>NC_041383.1:582955525-582986734 GCF_002162155.2 Triticum dicoccoides | reverse complement strand
ACGGGGCGTTGACCATCAGTAGTGGCCATGAGCGTATCTGGGGTCGGCTCGGTGGCTGCCTCCATCTTCTTGGAGCTCTCTGTCTTATCAGCCTCCCGCGTCTGCTCCAATATCAGTAGATCTTTGCCTGGTTCTCCTTAGTCCATCATGAAACTGATGAATACTAGGAGACCACTAAAAGGAAAACACAATCGCAATGACAATGAAACAAAAAATAGAGTGAGGATCTGTTACTGCTTTGCAAAAGTTCTTTTTTTTCTCTGAACGAAAATATACCAACATCACGGATCTGCTTACCTTCCCTTCGTTGGGAGAGAAGAACAGTGGCAGATGCGAGTGTTACCTTTTCTCGAAGACGGTGAGGGAGAAGGGGATTCAGCGAAGAGTGAAATGATGGTTGCTTCATCCGTCAAACTTAGACTGCGGGGAGGTGGGGTTTTGTGATATGACAGCTCGTTACTGCCGTGCTACGACCGGGGTGACTCTCTGCCTACATACTGCCTTCTAATTTGGTGGAGGCATTTGGGCCCGCACACTGCATGGCCTGCATGTTGGTGAACAAAAGTATAACGACATTCAGTAGAGGGAGACATTTCGATGACCTAGGAGGAGCCAGAAGAGGTATTGTATCCACTGTACTAGTAGGAATTGTTTTTCTGGGTAGCTGTAGAGTGTCTCCATTGTACTACTCGTAATTGTTTCTCTGGACCCAAGACAAAACAGCCCATCCACCCTAGTAAAGAGTAAAATTAATTCAAAAGCCCATATATTTACTGAGTGAAAGGCGCTACCCACACCCAGCACACCGCCCCCCAAAAAACCCTGGGTGCTCTTCTTCCTCCTCACTTCCACCCACCTCACGTCAGCTCGCTCCACTCGTACCCCCAAATTCCTCACCTTACTCCTACAGAAAACCCCAGCTCCCCTTCTTCCTCACTACTACAGAAAACCCCCAACTCCCCTTCTTCTTCACTCGCACTACAACTAGGCTCGTCATTCGTTACTCTACTCAAATCCGTGAGGACGATGCGACACCCTCGAGGAAAATGGAGTTGGCTGACCCCCAGCGCCAAGAAGATGAGGCTCCCGTCAGCGGCGACGCCTATTGTAGATCCCGCACCCGGCAACGCGGGGAGAAGCGACGACCCCGCCCCGAGCGGATCCCAGGAACCTATAGAATCTCGGGTGGACCACATCAGTGATCTCCCGGACGCCGTCCTTGGGGAGATCATCTCGCTCCTCACCAAGGATTGCTGCCGCACCCAAGTCCTCTCAATTCGGTGGCGCCCTCTATGGCGCGTCGTGCCCCTTAATCTCGACTGTCGTCAGCTATCTCTCTTCAATAATTTTGAAATCCCCAGAGCTATCATCTCCTCCCACCAGGGCTCCGTTCAAAGCCTCTGCATTCCGTCATGATACCTGAGCAAGCATACCATGCCCTGCATGGTGGACGCCTGGCTGAAATCCCCTGAATTCACAGAACTACAGCTGCTTGAGTTCTACTATTCCCCTAGAAATCACATACCACATACCGAACGCCATGTACTTGTGCCCTCAGCACCGATGTCCATCTCGCAGTTTTCCTCCTCTCTCCACACCGCCACCTTTGCGCTGTCCTTGAGATTCGATTGAAGACAATAACGCTAGAACGATATGTAGCCAACCGTGCAAACACTAGATTTGTCACATTCTTCCCGCTGAATGCGAGGTTACTATTGTCCATCAGGCTTAAGTTTATCAGCAGCATGGTTTTGACTGATGGATATGTCGAAGAGTAAAAAAAGGGAGTTTCAGGTGGGCAAAAGAGCTTCTGAACGTGTCGGGCTTCTATTTACAACATATTGTGGTCATAATCCAGTAAATTTTACGACCCAGGATGTTCATTCTATGGACCTGAACGATCCATTTGACTGTGACTGCCGAAAACAGTGATGGAGTTAGATGTTGTTGCCCTTTTCAACCTGGGTTTTCTTGTAAACTTGATCAACAATTAACCCTTGTGCTTTTGTACAGTTTGTAAACTGGAGTTAGATGTTCTTGCCCTTTTCAACTCGGCTGTGAATGTCATATTTTCTTTGAAACAAGGCAAATGGCTTGCCATTCGTTTAATTTAGAGTGAAATATTGTAACAACTCCCAACCAAGGGAAAAAACATCACTCTCTCCGGCTGCTTGAGCTCACTGTACATTACAGAAGCCAAGTGATTAGCCCCCACCAGCACCCACAAACTTATTTCGAACTAGCACATCAAACGGGCTGTAAATTTTCATAGGAAAGGTTGCATGACCGTGACAGATTTGGATTCTGACATTTGGGACCCGCGAGGAAATAGCCTATCCAAGGTGGTGTCGACTTACTAGCCAGTCAACAAACGATTCTGCCTACCAGCCATCGGATTGACATCCAACATCTGTCGTGTATCTTCTATCTCTTGTCTTCTTCTTCCTCCAGCCGCCCAAACCAAACCACCCCGTTGGCTCCGCCTGCTCCTGCCTTCCATGGCTAGCTGCGCCTCCGCCGCGCTACTATACGTACCCTCCAATGTTGGCCAGTCCCTCCTTCTATTCCCCCACATGTCCTGTTATTCTCCAGTGACGTCAGCCCCAACACGCACCCACACCCGAACCAGTCAACCCTCATACTCACCTCCGCCTACGACTGGACCGGTGCATCTTCCATGGCTCCTGTTCGTTACATCTGAGGCCTAGCCATCATCCTCCACCTTGCGGCCTTGGTTCGCTCACCGTGCGCAGTGCACCGCCCTCTTGCATTGTTGTAAGTGCATCTAGTGCCACCCCTAGTTGGTTTTGGTGTATTGACAATAAACTTGGTTGAGGGACTAATGTGTTTGTGCGAATTGCAGGATAACACATGTAGTAGTCCCATATTGATTTGGTTTACCTACCAGAGATGACCCCTAAAAATTTGTGAAGACATTGAAGACAATGGTGGTCTGTGAAGAAATTCACATTGAAGACTATGACAGGAGAAGACATCGCGTGAAGACTATGGAGTGCGAAGACATAGTTGTTTCGTAGTTTCCTTTTCTTCTTTGTTGAGTCATAGGAACCACCGTACTGTTAAGTGGGGTCCAAGTGAACAAAGTCAGTGTGACTGATGTGATGCTCAACCAAATCCTATGTCTTCGAGCAAAGACAATGAGAGCAAATCTTATCCAGAGCTAGATGAGTCAGCTTTACTTGTAGCCCAAGTCAAGCTATCGCGTGTGTTCAAAATTTGACCATTCGACACATGTCCGATCCTTAGTGACCCAGGGTCATTTTGGACAAATCAGGTCGGTTTGCCTCCTGGCTATCAATAGCTCACCCCCTACACCATAAATTGGTGGCTGCTCAGAGTTAGTGCATGGCTTTTGTCATTTGAGAGCAACCCACCTCCGAACCTTTTGAGAGAGAATCCTTGCAAGGACAAAGCCCAAAACACCCAGAGCCAAAGAGTGTTTGGCATCACTGAAGTCTTTCTGTCCGCGTGATATGAAGACTTATTACACTTGACGAGTGTGAATTCTCCAGTCGGTTAGGCGTCGCGTTCTGAGCATCCAAGAGTCATTGTGGATTGCTAGTGAATGAAGTATGTGAAGGTTTGGAAGTCTCCCTTGAAGACTTACCAGAGTGATTGGGTGCGGACTAAGTGTTCTTAGCTCAAGGGGAATAAGGTGAAGACGTGGTCTTCTGAGTTGAATCTCAGCCTCCCTAACCAGACGTACAGTTGTCACAGCAACTGGAACTGGTCCAACAAACCCCTTATCCTCTCCGAGCAACTGGTTCTATCCTACCTCTCTCACCTTACTTATAGTTTGTCTTCGTGAAGTCTTTGCCTACTTGCCTTATTTGTTTAACTTCACTAGGTGAAGACTGTTGTCTATTTGGCTTCATACTATCTTCCATCCTGATCCAATCTACCTAGCTGCTTATAGTCTTTGTGCTTTCACTTCATTTCTTACTTGACTATGGCTTGTCTAGTGTAGTCTACCTTCTGCTACATATCAATAGGGTCATTTCTATCGTTTGTCTTTGAAACACCCATATTTTGAAGACTTTCATAAAAATTGCCTATTCACCCCCTCTAGTCGAATACTAGCATTTTCAATTGGCATCAGAGCAAGGTGCTCCCTTGTTCTGTGTGATTCGGTTTAACCACCTGGAGTTTACCTATGTCGACTGCAGGGATAATCAAAGTCTTCATTGTGTGCCCTGTCTTCGATGGAACTGATTACCCCTACTGGAAGAATAAGATGCGCATGCATCTTGAAGCCATTGATGTTGATCTGTGGTATGTCGTCAAGAACGGCATTCCCAAGACTGGTGAAGGTGTCACTCCTGCTGATGTCAAGAAGTTCGTGCAACTGGACTCAACTGCCAAGAACATCATCTGTGGTCATCTGACCAAGGGGCAGTATGGTCATGTGAGTGCTCTGGAAACTTCAAAGCTGGTCTGGGACTGGCTCTCCAAGATCAATGAAGGCGTCTCAACACAGAGAGATTCAAGGATCAGTGTTCTTCGCAATCTCTTCAACCGCTTCAAGAGAAATGACAATGAGAATGTCCAGCTCACGTTTGATCACCTCACTGACATCACTAATGAGCTTCATGCTCTCGGCACCACAGAGATGACCAATCATGAAATCTTCAAGATGTTACTAAGATCTCTCGACAGCTCATTTGACACCCTGGCCCTGATGATTCAAGAGCGCCCTGACTTCAAGACTCTCGATCCGTCTGACATACTTGAGAGGCTCAACACACATGAGTTCGAGCTATCTGAGAAAAGAGATACCAATGGTCCCAACTATGGTCGTACTCGCGCTTTGAAGGCAAAGGCCGTCTCCTCGTCTGAAGAAGAATCTGATTGTAGTTCTGATGATCCTAAAGACATTGGAAATGAGCTTGCTATGCTTGTGAAGAAGTTCCATAAGTTCACCAAGAAGAAAGACTTTAGAAAGTCTTCAAGATCTAGCTCAAGGAATGATGAAGCTTCCTCTCGTGATCACAAGAAGAGAACCTGTCACAAGTTCAATAAACCTGGTCACTACATCTCCGAGTGTCCACAGTGGCACAACGAGACAAAGAAGAAGATGAAGAAGAAGAGCAAGGACTATGATTCTGATGACAAGAAGAATAAGAAATCCTCAAAGTCTTCTTCCAAGTCTTCGTTGATGTCTTCTTCACACTAGAAGAGCTCATCTGGCAAGGCTCATGCTTTTGTTGGCAAGGAGATGGATTGAGAGGAGGAGTCTGCATCTGAGAAGACAGAGGTGGAGTCCGAGGAGGAATCTGATTCTGGAGTGGCAAGCTTGGCTCTAGGTTCGACACTAAAGACAATGGCCTCGTCACTAACGCTGATGCCAAGGATGAGGATGACTCTGCTTCCACCTACTGCTTCATGGCACGTGGTGTCAAGGTAAACTCACGCGATGCTTACTTTCATACATCAAGTGAAGATGACTCTAAATGTGAATCTAAACCGAGCTACAAAACACTTCCTAAAATTGCAACTAAACAACAGAATGCCATGGAACATATTCAAAAACTGTTAGACAAAAGTGATGACTTGTTGGACGCGGAAATGACTCGATCTCAGTCCTTAATTGAAGACATAAAAAATCTTCATGTTAAGTATGAGGAACTTGAAATTCGTCATGAATCGCTCTCAACCTCTCATGAAAAGCTTTCCTATGATTATCTTTAGAGGAAACAGGAACTTGAGAAATTGAGATCGGCTCATGAAGATCTTCAAAAGGAAAACAAGTCACTCCGCTCTCAACAGATCAGTTCCGCTCAGGACTGATTTGAACCACCATGTCTAAAATGTATTGAGTGTGATAATGTTGTCTCTGTTGCTGAATGTTCAACTACTACTACTGTTGCAATATCTTCAACTGCTGATGTGGTAACTAACCCCTCATATGAGGATACCACTACTATTACCGATGAGAATGCCAGGTTGAAGTCATTACTTGAGACAGGAATCTACAAAAGTCTCAAAGGGCATCAGACACTATGTGATGTTCTTAAAAAGCAGATTCTGAACCGAAACCCTAGGAAAGAGGGTGTTGGGTTCGAGAGGAAAATGGATGTTGATGGTTCTTACTGGATGCCTGAGCATACCCCAAAACCACATGGGTTGCTGCTAAGGGACCTCCAGTAGATCCATCTACCTTATCTGGCTTCACTAGTGCTAATGCAATTATCATTGATGAATCCTTTGATGCAAACTATAAACTGTTCAGGAATCAGAATGGTGAAGTGTTTGCCAGGTATATTGGTACTAACTGCAGGAATGGACCACCTCTTAAGAAGATCTTGGTACCCAAAAGGTGTCTCGAAGGCCTTCCCGTGAATGTCGTTACGACACCACCTGGGAAGAAGACAAACCCCAGACCAAAGGCTTCATATGGTCCAAAGGCTTTATACAGACAGAAGACTCACCTGAGTCATGCTAATGCCAATGTTTTGCAAGGAAATCATACTCAGACCTTTGAATATGAGCGTGTTTCATCAAACCGCTATGTTCATAAGTCTAAGAACTTTTCTTCTTATTCATATGAGTATTATTCTCCTCCTGCAAGGCTATTTGCTCGGGCTTCAAAGCCAAGTTCTCAGATGCTGCACTTAGACTCATTGCTTCTAAGCCACCCTTGAAAATGTGGGTTGTTAAGAAAACTTAACTCTCTTTTGTAGGGAAAGGTCTCCAGCCGGAAATCAAAGGCGTCTGATGCTTATGCTGGGGACCTTAAACATCTTGTGGGGCGCAAGATAAAATGCCCAAATGGTCTTACTATGTATTTCGTACCGGGATTCCTTGACACTCATCCTATCTATCCTAACCAAGATCTGAACTTCTATGTTCCACCTGTTCGTCAAATGTTTATGCTTCACAACTCTCTTGGTGAAGCCTATCCCCAAACTATACTGTAGGCTATGAAACCTCATGCTTCAGAATGGATTATGGATAGTGGCTGCACCAACCACATGACTGGTGATCAAAGTCTTCTGATGGATTCAACTCTTCGGCCATCTGATAAGAGTCATATCACATTTGCTGACACTGGTAAAAGTAAGGTATTGGGTCTTGGTAGAGTTGCAATCTCAAAGGATCAGCACATGGATAAAGTGGTGCTTGTTGAATCCCTTGGTTTCAACTTAATGTCTGTATCAATGCTATGTGATTTGAATATGATTGTGATATTTGGAAATTATCGTTGCCTTGTCCTTATGGAATTTGACAAATCTCTAATCTTTGAAGGGTATCGAAAAGATGATCTGTATATGGTAGATTTCTCAGCAGGACCACAGCTAGCCACATGTCTTCTAGCAAAAGCTTCAGAGTGCTGGCTTTGGCATCGGAGGCTAGGACATGCGGGCATGAGGAACTTGTACACTCTCACGAAGAAGAAGCATGTCGTGCGCATCGAAGGTGTCAAGTTCAAGAAAGATCATCTGTGTGGTGCCTGTGAAGCTGGGAAGATGACTAGGGCCAAGCATCCCTCGAAGACAATCATGACGACATCTCAACCCTTCGAACTGCTTCACATGGACTTATTTGGCCCTACTCATTACTCTACTCTTACTACCACTACTTGTCTCTATGGTTTCGTTATTGTTGATGATTACTAACGATATACCTGGGTGCATATAAATCTTTATAAGAATGAAGTGCGGGATGTCTTCAGATGCTTCGCCAATCGTGCCATGATGAACTACGGTGTCAAGATCAAGCACATCAGAAGTGACAATGGCATAGAATTCAAGAACACCGGCGTCGACACTTACCTTGATACACTTGGCATCACTCATGAGTTTTTTGCTCCCTACACACCTCAACAGAATGGCATCATGGAGCGCAAGAACAGAACCCTCATCAAGTTGGCTCAAACGATGCTAGATGAGTACAAGACTCCAAGGAAGTTCTGTCCTGAAGCCATTGACACTGCATGCCACATCATCAACAGAGTTTATCTTCACAAGCTTCTAAAGAAGACATCATATGAGATGCTCACTGGTAAGAAGCCAAACATCAGTTACTTTAGAGTATTTGGTGCTAGGTGCTGGATCAAGGATCCACATCACACTTCAAAATTTGCACCGAAAGCACATGAAGGTTTTATGCTTGGTTACGGAAAGGACTTGCACTCCTACAGATTCATCAACCTCTTTCACAATAAAGTGGTTGAAACTGCGGATGTGCGGTTCGATGAGACTAACGGCTCACAAAGAGAGCCGCTCCCAAATGTGCTAGATGATGTTCCTCCTAGTGAATCTATCAAGCTCATGGGTATTGGAGAGATCATACCGTCCGAACCTCAGGCTGAAGATGAACTCATAATTGCATCGAGTCAACCTGATGACAATGCTCAGCCTGAAGTCAATGCTGAAGCTGAAGACAATGATTTGCAAGGACAAAATCTTCGTCCAGTACATCCCCATGTTGCAAATGAAGTACAGATTGAGAAGATCATTGACAACATCAATGCACCTGGTCCACTCACTCATTCAAGAGCAACACAACTAGCAAATTTCTGTGGGCACTTTTCATTTGTCTCAATATCTAAACCCAAGAAAGTTGATGAAGCCTTCATGGAACCTGAATGGATTCAAGCCATGCAAGAAGAGCTTCATCAGTTCGAGCTAAACAATATCTGGGAACTAGTCAAGTGTCCTCATCCTCGCAAGCATAATATCATTGGCACCAAATGGATCTATTGCAACAAACAAGATGAACATGGTCAAGTTGTCAAAAACAAGGCTCGTCTGGTTGCTCAAGGCTACACTCAAATTGAAGGGATTGACTTCGATGAAACATTTTCTCCTGTGGCAAGAATTGAAGCCATTCGCATACTGCTTGCATATGCCAACCATCATAATATCCTTCTGTACCAAATGGATGTGAAGAGTGCCTTTCTCAATGGCAAGATTGACGAAGAAGTGTATGTTGCACAACCACCTAGCTTTGAAGATCCAAAACATCTTGATATGGTGTGCAAACTCAACAAGGCACTTTATGGCCTCAAACAAGCTCCTCGCGCTTGGTATGAAACGCTCAAAGACTTCTTGAAGAGCAAAGGCTTCAAACCTGGTTCACTAGATCCAACACTTTTCACGAAGTCATACGATGGTGAACTGTTTGTGTGCCAAATCTATGTGGATGACATTATCTTCGGCTGCACTGACAAGAGATCACTACTAGGGAAAAACTTATACACAGAAATTTAGCAACAGCGCGGGTCAAAAAAGCGCGCTAGTGCTATATAGCAGTAGCGATTTAAGAGAAACCGTGCTACAGATACAAACTTAGCAGTAGCGCTGGTAGTCGCGAAAGCGCTACTACTAATATTCCCATTGGCAGAATGATAGGCTACGCATAGCAGTAGCGGGCTTAGATGAAACGCGCTACCGTTAGGGCATAATTAGCAGCGCGTTTCCAGGGAAGAGCGCTACTACTAACGGAAATAAAATAAGATGAAAAACAAATAGAAAAGTAAATGAAAATGAAAGAAATAGAAAAAGGAGAAAGGAAAAAAATAAAATGTAAAGCAAAATAAACAAAAAAGCGAAAAATCGGAGGAAGGCATAGCAGCAGCGTTTGTTTGTAAGAGGCGCTATAGCTAATGTAGCTGCAGCGTGTGTCCTAGACCCCCGCTATAGAAACAGAAAAGGAAATTAAAAAAGGAAGAAATTTACATAGCTATAGCAGCAGCGCGTTTTGCAGAAACCGCTATAGCTATCTTAGCAATAGCGCGTTTTGCAAAACGCGCTACCGCTAAGTTTGACTTAACCAAAAAACCGTTTCCCCCCAGCCACTTCTCCCCCAAATCCCTCAACCCACCCCGCGCGCCGCCGTCTCCCCGATTCACTGTCGCCCCACTTCGCCGCCGACGTCGACGCCACCAGAGCCGTGCACCGTCGACGACACCGGAGCTGCCCCCAACGCCACGGAGCCACGCGGCCTCGTCAACGCCACCGGAGCCACCGTCGACGCCACCTTCCTCGCCATCACCGGAGACGGCCCTGCCTCCCTCGCCGTCACCGGAGACGCCCCTGCCTTCCTCGCCATCACCGAAGACGCCCCTGCCTCCCTCGCCACCACTGCCTCCGTCGCCACCACCCGAGCCATCATTTGTAAGCTCCCACCCCTCCTCTCTCTCATGCATATAGGTTAGCCAGTTTACTTAGGTTAATTATCTAGGTTAGGGCAAAAATTTAGTTAGGGCTTTGACAGAGAAGTAGTTAGGTTAACTAGTTTAATTAGGTTAATTATCTAGTTTAGTGCAAAAACTTAGTTAGGGCTTTGACAGAGAACTAGTCAGGTTAACTAGTTTAATTAGGTTAATTATCCAGGTTAATTAGTGCAAAAATTTATTTTAGGCTTTGACAGAGAACTAGATGCGTTAACTAGTTTAATTAGGGTTAATTATCTAGGTAAACTAGATTAACTAACTAAGTTAAATAGGTAGGTTAATTAGGTTCGTTGGATTAACAAGCTAGGTTAAGCAGATTGGCAAAGGTTTTTGATTTTTGAAAAGACCAATATTTTTCAAGGAAAAGAATTTAGGCAAATTTTATTTTTCATTGAAGTGGTCATGTTATATCTTTTCATTGAAGTTGTTCGATTGTGCCCAAGTGGCTTTGTTGTGTCACATCCCTAATGCACTAGGCTAGACCTCTTGCTGCATCATGTTTAAATTCAAATGAAATTTGAATTGAGGAATTTTCAAAGCCTCAGAAACCTCTAAAAATAACCAACAATTAAATCTTCTCAAATGTGTCCAAGAAAATGTTCCTGTTATCCTCTGGAAATATTGGCAAGAGGTAAAATCCAAACCAATATTTTTGGTGTCTCAGAAACATTTAATTTGCGCATTTGAATTAAATCAATAATTATTTGAATTGGATTTATATTTACTATTAAATAAATATAGGTCCAATAATTCTGAAATATTTTTGTGGAGCATTGTTTTAATTCTTTTAGCTCCTAAAAATATTGTCAGAAGCAAAATAGATTGAATTGGTTTCAAAACCAAATTCAAAACAAACAGAACAAAAATAGAAAAATAGTAAATAAAAAGAAAGAGAGGAAGTACCTGGCCTCACCCGTGCAGCCCAGCCGGCCCAGCTCCTCCCGCTGGCCCAGCCCACCGCCGCCTCCCTTCCCTGTCACCTTCCTCCTCGCGCCAGTAGGCAGAGGAGGGACACGGCGCGCGTGCCCGAGCTCGCCACGCTACCACTCTGCTCGTCTGCATCACCTGGCCACCGCGACGCCGCGCGTCATCTCCTCGGCGCCGCCCCGACCCCCCTGGACCCCCTCGCTCTCTCCCTCTTCCTTGTATCTCTCCTCTGTTCTCCCTCCCTCTCGTCACCGAACGCACCTGGGAGCGCCGCTCGCCGTAGCCATGACCACGGCCACCCCCTCCCCTCTCCGACGTGCTCCCGAGCTCCTGCACCTCGTCGCCAACCCCCTCACTGAGCCACGTGACCGGAAGGGCCCCGAGCAGCCGCCATCGTCATCATCTCCGAGCTTCGGCCCCGGTGCCGTCTCCGTCGAATTCGGCCACTCCGGCGCGCCCCCGAGCCCACTGACCCTCCCTACAGCTCCGCGGTGAGCCTCCGTGCAGAACCCCTCTCTCTCCCCTCGCGTTTGCGAGCTCTAGGCCATAGCCCCGTCGCGGCCGAACTCCGGCCGCCGCTGACCATGTCGCCGTCGTGGCCTGAGCTCGAACGGGTCACGCTCGTGCATCTCACCGAGCTCGTGGTGACTCCAGGAGGCTGCGTAGTGCTTTACCTCACTCGCCCGTGCTCCACAATGCCGTTTTCGCCGAGGTCCGAACTCCGGCGCCGCCTCGGGCTCCATTCCGGCGAACCCCGGCCACCCCCGCACCTCCCGTTGGTCCCCTTAGATGCGCACGGGCACGGGCTACCTCCTGGTGCCCTTGGCGCGTCGATCCGTCGCCTCTGGCGTAACTCCGGCGAGCCACCGCCGCTCTGGGTCGTCGCCGTCGTCCAACCACTGGCAAATCCGACGTGGCGGGTCATTAGGGCCTAACCACCCCGCTAACCCAGGCCTAGGGCCACTGACAGGTGGGCCCTACCCTTTAATTAACCCGGCTAACCATTTAGTTAAGTCAATTAAACTCTGTTAAATCACTGTGCAGCTGACATGTGGGTCCCATAGGTCAGATTTGACCTGGACAACTCGTTGACTTGCTGACGTCACTATGAAGTCATGCTGACGCAGTAAATTCATTTCTGGATTTATTATTAATCAGGAAATTACAGAAAATGCCTAAAACTTCAATAAATCATAGAAAATTAACCGTAACTCCAAATTAAATAATTTATATATGAAAAATTATCAGAAAAATTCAAGGAATCCATCTGTACCATTTTCATGCATGTTAGAACAACTTATAGCTGCTGTTTAGCACAAATCAAATAAAGGGCATTTAAATAATCACATATGGAGTTTGAATTTGAATCTTGTATTCAAACCAACTTCATTTAATCTGTTGCTAGTTGCATTGGCTCAAAACACATTCATTTTGCCATGTCATGATCATGCATCATATTGTGCATTGCATTGATTGTGTTCCCTTCTGTGTTGCCGGTATTTGTCCCCTCTCGATAGACGTGATACCGATGATGTGATCGTTGACACTGATGAAGACTCAATGTTATCTTCAAAAGTGCCAGGCAAGCAAAACCCCTTTGTTCATTCCGATACAATCCTACTCTCTCGCTCCTGCTCTCTTTTAATGCATTAGGACAACACCGATTCATCTGTTACTTGCTGCGGTAGCTGAACCCCCTTTATCCTTTGCATGACCTGTCATTGCCACAGTAAATAGATGAAACCCACTAGCATGAGTAGGAGTTGTTTGAGCCCTGATGTGCCTACTCATTCATGTTTGTTTGTCATGCTTGCTACTGCTTAGAGTTGAGTCAGGTCTGATTCATCGGGGATGAATCAGAGGTGTGTGAACATGTCCTACTGTGTGTGAGCTAAGTGTGTGAACACGATTTGGTAAAGGTAGCGGTGAGAGGCCATGTAGGAGTACATGGTGGGTTGTCTCATTGCAGCCGTCCTCAGGAACTGAGTTCTGTGTTTGTGATCCATGATTCAGCTACTACCACGCATTGGGCCCGAAACCAATGGACCCTCTCGGCTTCTTGATCACCCTTGTCCTCTGTCCAGGAGTTGCAAGTAGTTTCTGGTGTTTGTAGTATGCTGGAGGCCGTGGGCAGCGCTGACCGTAGGGGTGGGCTGTGATGCGGTAGGCACGTGGCACGGTGTACCGGGCGCCCGTTTGGTGTCTCGGGAACCCTGTTCACATCGTTTGGGGCTGTGAGCGAAACTCCGGCCGGATCTCCTCATGGATGGAACCTGAATAGGCGATAAACCTGGACTAGAGACTTAGGTGATTAGGTAGGTCGTGGACGACACCCACGTTGGGCTTCCGCTTTAAGGTTGCCGAGTACATGTCGTGTAAACGGCGGTAAGTGGTGAGAGCGTGTGTGAAGAAGTACACCCCTGCAGGGTTAACCTAATCTATTCGAATAGCCGTGTCCGCGGAAAAGGACTTCTGGGTTGCTTATATCAGTTCATAGACAAGTGAAAGTGGATACTCTAAAATACGCAAGATAAGCGTGAGTGCTATGGATGGCGTTCTCGTAGGGAGACGGGAGCGGATCCATAGTGGTGTATTGATATGGTGAATATGTGGACTCGTGTGCGCCACCTCAAAAAAGTTACTCGCAGTCGTAGTTCAGGATAGCCACCGAGTCAAAGCTGGCTTGCTGCAGTTAAACCCCACCATCCCTTTGTTGATAATGATGCATATGTAGATAGTTCTGATGTAAGTCTTGCTGGGTACATTTGTACTCACGTTTGCCTATTTTATGTTTTTGCAGAGAGACTTCAGTCTCACTAGTATTTCCGTGTGGTCTTCGATGTTTAGCTTGTTACCTCAGCTACGATCTTGTGCCTCGGCAGGATTTGGTAGATAGTCAGGCTTCTCAGCCTTTTTCATTTATAGATGTCTGTACTCAGACATGATAGCTTCCGCTTGTGCTTGATTTGTATGCTCTGAATGTTGGGTCATGAGACCCATGTTTGTAATATCTCGCTCCTCGGAGCCTATTGAATAGATTACTTGAGTCATAGAGTCATGTTGTGATGCCATGTTGTATTTGCACATATCGAGCATATTGTGTGTATGTTATTGAAATGCTTGGTATGTGTGGGATCTGACCATCTAGTTGTTTATCTTTAGTAGCCTCTCTTACGGGGAAATGTCTCCTAGTGTTTCCACCGAGCCATGGTAGCTTGCTACTGCTCCGGAACACTTAGGCTGGCCGGCATGTGTCCTTCTTCGTTCCTGTGTCTGTCCCTTCGGGGAAATGTCACGCGGTGAATACCGGAGTCGTGTTAGCCCGCTATAGCCCGGTTCACCGGAGTCCTGCTAGCCCAGTGCTACAGCCTGGATTCACTCGCTGATGACCGACACGTTCGATGTTGGGTCATGGATGCCTGTCCCTGTAAGTCTGTGCCGCTTTGGGTTTACGACTAGCCATGTCAGCCCGGGCTCCTTATCATATGGATGCTAGCGACACTGTCATATACGTGTGCCAAAAGGCGCAAACGGTCCCGGGCAAAGGTAAGGCGACACCCGTGGGAATACCGTGCGTGAGGCCGCAAAGTGATATGAGGTGTTACATGCTAGATCGATGTGGCATTGAGTCGGGGTCCTGACAGCGTTGGTATCAGAGCTTGACTGCCTGTAGGATTACCAAGCCAAACTGGTCGAAGTTGAGTCTAGAAATTCTTTAGTTATATAAGGGAATTGATTGTGGGATGGAACGTAAGGCTCTTTTTACTCCTTATACCTCATGCCCTTCTGATCTGAGTCATCTTATCTTTCCTGTGGGGATTAAGAACTAGGCTATCTCTTCTTTCTATTAGGATCACGTGTTACTAATCCGTAGACTTATAGATTGTTGGATTTAAGTCTCAGTTCAGTTCCTACTACTTCCGTATGTTAATTGTTGATCTCGGAACCTTGATATTGTGCTTCTGAGTGGTTATGCCACCATTTTTGTGATTCTCTCAAATCTTTTTGAGCAATTATAGCCGTTATGCTGTCCGAGTCATCCCAGGTTTCTAAATAGTCCGATGCATTTGCAAATCCCTTCCTTCTGTTTCCGATGTTCCCATGGGCCAGATTAACCACACTAATCGGTGTGTTGAGGTAATTATTGCCTCGACATATATGTTGGAATTATTATTATGACCCTAAGTGCTTAGGGGATCATCTAGTGGTCTAGCCATGATTTGTGTCCTAGTGTGAAGATTCTGGCCTTTATTCTCGGAAGCATCCCGTGATGCTACTTAGTAGTAGGTATTCTACTCCTGGGTTCTGAACCCGAGATTCACTCTACCTACTTCATGTTGATAGTAATTGCTAGTGCCTTTAGGATATTAGTAACCTTTGCGATAGTCCTTGAAGTCCGTGGTATCTTCTTCTTCCAAATACCATGAACTACTTATGGCAGATGTTTATTGGATCAAAAAAAAATCACAATTAGAGTACTCTTGAGGAGTTCTCCATTCATAAATCGTGACTCTGCCAGTTCTACCTTTCTGCATGGGTTATCCGGAAGAAATATGTTGAACTTGGTTCGACATACTAATCTATGCATCCACAACTCCGAAAGTTATATGTTCCTTTGAGTTGTTCTCTTTAGTTGCATTCTGACCCTCGTCTATCAATTGATAGTCAAGAGTATGCGTGCGTTCGTTCATCGATGCCTATGACTCTTGTGGTCTGTCAAGCCATTCTATTCCGGAATGACTAGGAGAAACAAACTCCAGTACCTCTTCCATATCTAGGATTGGGTCAAAGTAGTTGTATTCCACAGATCAAATGCCAATCCAGCTTTTGGTTCTGCTCTACCTTGGAGTATTACATATTTTATATCGAGATTGTTATAGGAATTGCACACCATCCCATGAACTCTTGGTACAATGACACTTCTTGCCATCACTGTTCATTCCTCGGCCCTTGTGTTGATGCAACCGGAATACCGACAAATGAATTGTGATGTGTGAAATCAATACTGCTAGCAACTCTGTTGCTTGGTAGTTAAAGGATAATAATTTCATTCTTAGTATGTTGGTTTTCGAATCATCCTTCTAAGACTGATCGTGCTACCTAGTCCTTATTTCGGTGCACCCTTCGATTGATGAGTTAGGATCTTGTCAAGTCCTCACTCATTTGATCATATCGTCTTGCCCTCAAAAGCAAGATTGTTCTCGAGCTTAGTAACATACCGGTGGTTCGTGACTTTCCAAATATCTTCTTGGAGGTGTTACCGGGTTGTCACCTGACCGCTATGTTGAGTTCGTGATCAAGTTGGTTTCTTGTGAACCACCTTCTCTCCAAGAATCGGTGTTAGATATCCCTGAGCTAGTTGGTTAAGCTAGACAACAACTTGGAGAGTTGGAAGGTAAAAGCTTGCCTGACTTAGTTCGTTTCAAAGGGATATTCTTGTGTAGTGTGTGTTGAAGAAAGATGATATCTTCATCGATTGGTCCCTGTGATCAGTTGTTGGATCTATTATCTTACCCGAACCCTTGATTGAGTATGGGCTATCGTCAAATCAAATCAGAACCAACGATATTCGTAATGTTGTCTTACTCGTGGTTGATTCCTCGAGCATACACCATTATATCTTTTGGGTCTGACCAATGCTATCACCGTGTTCACTTAACTATGGAATTCCTTTTAAAAGGAAACCAAGATGAATTGTTGTTGAGCCCATTGACAACATCCTTATCTCCTCCATGATTTTGTTGAACATTAAGCTAGTGTTGGAAATTTTTGAAAGCATTTTCTTCATGCTAGCTCATGAAGTATTTGTTGATGAAAGGAGTGACTTCCTTTTATACACGTGCATTTGGTGAAAGTTGCCGCCGTGAATTTGAGAAAGTTAGTTTTGCTTCCTCTGGAATCATCCCAAGTCAGTCATGCATATGTGCGAAGTATTCTGTGGTCTGGAGACTTGCAACCTTCATTCCATATGGGTTCCGAGCACACCAAGCCACTGATTGATTTGTTCAAGGAGAAGAAGTTCCTTCTTAAGAGCATGCCTTATGCAAGGACTTCAATGTCCTCGATTATGGTTCCCCACCTGAACTCGGTAGTGTTTTGTTGTAAGACTACCATGTGATAATGTTTTGTCTGGGACAACGTGTTCACATGTTTGTAGCAGAACCAGCTCATGTTTTGGAGCTTGCTATCGTAGTTCATCTCCCGAGAATCCCGCAACGTCATCTCGTCGATTTGTGTTGCAAACCTTCATTTTTTCTTCCTAGACTCGATGAGTCTGGAATATCCTGACACCAACCAGATCTGAATCGCAGGCAGATATGATGGTTAGAATATTTCCCAAGAATTATAATATTGGTCGCGCAATAACCGGTAAAGTGGATGTCGTGGCCAACACACCCAACCGGAAGACCTGTTATTATAATATCTTGATTGAAGAAGTTGGCCACCTCCCCATGAGGACTTCGTAGGATTTACCTCCGTAACTGTTCCTTATGGATTCTATTGCTCCCGAAGTCCGACCTTTTACTTGATGTTCTAGTTATCAAACCGTATCTATGAGTGGGTTACACTAGCACATCAAGGAGAACATTAGAAGCGGAGTGCTAAATGTCTCTCGGTCGATCATCCAGATTTTGTTCCTTGGCTCGCTAAGGTGAAATCTGAGAAAGTGTTATCCTCCATTGCATCTGCATCGTCCATCGTTGTTCATCATGGTGGTATGTTGTGTTGCCAGGATCCTTGACACGGATGTTGGTAAAACCTTGATGAATATGGAAACGCTCAAGTTCTTGAGAGCACGCACAAGCGCTACGTGTTATCATCATCTCTGACTGGGATTGCCCCAGATTTCCTCGGTTATGCTATAACCACTCCAACGGTGAATTCACTCTCTTTTGTTGGGTTCTTCCCCAGTTACCAGAATCATTCCTAGCATTTGCATTTTGTTCCTAGCTTGCACCGCCAATGTGCCATTCTACCATGGGTCTCTTCCATTTCCGGTGATAAGCAAATTCATCCATTACGTTGTCTTCAACAAGGTAATCCACATCATCCAAGTCCGAGTATGCCATTCTACCGACCCCCTCCAAACGATCGCTCGAGAATTGCCTTAGGCTGGTTTAAAGAGTTTCAATGATCTCTGAATCAAAAGTAATTTTTTTTGCCACTTAAGGGGATATCTCTACGAGTCACCTTCCCTAAGGTGTATCGTTATGGTATCATGGCAACTCAACTCCTCGCTACGTTGACAATCGTTTACCACCTTCTTAGGTATGAAATTGTTGTCTACCTAGTGAACCTTCGTCATCCGTTTCTTCCACCCCTATTGATGTGTATCTCGTGTCTCAACCCGAAAGAGGGTTCTATGTCTCATTCCGTAAGTTAATCTTGAGTTGTTCGATCTTCGAGGAGATCGACCCTTCTAGAGTCTCCTTCTTCCCCCCCCCCCCTGTCATGTTGACAGGATTTCTCAGAGCAAGACTTCGAGACAATGGTGGTGAACGAATCAACGTCCATTTGAAGTGCAACTGGATCGTGAAGGTTATACTAGTTGCGTTTCCCCTTCACCTTACCCTACGCTTGAATCTCGAGACGAGATTATTGTTTAGTGGGGGTGAGTTGTCACATCCCTAGCTTCTGGTAATGCACTAGGCTAGACCTCTTGCTGCATCATGTTTAAATTCAAATGAAATTTGAATTGAGGAATTTTCAAAGCCTCAGAAACCTCTAAAAATAACCAACAATTAAATCTTCTCAAATGTGTCCAAGAAAATGTTCCTGTTATCCTCTGGAAATATTGGCAAGAGGTAAAATCCAAACCAATATTTTTGGTGTCTCAGAAACATTTAATTTGGGCATTTGAATTAAATCAATAATTATTTGAATTGGATTTATATTTACTATTAAATAAATATAGGTCCAATAATTCTGAAATATTTTTGTGGAGCATTGTTTTAATTCTTTTAGCTCCTAAAAATATTGTCAGAAGCAAAATAGATTGAATTGGTTTCAAAACCAAATTCAAAACAAACAGAACAAAAATAGAAAAATAGTAAATAAAAAGAAAGAGAGGAAGTACCTGGCCTCACCCGTGCAGCCCAGCCGGCCCAGCTCCTCCCGCTGGCCCAGCCCACCGCTGCCTCCCTTCCCTGTCGCCTTCCTCCTCGCGCCAGTAGGCAGAGGAGGGACACGGCGCGCGCGCCCGAGCTCGCCACGCCACCACTCTGCTCGTCTGCATCGCCTGGCCACCGCGACGCCGCGCGTCATCTCCTCGGCGCCGCCCCGACCCCCCTGGACCCCCTCGCTCTCTCCCTCTTCCTTGTATCTCTCCTCTGTTCTCCCTCCCTCTCGTCACCGAACGCACCTGGGAGCGTCGCTCGCCGTAGCCATGACCACGGCCACCCCCTCCCCTCTCCGACGTGCTCCCGAGCTCCTGCACCTCGTCGCCAACCCCCTCACCGAGCCACGTGACCGGAAGGGCCCCGAGCAGCCGCCATCGTCATCATCTCCGAGCTTCGGCCCCGGTGCCGTCTCCGTCGAATTCGGCCACTCCGGCGCGCCCCCGAGCCCACTGACCCTCCCTACAGCTCCGCGGTGAGCCTCCGTGCAGAACCCCTCTCTCTCCCCTCGCGTTTGCGAGCTCTAGGCCATAGCCCCGTCGCGGCCGAACTCCGGCCGCCGCTGACCATGTCGCCGCCGTGGCCTGAGCTCGAACGGGTCACGCTCGTGCATCTCACCGAGCTCGTGGTGACTCCAGGAGGCTGCGCAGTGCTTTACCTCACTCGCCCGTGCTCCACAACACCATTTTCGCCGAGGTCCGAACTCCGGCGCCGCCTCGGGCTCCATTTTGGTGAACCCCGGCCACCCCCGCACCTCCCGTTGGTCCCCTTAGATGCGCACGGGCACGGGCTACCTCCTGGTGCCCTTGGCGCGTCGATCCGTCGCCTCTGGCGTAACTCCGGCGAGCCACCGCCGCTCTGGGTCGTCGCCGTCGTCCAACCACCGGCAAATCCGACGTGGCGGGTCATTAGGGCCTAACCACCCCGCTAACCCAGGCCTAGGGCCACTGACAGGTGGGCCCTACCCTTTAATTAACCCGGCTAACCATTTAGTTAAGTCAATTAAACTCTGTTAAATCACTATGCAGCTGACATGTGGGTCGCATAGGTCAGATTTGACCTGGACAACTCGTTGACTTGCTGACGTCACTATGAAGTCATGCTGACGCAGTAAATTCATTTCTGGATTTATTATTAATCAGGAAATTACAGAAAATGCCTAAAACTTCAATAAATCATAGAAAATTAACCGTAACTCCAAATTAAATAATTTATATATGAAAAATTATCAGAAAAATTCAAGGAATCCATCTGTACCATTTTCATGCATGTTAGAACAACTTATAGCTGCTGTTTAGCACAAATCAAATAAAGGGCATTTAAATAATCACATATGGAGTTTGAATTTGAATCTTGTATTCAAACCAACTTCATTTAATCTGTTGCTAGTTGCATTGGCTCAAAACACATTCATTTTGCCATGTCATGATCATGCATCATATTGTGCATTGCATTGATTGTGTTCCCCTCTGTGTTGCCGGTATTTGTCCCCTCTCGATAGACGTGATACCGATGATGTGATCGTTGACACTGATGAAGACTCAATGTTATCTTCAAAAGTGCCAGGCAAGCAAAACCCCCTTGTTCATTCCGATACAATCCTACTCTCTCGCTCCTGCTCTCTTTTACTGCATTAGGACAACACCGATTCATCTGTTACTTGCTGCGGTAGCTGAACCCCTTTGTCCTTTGCATGACCTGTCATTGCCACAGTAAATAGATGAAACCCACTAGCATGAGTAGGAGTTGTTTGAGCCCTGATGTGCCTACTCATTCATGTTTGTTTGTCATGCCTGCTATTGCTTAGAGTTGAGTCAGGACTGATTCATCGGGGATGAATCAGAGGCGTGTGAACCTGTCCTACTGTGTGTGAGCTAAGTGTGTGAACACGATTTGGTAAAGGTAGCGGTGAGAGGCCATGTAGGAGTACATGGTGGGTTGTCTCATTGCAGCCGTCCTCAGGAACTGAGTTCTGTGTTTGTGATCCATGATTCAGCTACTACCACGCATTGGGCCCGAAACCAATGGACCCTCTCGGCTTCTTGATCACCCTTGTCCTCTGTCCAGGAGTTGCAAGTAGTTTCTGGTGTTTGTAGTATGCTGGAGGCCGTGGGCAGCGCTGACCGTAGGGGTGGGCTGTGATGCGGTAGGCACGTGGCACGGTGTACCGGGCGCCCGTTTGGTGTCTCGGGAACCCTGTTCACATCGTTTGGGGCTATGAGCGAAACTCCGGCCGGATCTCCTCATGGATGGAACCCGAATAGGCGATAAACCTGGACTAGAGACTTAGGTGATTAGGTAGGTCGTGGCCGACACCCACGTTGGGCTTCCGCTTGAAGGTTGTCGAGTACATGTCGTGTAAACGGCGGTAAGTGGTGAGAGCGTGTGTGAAGAAGTACACCCCTGCAGGGTTAACCTAATCTATTCGAATAGCCGTGTCCGCGGAAAAGGACTTCTGGGTTGCTTATATCAGTTCATAGACAAGTGAAAGTGGATACTCTAAAATACGCAAGATAAGCGTGAGTGCTATGGATGGCGTTCTCGTAGGGAGACGGGAGCGGATCCATAGTGGTGTATTGATATGGTGAATATGTGGACTCGTGTGCGCCACCTCAAAAAAGTTACTCGCAGTCGTAGTTCAGGATAGCCACCGAGTCAAAGCTGGCTTGCTGTAGTTAAACCCCACCATCCCTTTGTTGATAATGATGCATATGTAGATAGTTCTGATGTAAGTCTTGCTGGGTACATTTGTACTCACGTTTGCCTATTTTATGTTTTTGCAGAGAGACTTCAGTCTCACTAGTATTTCCGCGTGGTCTTCGACGTTTAGCTTGATACCTCAGCTACGATCTTGTGCCCTCGGCAGGATCTGGTAGATAGTCAGGCTTCTCAGCCTTTTTCATTTATAGATGTCTGTACTCAGACATGATAGCTTCCGCTTGTGCTTGATTTGTATGCTCTGAATGTTGGGTCATGAGACCCATGTTTGTAATATCTCGCTCCTCGGAGCCTATTGAATAGATTACTTGAGTCATAGAGTCATGTTGTGATGCCATGTTGTATTTGCACATATCGAGCATATTGTGTGTATGTTATTGAAATGCTTGGTATGTGTGGGATCTGACCATCTAGTTGTTTATCTTTAGTAGCCTCTCTTACGGGGAAATGTCTCCTAGTGTTTCCACCGAGCCATGGTAGCTTGCTACTGCTCCGGAACACTTAGGCTGGCCGGCATGTGTCCTTCTTCGTTCCTGTGTCTGTCCCTTCGGGGAAATGTCACGCGGTGAATACCGGAGTCGTGTTAGCCCGCTACAGCCCGGTTCACCGGAGTCCTGCTAGCCCAGTGCTACAGCCTGGATTCACTCGTTGATGACCGACACGTTCGATGCTGGGTCATGGATGCCTGTCCCTGTAAGTCTGTGCCGCTTTGGGTTTACGACTAGCCATGTCAGCCCGGGCTCCTTATCATATGGATGCTAGCGACACTGTCATATACGTGTGCCAAAAGGCGCAAACGGTCCCGGGCAAAGGTAAGGCGACACCCGTGGGAATACCGTGCGTGAGGCCGCAAAGTGATATGAGGTGTTACATGCTAGATCGATGTGGCATTGAGTCGGGGTCCTGACATGTTGTTTCCAGGGAATGATGCTGAGTGGCCTATGTGTTGCCGGAATGTTGATTCATTTCTGTTCCGGCAAATTTCAGGTTCTCGATTTGTCCACTTTTTAGCAAAGGTCATGCCAGAATTTCCCGTGAATTTCGGCATGACTTGTGCTACAAACTAGGACATATCGAGTGCCCCGGATTTGCCGCACCAGGAAGGAGTCAACATTCCTGCAAAACAATAGTCCTTTTTTATGTCATTATTCATTTTATTAGGTCTACAATTAATTGACTAGATTTAATCATAGGAAACACGGCTAACAACGATGAAGGACAGGGTTCTGGTGATTGCGACGACGTCTACCGGGCGGTAGACGAATTTTTTAGCCTTACCGACGATCAACAGATGTTGTTGCTAGGCCCACCGGTGGCATCGGGGACTGAGACCGACACGCAGACCGGTGCTGAGACCGACATGCAGACCGGTGCTGAGACTGAGACCGGCGCTGAGATTCAGACCGGCATCGAGACCGGCGCTGAGACCGGTGCTGCCTCGGGGAGCGGAGCCGGTGTAGAACTGAAAGCAAAGAGGCAACGGGTTCCTAACAAACTCAGGACTACTAGACTGGTGGTCACGAAGGTGGACAATGACAATTTCGAGCCAAAGGCGCCCGAGGAAGCGCGCGCATGCTACGGCAATCAAATAGGCTGCATCATACGGACAACCGCCACCATCAACGATGAGAGTCTAAAGAAGATAGAAAATATGAGGAGCTCCCTCCTAAAGAAGTTTCACCAGATATTCTTGTTCCCGGGCCGGAATGAGAAGGATTATGAAGATCCAGACAAGGACCCGACAATGAAGAAGATAAACAAACACGCCATGACCAAGTTTAGCAACGCGTTGGCCGCCTGGAAAAATCGAGTGAAAGCAAAGATCAACGACGGGGAACCCTACTCTGAGATTGTAAAGGATAGTCCGACAATCACGGAAGAGCAGTTTCAAATATTCAAGGAGGCTTGCGAGGCCGAAGCTGCCAAAGAAAAGTCTAAGTACATGAAGGGGCTTCAAAAGAGGAGCATTGGGACCCACCACCTTGGAAGCCGTGGTTACGGCGGAAAGAGGTCCAAATGGTCCAAGGAGGATGCGGAAGCCGCGAGTCTGGGCATCCCTGTGACGCCCCCGATTTGACCGTACACGAATCATGCACGCAAACGTGTACGATCAAGATCAGGGACTCACGGGAAGATATCACAACACAACTCTAAAAATAAAATAAGTCATACAAGCATCATAATACAAGCCAGGGGCCTCGAGGGCTCGAATACAAGTGTTCGATCATAGACGAGTCAGCGGAAGCAACAATATCTGAGTACAGACATAAGTTAAACAAGTTGCCATAAGATGGCTAGCACAAACTGGGATACAGATCGAAAGAGGCGCGGCCTCCTGCCTGGGATCCTCCTAACTACTCCTGGTCGTCGTCAGCAGGCTGCACGTAGAAGTAGGCACCTCCGGTGTAGTAGGAGTCGTCGTCGACGGTGGCGTCTGGCTCCTGGACTCCAGCATCTGGTTGCGACAACCAGAAAGAAAGGAAAGGGAGAAAAGGGGGGAGAAAGCAACCGTGAGTACTCATCCAAAGTACTCGCAAGCAAGGAACTACACTACATATGCATGGGTATATGTGTAAAGGGCCATATCAGTGGACTGAACTGCAGAGTGCCAGAATAAGAGGGGATAACTAATCCTGTCAAAGACTACGGTTCTGGCAGCCTCCGTCTTGTAGCATGTAGAAGAGAGTAGATTGAAGTCCTGCAAGTAGCATCTCCAAGTAGCATCTCCGGTAGCATCGTATAGCATAATCCTACCCGGCGATCCTCCCCTCGTCGCCCTGTGGAAAAGCGATCACCGGGTTGTCTGTGGAACTTGGAAGGGTGTGTTTTATTAAGTATCCGGTTCTAGTTGTCATAAGTTCAAGGTACAACTCCAAGTCGTCCTGTTACCGAAGATCACGGCTATTCGAATAGATTAACTTCCCTGCAGGGGTGCACCACATAACCTAACACGCTCGATCCCATTTGGCCGGACACACTTTCCTGGGTCATGCCCGGCCTCGGAAGATCAACACGTCGCAGCCCCACCTAGGCACAACAGAGAGGTCAGCACGCCGGTCTAAACCTAAGCGCACAGGGGTCTGGGACCATCGCCCTTAGCACACCTGCACGTTGCCTGGGCGGCCGGAAGCAGAACTAGCCCCCTTAATACAAGAGCAGGCTTACGTTCCAATCCGGCGCGCGTCGCTCCGTCGCTGACGTCAAGAAGGCTTCGGCTGATACCACGACGTCGAGTGCCCATATCTTTCCCACGTAGTTGGTTAGTGCATATAGGCCAGTAGCCAGACTCAGATCAAATACCAAGATCTCGTTAAGCGTGTTAAGTATCCGCGAATGCCGAACAGGGCCAGGCCCACTTGTCTCCTAGGTGGTCTCAACCTGCCCTGTCGCTCTGCCACAAAGTAACAGTCGGGGGCCGTCGGGAACCCATGCCCACCTCTACCGGGATGGAGCCACCTGTCCTTCCAGACCCCACATCAGAATCACGTGCGGGTACTCAACGAGCTGACCCGACTTTAGTCACCATCTGCATAGTATGTAAGTGTGTATAGTATATACCCGTGATCACCTCCCGAGTGATCACGGCCCAATAGTATAGCAAGGCAGACTGACAAGAATGTAGGGCCAATGATGATAAACTAGCATCCTATACTGAGTATTTAGGCTTGCAGGTAAGGTATCAACAGATGTAGCAACAATGTCGGGCTATCCATCAGAATAGGATTAACGGAAAGCAGTAACATGCTACACTACTCTAATGCAAGCAGTATAGAGGAGAATAGGCGATATCTGGTGATCAAGGGGGGGGGGGCTTGCCTGGTTGCTCTGGCAAGAAGGAGTGGTCGTCAACTCCGTAGTCGAACTGGGCAGCAGCAGCGTCGGTCTTGTAGTCTACCGGAGAGAAGAGGGGGAAGAAATAATGAATACAGAGCAAACAAAGCATCACAAAATATAACAAGGCAATACGCGGTGCCAGGGGTGATCTAACGCAGGGACAGGTGATACTTGTGAAGGGGGGAAACATCCGGGAAAATATCCCCGGTGTTTCGCGTTTTCGGACAGTGGAACCAAAGGGGGAAAGTTGCGTGTTCGCTATGCTAGGGATGGGTGGCGGACGAACGGGCTGCGTATTCGGATTCGTCTCGTCGTTCTAAGCAACTTTCATGTACAAAGTTTTTCCATCCAAGCTACGGTTTATTTTATATTAACTTAAAAAGGATTTAATCATTTTTTAAATTATTATCTATTTAAGTCTAATCATTATCCAGAATAGCGTATGCTGACGTCAGCATGACGTCAGCAGTCAACAGTGCATTGACTGGGTCAATCTGACGTGTGGGTCCCATATGTCATTGACTTAGATTAACTAAACATGTTAATTAGCTTGATTACATTGATTAGGATAACTAATTTTAATTAGCTTAGCTAAACAGTATTAATTAACTTAAATAATTCACTAATTAATCACTATTTATTTATTTACTTATTTTATTAACTTCTTTTTTTTAATATCGTTCCAGGGGCGTGGGCCCCGTTTGTCATAGGCCTTAGGGGCCCTAGCGGGGGCCACCGTTAGCGGGCTCGGGCGGAACGGGTGCGGGGGCACCCGAGCGGGCACTCGCCCGCAGGGCGGGACAAGGCCGGCGGGGCCGGACGGTCACCGGAGGGGGACCCCGGCGGGAGAGCAGCAGGGCGGCACCGGAGTGGGGCCGCGGGCCAGAGGGGGAGTGGCTTGCCGAGCCAAACGGCCAGGACGAGGCACGGGCGCAGCCAGGAGGCGGGGTAGGGCGCCGGGCGTGGCCAGGCAGTGGTGGACGAGGGCGCGCGGGAGCGCGGCCACGCACGCGTTGGGCGCGGCGGGGGAACGGCGCCGGCGACACAGAAGGGAAGGGAGGGACCGGGGCGCGGTGAGCGCGGTCGCGGGCGCGACCAGGGGCGAGCCCGGACGCAGCCGTCGACGTGGTGAGCACGGGGACAGGGCTTCAGGTGAGGACGAGCGCGGAGTGAGCTCCGGCCATGGCGGCCGGGCGCGGGAACGGCCTCAACGGCGACAGAGCGAAGCAGGGGGAGAGGAGAGGGGCGATGCTCACGGTGGCCGTAGGGATTTCGGGCAGCGGGCTCGACGGAGTTCGAGGAGGTCCAACGAGGAAGATCCGGCGAAGACGGGGAGGTGGTACGGCGACGAGGTGGCCGGTCGCGGGGGAGGATGAAGAGGCGAGGACGCGTCGCCGGTGAGGTGACGACGATGACTGCGAGCGGCGGGCGCCGGCGTTGGGTGGCGGCGACGTCGGTGCGGCCCCTCCCGATCCAGATCGGTATCAGGCAGAGGGGGGCGAGTGGGAGTAGTGGGGCGACGGGGTGGGTTAGGGTTTGGTCGTGGGGGGATAAGGGAGTCGGGGGTGGTGGCCGGTTGGGCCGGTGGCCGAATGGGCCGGCCTGCTGGGCCGAAGCCCAATGGGGGCCTTTCTCTCCTTTTCCTTTTTTTAGTTTGTTTTCTCTTTCACCTTTTATTTATTTTCTTTACTGTTTTCATTTAAAGTTTATTTTACATTTAGCTTTTATCTAATATTAAAATGATCCCTAATTTAGTAATACATTAAAACCCACTAAAGCAAAAGGTTTTACCCCAAAACAATTTAGTTTAGTATTTTGTTAATTACAACAGCATTTAATTATTGGTTTTTGCTACTGTTTTATTCACCTAAGGGTATTTAAACATTTTATAAAAATGTGGTTTCTCCACCATAATTTCCTATGAATTATTTGGTTCACTCCGAACATTTTAGTTTTAATATTTGAAAAGTTTTATTGTTTGCTTGATTTTGAATATGAATTTGAATAGGTTTCGAACTAACGCGCGATTACCAATAGTAATCGAGGTGATGTGGCATCATTAGCCGAGGGTTGTTGTAGCTTGATTACCCGGGCGTCACAATCCTAGACCCCTTGGCGGATTTCACCGTCCCGCAGGAGCGTGACGTCCTGAGGGGCCGGCACCGTTGGGACCCAGTGAAGAAGGTTTACGAGACAACACCGGTCATTACGGAGTTCATGAGGCTGCTCGTAAATTTAGTTTCTGATCAATTCGACTGCACACGTTAGTCATATTTGTAAACGATCCTTGTGCCTTTTGCAGAGAGAGCAGCACCGGATTGCGGCCGAAAGCGACTCGCCGTCTGAGGCATTGGCGAGGCCCAAGTGGGACACTCCATTCAACCGGGCGTTGAACATATTGAAACAAAAACCGGTGGATACTCGACCGTCGTATGGACGCGTGCACGGTGTCGGAGACGGCGCCACGTGGAAGAAGTACTACCGTGAGACCACGGAGGAGAAAAAGGAAAGAGGGAGGTTAACTGAAGAAAGCATCGACAAGAAGGTTGAGATTGCGGTTGAGAAGAAATCATCTCAGACAGTCGCAACAGCGGTAGCTGCCGCAAAACAGGCGATTGCAGATATATCTACTTCCTTGGTGATGGGCGTTTACACTTGGACAAGGCAAAATCCAGAAAAAAATGCAGAGGACTTTCCCCTTGCTGACTTCTTGGCCGCACCTGCTTCCGCACCGGCTCCCGCACCTGCTCCCGCATCGGCTCCCGCACCTGCTCCCGCACCGGCTCCCGCACCAGACGTGCTCGGTGGTGCCTCCTCTTTGGCTGAGCTCGACGCCCTCACGATATCTGCCACACCGGTCCCCTTCAATATAAATGTATAATCTCCCATTTTTGTTGCCATTCGGATGTCTCACGTCGCAGACTTTTCTTTGCAGGCCGACAAAACCCCTTGCACCATATTGTACACCATCGGCGAACAGAAGGTGGACGTGGGGAAGGGGACGATAATGGAGCCGAAGGAACCATTGTTCCACAGCCGGTCGATCCCCCCGAACATCTTCAAGGTTTCCGTGGCCAGTGTCAAACCGGGCCACGAGAATTTTCCTCCTCTAATACTAGTGGGGGATGACAATGAGACCCCGCGGCGGCTTGGTGATTGTTGCAATGGGTGGGTCCTGTTGTGGCCAAAGAGTCTGCTTCGTCTGGAGGCGGTCGGGAGCACACCCACGAGCACGCAGTCTCAGCAAGGTATGAACATCAACACCCCACCTACCCAATTAGCGTCGGGTGTCGGGTTGGGTGATAGCGGACAGGGTAAGCAGGTGGATCCATTAGTTGCTGATGACATCGCCATGGATGAGGATGAGGATGAGGATGGCGCTGAACAGTATGTCTGTACTGGCGCCTCCTCAGGGTTTGAGCATCATGAGTCGGTGCCTGAATTACCGTCTCAACGTATTATTGACGACCATCCGGTGGTAAAGAAGCCTAGGAAGAGAGCGAGGAAAGGCAAAAAAGGTGATTCTATGATCCAGCCACCTCAGCAGCCTCAGCTTCAGGACCGTGTAGATATCCCCGATGCTGATAAATGGCATATCCCCGGTCGACCAATCCTACCAGAAACAGCGCTACGGGCCAGATTCGGCGATCTAAGGAGACTTCATGACGATGTGCTGCGGGTAGAGAAAGGCCTAATCGCCTCGAAAGATCCAGGATACCCACTCTACGTGGTTAACGTTCCGCGGCAAATGTCGTACGTCGACGGCTTCCCCGCGGATAAGTTCTTCCTCCGATTCGATTACATATTCGACATGTTTCACGTGAAGAAGCTGGATTTTACGTTTGTCCGCCTTTATGCCTTGCACATGAACTACATCATTGGGGTTGAGCAGATACATTTTATCTGTGTCGCTGACCCGTACTACATGCACGAGGGCTTCTTGGGAGTCTGTGCACAGCATCTGAATACGCGAGGGATTACATTGTCAGTTTCATGCTCGCCAATAAGGACAAGGAGGCGATTCTCGTGCCTTATCATCCCGTGTAAGTCATCCACGCTGCTATCCATCCTTCGATTTCAATAATTCATTTGCATGGTGGAGGCTAATTAATTTGAGGTGTACTTATTTTGCGCAGCGGCGAGCGCGCCGTCCTCATCATCCTCTACCCCCGATTTTCCCACGCTCTTTACTTGGACTCGTTGAAGAACATTCACAAAAAGGATTACACCCACATCAAAGATGTTCTCGATAGTGCTATGTTTTATTACCAAGCAAGGGGTGGAGAGGTTAGGGACATGAAGAGAAGGGGCGGCAGGGCCGCCTTCAGCCATAAGACCGACTTCTGCTGCATCCAGCAACCGAACGATTCTCTTAATGATGGATTCTATGTCCTACACCACATGCTGGAGTACAGACGGGATCACCAGAACCTTCACATGGCACCTAGATCTGGCGATGCCCATATTCTGCAATGGGCAAAGGACATAGGAGATATCGAGGATCATCGACTTCGAGCTGAGTTCTATAACATCCAGCGCGAACTTGCCCAAATCATCATGAATGAGGTCGTCGGAAAAACAGGGATGTTCCATGCAGAAGGACAAATGTCGCGGGAAGACGTCTGAACATGGATAGCCTCTCAGCGTCTCGACATGAAGCCTTTCACTAAGCTTGATGACTATCTCCCTGACATGGATGGATGGCACGACATGAAGGAGTGATTGTCGATATATGACAATGTGTCCGTTTAGTCCATACTTTCTTTTATGACAAAACTTTGAGTTATACACGGTGAAACTTTATTTGTGATGTAATTAAACCATCCTCCTCCTCGACTAGCGAAAATCACTCTAGTTAGGTCATTTTTGGTACGATGAACTTTGTTATTTATGCTTATGATATGTTGTTTCTATTTTTCCCAAGTCTGTCTCTTTCTGTTGCTCAACTATATATGTTGCATATCATCGACTCATGTGACGATGCAGGTGCATAGATAATAGATGGCGAAGAAGTGCTACGCTAGGAGTATATATACGACAAGTGGCCGGAGTGTCAGGCCCAGGTGTACCGGTTTTTGGTTTTCGAGCGACACGCAGTACTTAGTTTAGGTTCACGCTAATGCGAGAGAGGGATACGAACTCATGTACTCAAAGTGATAGCTATTCTCGCGTATATCATTGTTTAGATGGATGACGATGTATTTGCAAGTAATCGAGACTTGTATCGCTATTTTTGAGATTGATGACGAGAGACCACTTTGTGTTGGATGATGATTATGATGATGACATGATTTGATGAGACTAATTGTATGTATATGCTATGATTACATTTGTATGTGGATGATATGCTAAAGATTATTGTATAAAGCCTATTCAAATACAAAACAAATAAAAAACAAATATGCAGGAAAAAAA
>NC_041383.1:582939067-582955332 GCF_002162155.2 Triticum dicoccoides | reverse complement strand
GGGGGGAATTTAGCAGTAGCGCCGACTTACCAGTAGCGCTTCCTGCTGAAAAGCGCTGCAGATAATATCAGTAGCACTGTTTCCCAAAGAGCTCTACAGCTATTCATCAGTAGCAGTAGTGTGGGTCAACAGGCGCTACTGCTATACGTTAGCTGTAGCGCCTTATTAGTAGCGCCGGTACCCGCGCTACTGAGAGGGCCAAAACCCGCATTGCTGCAAGGCTTTTCCCTAGTAGTGGATACAGCGATGAGTTTGGGCACATGATGTAAGAGCAACATGAGATGTCCATGATGGGTGAGCTGAAGTTCTGCCTTGGTCTTCAAATCCGTCAGCAGACAAACGGCATCTTCATATCTCAAGAGAAATACCTCAAATAATGCCTGAAGAAGTTTGGAATGCAAGACTGCAAAGGATATACAACGCCAATGCCAACCAAAAGTCATCTGGGTCCTGACGACAATGGTAAAGAGTTCGATCAAAAGGTATATCGCTCCATGATTGGTTCCTTACTTTACTTATGTGCATCTAGGTCAGATATAATGCTTAGCGTTTGCATGTGTGCCCGATTCCAAGCGGCACCAAAGGAGTCGCATCACCTAGCGGTGAAGCGAATTCTTCGATATTTGGCTTACACCCCAATGATAGGATTATGGTATCCAAAGGGCTCAACATTTGATGTGATTGGGTATTCTGATGCTGATTATGCTGGTGACAAGGTTGATTGGAAGTCCACCTGAGGAACATGTATTTTCTCAGTCGATCACTTGTCTGTTGGTCTTCAAAGAAGCAAAACTGTGTGTCACTCTCCACTTCTGAATCTGAATACATTGCTGCTGGATCATGTTGTGCTTAGCTTCTATGGGTGAAGCAAACTCTCAAGGACTATGGCATCAACACGAAGAAAGTGCCACTCTTCTATGACAATGAAAGCGCCATCAAGCATTCCAAGAATCCAGTTCAGCACTCGAAGACAAAGCACATTCAGATCCGTCATCACTTTCTCAGAGATCATGTCAACAAGGAAGACATTGATATCATTCACGTCAACACTGAAGAGCAGTTGGCTGATATCTTCACTAAGCCCTTGGATGAGAAAAGGTTTTGCAAGTTGTGGTGTGAGCTAAATGTCTTAGAATCCTCGAATGTCATGTGAATGGACACACATCCTAACGCTTATGCATGTTGACGACTTAGATGTGCAACACACGAAGTAACATATATCTTGAAATAATGAAGACTTACCTTCTGAGTGTGAAGACATTAATGTGGAATTTGACTTTGGAGCGCCACGATATTTGTGCGCCGTGTCTGGGTCTAACACTTCCTATACGGTGGGTAACGCCACCACCAAATTCTTGTTGAAGTGTTTCTCTTGGCGTTACAATTGCAAACTCTTTGCATTTGGATTGTCTTCAACATTAATTTATCTTAATGATTTATCTTCAATGTTGATTTGGTTCATATATATATATATATTTGTGTTCTGTCCTCTACAACATTCACTTATAGCTGTCTTCACTCTTGAATCTTTTGATCTAAGTGAATGTGATCGGACCCTAACCTGTTCTCTGCTTCTACCTCAACTCTATCTGTCCAAATCATATGCATTCTATTTAAACATGTCAATTGTCTTCTCTGACTCCTTGTTAGCCGATGAAAATCTGACAAACATTTAATCTGTTTTTAATGTTGCATCCTTATTGCCTGAAAAACGGAGAAGCCGGAACAACCATCCAACTATCTAGGCGTGCGTGGGAAGATGGAACAACTTCCAATGTGTTACATGTTCCCCATGTGTCCCTCAGATGTGAACCGCTAGGGGCACCTGAGTAATCGTGATGTGATGTCCCTTTCCTTATAAATACACATCACATCACGGTCAAAAATCCTTCTTCCACCTCCACACCTCGCTCAAACCCTAGCGCCACCGCTAGCTCTTGATGACGCCAGCGACGAAGCGCTTAGCTGTCACGACCTCACCGACGTCGTCCTCATGCCGGCCGCGGACCTCGTCTTCTCTGCCGCCGCCGTAGGTGTCTTCCATCACCAAGTTAGGGCACAGGAGATTGAACCGCTCGGCCTCCAACTCCGTTCTGTCTAGCATTTCTTCGTGTGATAATTAAAACTTCTTTTTACTACCTTTTTGATATGATAGATTCATCCTTCTCTACAAAAAGTGGTTTCTATGCTTCCAAAGTTGAATCTATCATGTTCTGCATCTCATATTATGCCTAGTATATTCACTTATGATTCACCACAAGTTAGATTCCTCACTTGTACCTATTCTTGGAATCGTACAAATCTAGAACCAACTCTCAATAAATAAGTGAATTTCTTCGCTTTATGAGGTCAATATCTTCAAAATCTTCTGAGAATGCATATGACCTCTTCCCCTTCCCTCACACCTCTAATGCTGTCACAGGTACATGTCCGTGGGAGAATCCCTTGGTTCTCATAGTCTGCATTCATTTGCAGAATTCTTATAGTGACACATCAATTCTCTCGAAGCCAGTTCCTGTCTGACCAGCCATCGGAAGCCTTTGCAAGTTCTGAAGCCATCCAATTTAAGCTTCATGGCAACAGAAAAATCAGCTAGAAAGGGCGGCAGACAGCGCCGTGGGAATACATCCAAAGATTTGTCACCAGATCTGCATGAATTGTACAAGACAGACCCTGAAGAAACCTATGGTGAACGCAAAACTCGAATCCAATGGATTCGAATATATTGGGTCGAGGAATGGTTTAAGTACAGATTTGTCACTGCTGAGTATGCTGAGAAGAATGCCATCAAGAAACCTTGGGGAGATATATTATACAAAAATCTTCAACCCAAGTCCCTGTCTGAAGCTATTGATCAAGGCTTCTACCTGTGCATGGTTCGCGGACCACAACCAGAGAATGCTGACACATCTTCTCTGCTATGGTGCCGTGAAGACAATCTGTTCAAGCGCAACTTCAGGTTTGCCAAGGACTCTGCTGTGAAGAACAAGAAAGCATTTGGACTCGACTTCAACCCTGGTCCAACTGCTCCTCGGGTTGATGGCACCCGTGATGCCAATCCCAATGTCATCGGCCCCTTCTACAACCTCGAAGGCCTCATCACTCACATTGCAGTTCAAGGGGCCACTGTGGATCACTTAGCTGATGACACAGATTCTGATGAAGCACCAGCTCCTCCTAAACCACAGAATCATAAGAAGTTAAAAGCTTCAAAACCCTCTGTCACACCAAAAGCTTCATGTGCGAAGCCATTGGCAACTACTCCTCCTGCTTCCAGTATGCAATCTGAAGACCTCTCCCGCATCTCCAAGAAGACCGAGAAGTCTATGCAGAAGAAGAAGCCCATTCTGAGTTTTGGTCAAGCACTGACCCCAGCTGCCGTTCTGAGGAACGAGAATGAAGCCATTGATCTTTCCAGTGATGATGATCTTGGTGAGGATGCTCTTGAGCTGCTGATAAAGAGCAAACAAGAGGCGGAAATTTTCAACCATTTGCCCCTCTTTGATGTGGACATCCTCAATAACTTCATTCATGAGTGGTTTGCCAATCCAGATCTCAGCATTGATGATCTTGAACTTCCCATTGGCATCAGTGTCGCTTTCCACAGTGCCATTGCAAATGAGCTTGCTCTGGCTCAGAAGATAGTGGAGCTGAAGAACAAGATTGACCATGAAAAGGCTCAATTCAAGAAGCACATGCCCAAGCTCAATGTCACTGATGTTCAGAACTTCAAGAAGCTGCTGCATGATCTGAAGGAAGCGTTTCACAAGAAACGTGAAGAAGCAAAATGTTCAAGAGAGCGGATGAAACACGTCGCTGCAAAATGTGTTCAAGCTCACAATGAAGCTGAAAAGCGCAAGGCTCTTGGGCGTCCAGGCATCGACCCCAAGATGGCTGTGAAAAAAGAAGAAGTCGGTTGTGGCCCAAGCTAAAGCGTCAGGATAGGAAGCACCTCGCATTGTCTTTCCTGCCAGCATGACATGCTCGAAGCCTAAGGTCCCCACAGTTGCTTCACAACTTACGAAGACAAGGGAAGCCGAGGCCAAAGCCAGAAAACGCAAGAACAAGAATGTCTCTGATGATGCTCCACTGACCAAGAAGTGGAAGACAAAGTCTTCAAAGAAGAATCGGGTTGCTCCTACAGAGCCCCTTCTTGTCGAGCCCCTCTTAGTCGCTCGTCCTACATCCCCCCACCAAGAGCGTCAGCTAGTACTTCACGAGCCTACTTCCATAGAGGCTCCTGAAGCTGAAGAAGTTCCAGATGTTGACCCCACCGCAGCTGAAGACATTGGTCCCCAAGACAATGTAGAAGATGATGTAGTTCTTCCTTAGAACGAGCACCATATGGTATCATCGCCTGTTCTCACGAACAGCGAAATCATCAGCATTGGTCGTCCCTTGATGGCAATCGCTCATGATGCATCGTGGGCTGATCGCCCCCAACCAGAAACTCCAAGTCAAAGTTCACCCAGTACTCCCCCACCTCAAGTCACCACTCCGGTGCTTGATGATGATGATTATGTGGTCTATCCAACTCCCACTCCAAAAGCGGCGCCTGCATTCCATAGGCTTCGCAAAGTACCAAGGCCACAAGTCTCTATGCCGAGCGTTCTAGCAGGAGAAGTGCAACCCAACTCAGTAGCACGTCAAGTGTTTCCTAAAGCCACTCCTACTGTGAACGTCTCTAAGTCTGAAGCCAAGGCTGATGAAGACATACCGGCTGCATCAGCCGAAGAAAATCATGAACCATGTGAAGAAGAAGAGCGTGTTGTCACATCCCCCACCAATCAAGAAGTTGTTCTCGAGGAGAACGTGTCTGTGCCCGACATTCCAGCTACTCAAGTGGAGGTTAAAAATACCGAGGCGGCCAGCAACAACACTACTGAAGCCAATGATGTTATCATGGCTAAAGCTAATGTGGCGCCTATAGTGAATATGGTGCCTGAAGCAAATGATGTACATGTAACCAATTTGCAGTCTGAAGCCCTTGTCAATGCCACTGCTCTTGTACCGCCTCCAAAGCCTCACACCATTGAGCAAGCATTTTATCAAGGCGAGCTTGTCACTGTTCGATGGCCTATTCTTGTTCCTCCACCTGCTACCGGACCTCAATTTGATTATCATGTGGAGCACAGGCCTCAGGTCCAGAAGCCAAAACCAAGGCTGCCAAGGTTTCCAAGTACTGCGTCTTCGGTAGGATCGTTCAATGTAAATGGCTTCATTGAACACAACACCTTCTTTGATAGTGCCAAGAACCCATATTCAAGGCCAAGAATTTCATCTGATCGGTTCTGGAGCTATCAGAAGTGCAGTTATTATTCATGTGTCTTATACAATCAAGGGCACATTTTTCCTCATATGCGTCTAGACTGCGAAGCCATTGCTGGACTGCCCTGCTTGGAAGAAGCCCTCGACTGCTTCAGAGATGCTGGCCTTCTGCAGTTGGTGACTGACAAGGAAAATTGGAATGAAGAGCTTCTGTTACAATTCTATGCTACACTTCACATTCGCGGCTACAACAGGGATACCAAAACTTGGGTCCTTGAGTGGATGACAGGAAATGTCCATCATGAAGCCAAAGCTCTTGATATCATTGAGCTTACTAGCCTGCCCAGTCTAGGTGAACTTTATGAACCTGGTTGTCAGCTTCATCACAATGCTTTACATAGCATATTCCAGAAGCCTGAGCCCAACATGAGCCAAATGGTGAGTATGATGAAGCCTCTGCCACAAGATGCTGAATATCCTAAGGAATTCTTTGTTGAAGACCTAGAGTATCTTCCCCGCACCATCTATCACATCATCAGGCAAACTCTATGGCCCATCAAAGGACATTCTTCTGCAGCAAAACTTGAAGGCTCAATGAAGACATTGGTTTTCTATATTCTCAATGGCATTAGCTTCAATGCTCAGGATCTCTTCATCTGACAACTTGCTGCATCTGGCTCTGACATATTTGGTCTGAAGTTTTATGCTACATGGGTAATGCGCCTTATCAAGATTCACTCTACTATCAACTATCAGCCCTCTGCGTGCAACCATCTCATATTCCTGCCAGAGGTTGATATGTCTGTCAAACCCATATACCCAGAGCCTGCCAAGAAGCCAATTTATCTTCACAATGTCGATCGTCAAAGTTTCTCTCAACATGTTGAAGGAGTTCATGCTGCCACTCGTGTTTATCCCTTGGCTGGAAATACATGTGCACCTCATCGTGCCCATACTGAAACCACTGAAAGCACTATTGCTCAACGGCCTTGGAAGAGATCGCGTGTGCTCAATGACCGAGAGCTTCTTGTGGCTTTGCATCAGAAACAGGATAAGCATCATTACTGGCACAAGCGTCAAATGCAGAGTCTCTTGATGGATGTTAATCGCATTCGCAATCTAGCCACCAAGAATGCATTTGTCACTCATGAAACCTGTCGGTGGTCGTGGAAGAGTCTGACATTACTCAGTTCTGAAGATGATCTTCTGCAAGATGGCTTCACAGAGAGATTCTAATTTGATTACACTCCTCCCAGGAACGCTGTCTTGCATCGGACTCCTTCACTCGACGACTCTGAGTACTCCTCCTCAGCGGCAACTGTCAATGCGAGAGTCATCAATGATAAAGATGACGCTACTTCACCAACTACCACTTCGGCACGTATCGACACTGCACCAGGCCCCTCTGCACCACCAAACTCCAACGTCGACCCTGCTCCTCCATCCCCTCCTTCTGGGAATGAGTAGATGCTCTATGTCTTCAAACCTTTTTGGTCAATACTAAAAAAGGGGGAGAAGCATATGAGTTGATAGTCTTCAAGCGGGTCCTTATGGGTGGCTGCATTACTTTTGCCAAGTCTTACAACTCTCGTCTTTTGATACATTTGGTTCTCTGAGTTGTAACACTTAAACTTGATGGTCGTCTGCTACTTTATTTGCTATTTTGTGATGTGATGATAAATCCCTCATGAAGTCATTCTCCATACTTCCATTTGTCATTATGCATATCATTATCTTTGTTACTTCTTATATGCATAATGCATTGTCTTCACACTTTGATTATGGCCTCCACAAAGCAAAACCTGCCATGTGCATTTGCATTCAAATGCAAATCATTTATATGCACATCTTCAGGGGGAGCCTCGTCTTATGTATGAAGACAATACTCACAACACTAAACTTTCACATACTTTTATCCCCGTTGAAAACTTCAACCAGTTTGTCATCAATCACCAAAAAGGGGGAGATTGTAAGTGCATCTAGTGCCACCCCTAGTTGGTTTTGGAGTATTGACAACAAACTTGGTTGAGGACTAATGTGTTTGTGAGAATTGCAGGGTAACACAGGTAGTAGTCCCATATTGATTCGGTTTACCTACCAGAGATGACCCCTAAAAATTTGTGAAGACATTGAAGACAATGGTGGTCTGTGAAGACATTCACATTGAAGACTATGACAGGAGAAGACATCGCGTTAAGATTATGGAGTGCGAAGACATAGTTGTTTCGTAATTTCCTTTTCTTCTTTGTCGAGTCATAGGAACCACCATACTGTTAAGTGGGGTCCAAGTGAAAAAAGTCAGAGTGACTGATGTGATGCTCAACCAAATCCTATGTCTGTGAACGAAGACAATGAGAGCAAATGTTATCCAGAGCTGGATGAGTCAGCTTTACTTGTAGCCCAAGTCAAGCTGCCGCGTGTGTTCGAAACCAGACCGTTGGACACATGTCAGTTCCTTAGTGACCCAGGGTCATTTTGGACAAATCAGGTCGGGTTGCCTCCTGGCTATAAATAGCCCACCCCCTACACCATAAATTGGTGGCTGCTCAGAGTTAGTGCACGGCTTTTGTCATTTGAGAGCAACCCACCTCCGAACCTTTTGAGAGAGAATCCTTGCAAGGACAAAGCCCAAAACACCCAGAGCCAAAGGGTGTTAGGCATCAATGAAGTCTTTCTGTCTGCGTGATCTGAAGACTTATTACACTTGAGGACTGTGAATCCTCCAGCCGGTTAGGCGTCGCGTTCTGAGCATCCAAGAGTCATTGTGGATTGCCAGTGAACGAAGTATGTGAAGGATTGGAAGTCTCCCTTGAAGACTTACCAGAGTGATTGGCAGAGGACTAAGTGTTCTTAGCTCAAGGGGAATAAGGTGAAGATGTGGTCTTCTGAGTTAAATCTCAGCCTCCCTAACCAGACGTACAGTTGTCACAGCAACTGGAACTGGTCCAACAAACCCCTTGTCCTCTCCGAGCAACTGGTTCTATCCTACCTCTCTTACCTTACTTATAGTTTGTCTTCGTGAAGTCTTTGCCTACTTGCCTTATCTGTTTGACTTCATTGTGTGAAGACTGTTGCCTGTTTTGCTTCATACTATCTTCCATCCCGACCCAATCTACCTAGCTGCTTATAGTCTTCGTGCTTTCACTTCATTGCTTACTTGACTATGGCTTGTCTATTGTAGTCTACCTTCCGCTACATATCAATAGGGTCATTTCTATCGTTTGTCTTTAAAACACCCATGTTTTGAAGACTTTCATAAAAATCGCCTATTCACCACCCTCTAGTCGAATACTAGCACTTTCAGTTGTCAATGTCGTCAACAACCGAGAGGAACAAGGAGATGACTGTACATGGAGAGGACGATAGTAGGGACCCACCAGCTTCATGGCAGTATGCAAGCAAGTGCCTCTATATTACAAGCCCAAAAATATGGTTCCCCCTAATGGTTGGGCATCTGGGGCTCACGCCATTGTCAATGTATTCAATAAACGGGAGAATTACACTATGAGCGGCTGACACCAAGGACCCAGCAGGTCGCACAGTTTTTTTTTGAGGAACAAGCAGTTGTTATTTATACTAGTTTTAGCGACGGATCAGGGTAACAACGGGGCTGTGCGGGGGCTGTGGCCCGTCTAGCCAGGGTTTTATTTATGTTTACCACATAATGAGCCCAGTTGTGTTTTTTTCTTGCTGAAAATGGCTAGCCCAGTTCTATTTTTTTAAAAGAAATACCCAAATGAGGCCTACTTTCTTTATCAGCCCTGCTGGGCTGCTAATCTTTCAAGACGAGGAGAGTTTCATTCGGTTTGCCCAGAAATGGGCTGTACATTTTTAAAACACATCAAACCGGGAATTAGTTTCAATTTTTTTCATTACAAGATTTTAAATTCCATTGATTTTTATGCGTGGACAATTATTTGGATTTTATATTTAAATAAATTATTTTTCAAAATAGTTTGAATGTGAATCGATATTTTGGGATTAAAAACAGTTGACCGCACCGAAATATTCAAAATTTCATATACTTTTTAACCGTGGCCACAATATGGGGTGTAATGCTAACAAAAAGAAGATGGGCTGCAAAAAATTTCTTAAGAATTAGCAAATGGGTTGTACATTATTAGAAATAATGGCAAATGGGATGTATGATGTTTTCCACAGATTTGAGGCTGACTTGTGCGCCTACAACAGGTTGACGCATATGCTTTCCTAAAAAAGGTTGACGCACACGCAACGCCGTGTCAACTTAGTCAACACACGAGAACAGTGACTGTTGGATGTCCATCCAATGGCTGTCGTGCTTCTTCAATCTCTGCTCTTCCTGCTCCAGCCTCTGAAACAAGCGCCGGCGGGACTGCCTGCTCCCTCCTACCGCGGCCGTCTATGCTGCCGCGCAGGCCTCACCGCGCCATCGTACTCCCATCGCTGGCCTAGTCATCCCTCTACTCACCCACACCTGTTGTTATTCTTCGAGGACGGAAGACGAACCAGTAAACCCTTGTACTCCTCCGTGTGGGAAACATCTGCCGAGTCTTCCCTGGATCCATGTTGTTCCCTTCCTAAGCCTCGCCATCATCCACCGCCCTGGTGCTCTCGACACGGCCTGGTCAATGTGGTCAATGAACGACATCCATCAGAAGTGGACTGTACGTGGAGAGGCTGATAGCTGGGTCCATGGTCGCATGCAAGGAAATGCCTCCTTATTACGCGCAAAATAATGATTCCTCCACCTGATAGCTAGGACCGATGGGAAGGGCCTCTGTATTTCACGAAAAACGTTCCCCCACTGACAGGTCGGACCACCAGCTATATCTTCGCACGCAACGAAGTGCCTCCTTATTACGCACAAAAAAATGAATACCCCCTGCTAGCTGGGACCCACCATAGTGTGTGGCTGACTTGTGGGCCTACTAAGTTGACGGGGACGGAGGGCTTTGTCAACTTAGTCAATATGAACGATTCAAGCTCCAGTGACCGTACAATCTCCATCCAACGGCCATAGTGCTTCTTCAACCTCTGTTCTTCTCGCTCCAGCCGCCCTAAGCAGCGCCGGTTGTGCCACCTGCTCCTGCCTCCCGTGGCAGCCTATGCTGCCGTGGAGGCCTCACCACCACCTACTACTCCCACCGCTGGCCAGGCAATCCCTCCACTCACCCACACCCCCTGTTATTCTGCGGTGATGGCAGCCTCACACGGCAGCCGAACCAGTGAACCCTCGTACTCCTCTCCGCATGGGCATCCACTGCCGCGTCTTCCCCGGCTCCGTGTCGTCCCCTTCCTAGGCCTCGCCGTCGTCCACCGCCGTGGTTCTCTTAGCGCGGCGTAGTCAATGTGGTCAATGACCGACTTCCATCAGAAGAGTACTGTAAGTGGAGAGGCTGACAGCTGGGTCCATGGCAGCCGCAAGGAAGTTCCTCCTTATTACACGCAAAATAATTATTCCACCACCTGACAGCAGGACCCATCAGACGGGCCACCGTATTTCGCAAAAAAACTTTCCCCCCTGACTGCTGGGACCCACCGGATGGGCCACTGTATTTCATGAAAAAAATGTTCCCCTCGCTGTCAGCTCAGACCCACCGGAAGTGCCTCCTTATTACACACAAAAAATGAATACCCCCACTGCTAGCTGGGACCCACCTTGGTGGGAGGCTAACTTGTGGGCCTACTAAGTTAACGGGGATGGAGGGCTTTTTCAACTTAGTCAATTTGAATGATTCTAGCTCCAGTGACTGTACGATGTCCATCCAGTAGACGTAGTGCTTCTTCAACCTCTGGTCTTCTTGCTCCAGCCGCCCAAACCAGCGGTGATCATGCCGCATGCTCCCAGCTCCCGTGGCCGGCTGTGCTGCCGCGGAGGCCTCACCGCCCCCTACTATTCCCAACAGTGGTCAGGCCCTGCGGCGACGGCAGCCTCACACCGCAGCCGAACCAGTGAACCCTCATACTCCTCTTAGTGCGGGCTTCCACTGACGCGTCTTCCCCGGCTCCGCATCGTCCCCTTCCCAGGCCTCGCCGTTGTCCACCGCCCTGGTGCTCTCAGCGCAGCATGGTCAACGTGGTCAAGGAACGACTTCCATCGGACATGGACTGTACGTGGAGAGGCTGACAGCTGGGTCGACGGCCACAGCAAGGAAGTGCCTCCTTATTACGAGGAAAATAATGATTCCTCCACCTGACAGAAGGGACCCACTGGACGGGCCACTTCAGTTAAAAAAACGTTCCCCCCTGACTGTTGGGACCTACCAGCTACATCTTCGCACGCAAGGAAGTGCGTCCATATTACAGGCAAAAAATTGATTCGCCCCGTGACTGCTGGGACCCACTTGCTACATCTTCGCACGCAAGGAAGTGCGTCCGGACAAAAAATGATTCGCCCCCCTGACTGCTGGGACCCACCAGCTACATCTTCGCACGCAAGGAAATGCCTGACAGCCGGGACTCACCTGGTCGAAGCGAACATAGGATTGTCATTCTGCTCGCGAACGTGTACGTACATACTGGTCGATGTAGAGGTGCGCACGTGTCACATGTACATACAGCGGACAGGGTGCAAGAAAGAAAATACGGCCACATACGTACATATGGGCGGGATCTCGAACACCTACTTGCGCATACGTACGGCCAGGGATCATGTATATGGCTAGGTCAGAACAAAGAAACTGCGTCGTTGTCAATTTAATGGGGAGGCAACGGAATGCGTCGTGTTCATCGGGAGGCAACGAAATGCCTCGTGTTCATCGGGAGGCAATGGAACGCGTGGGAGCCAACCGGCTGGGTCAGAATGGAATGCATCGACGTGTTCATTGGGAGGGCTTGGACGGAACAGCCGATGGAAACGAGGTCTGGTGTACCGCAGAATGGAGGAAACGGCCTTGTGTTTGACTGGCCTCGTTCGAAACGGGATCATGTTCATCGGAAGTGGTCTGGCATACCATAAAACAAAGGAAACGGACTTGTGTTGGACCTCCAACGGTCGAAACGGGGGTCCTGTTCATCGTTAGGGGTGTGGCGTACCGCAAAACGGGACTCCACGGGATACTGTTCATCTCCACCGTCGACCTCTTGCAGCCTCCACGGGCTACTGTTCATCGACCATCGACCTCCTCCAGCCTCCTCTTGCGACTGTTCATCCACGGGCTCCTGTTCATCCAGCCTCCACCTCGTGCTACTCCATCGGCTACTGTTCAACCAGCCCTCTCCACGGGCTCCTGTTCAACCACCCCTCCACGGGCTACTGTTCATCCACCCCTCCACCGTCTACTCTTCATCCAGCCCTCCACAGGGTCGCCTGTTCATCCAGCCCTCCACAAGGTCCTGTTCATCCAGCCCCAACCGGCTCGATCGATCGGGGTCTTTTTCATCCAGAGGCAACACCACGGGGTCCTGTTCATCCACCCCCATCACTCACTATTCATCTAGAGGCAGCATCGATTGGCTTCAGTTAGCAGCATTAGCGAAGGAATTGCTCGATCGCTCGGGTTCAATAACGCTTAGCCTAAAGTGCAATCGCTCGGGTTCAGTTAGGCGACGCCTCGCTCGGGTTCATTTAGAGCCCAATGCCTCGCACCCACGCGCATACGCTACGATAGAAACGCACATCTCTCGGCCCCGACCACCCACCATAACCGGGAACTCCCTGATAGTTTCCTTGCCCTCGCTTCTACCACGGTTTTTTCCGTCATGGACGGCCTAAAGAATGTCATGCAGCTACGTCTCTGGCCCGCCCAGGACGAGAAGCCCATTTTTTGTCATGATTTTTTGTCATAGAAGTAGGAGCCCACCACATCTATGATGATACCGGGTTTTGTCACAATTATCGTGATAGAAGTGTCATAAGTATGACAGAAAAAAAATTCGTTCGGCCCAAAATGTCACGGATGTGTCTTTTTTTTGTAGTGCAAACTACGGTCATCACCGGGAAGTGTCCTGACTATTGTCACTCCGAGGATTGCCGGATCACAACATGTAGTAGGTGACTATAACTTGGAAGATAGGATCAAGAACACTCATATATTCATGAAAACATAATAGGTTCAGATCTGGAATCATGGCACTCGGGCCCTAGTGACAAGCATTAAGCATGGCAAAGTCATAGCAACATCAATCTTAGAATATAATGGATACTAGGGATGAAACCCTAACAAAACTAACTCAATTACATGGTAAATATATTCCAACCCATCACCATCCAGCAAGCCTATGATGGGATTACTCACGCACGGCGGTGAGCATCATGAAATTGGTGATGGAGGATGGTTGATGATGACGATGGTGACGGATTCCCCTCTACGGAGCCCCGAACGGACTCCAGATCAGCCCTCCCGAGGAAGAACAGGGCCTGGCGGCAACTCCATATCATGAAACGCGATGAATCCTTCTCTATGGTTTTTTCTCCCCGAACATGAATATATAGAGTTTGAATTGAGGTCGGTGGAGGTCCAGGAGGCCCACGAGGCAGGGGGCGTGCCCTAGGGGGGCGCCCCCCCACCCTCGTGGATAGGGTGTGGGCCCCCTTCTGTTGATTCTTTCGCCAATATTTTTTATTAATTCCAAAACGTGACTCCGTGAAGTTTCTGGTCATTCCGAGAATTTCTATTTCTAAACAAAAATAACACTATGGCAATTCTGTTGAAAACAGCGTCAGTGCGGGTTAGTTCCATTCAAATCATGCAAATTAGAGTCCAAAACAAGGGCAAAAGTGTTCAGAAAAGTAGATACGTTGGAGACGTATCAAGACATCATTAAGGAATGCAGTTTTGACATCCATTTGCCAGATTTCATAATCATAAAATGTGGCTATGGCTAACATGATTCGGACAGACTTAAGCATCGCTACGAGTGAGAAAGTCTCATCATAGTCAACTCCTTGAACTTGTCGAAAACCTTTTGCGACAAGTCAAGCTTTGTAGATAGTAATACTACCATCACCGTCTGTCCTCCTCTTGAAGATCCATTTATTTTCTATGACTCACTGATCATTGAGCAAGTTAACCAAAGTCCACACTTTGTTCTCATATATGGATTCTATCTCAGATTTCATGGCCTCAAGCCATTTATCAGAATCTGGGCTCATCATAGCTTCTTCATAGTTCGTAGGTTTGTCATGTTCAAGTAAAATGCCTTCCAGAATAGGATTACCGTACCACTCTGGTGCGGATCGTGCTCTGGTTGACCTACGAGGTTCTGTAGCAACTTGATCTAAAGTTTCATGATCATTATCATTAGGGTCCTCTCTAGTTGGTGTAGGCATCACGGGAATGGATTTCTTGGATGAGCTACTTTCCAAATTGAGAGAAGGTACAATTACCTCATCAAGTTCTACTTTCCTCGCACTCACTTCTTTCCAGAGAAACTCGTTCTCTAGAAAGGTTCCATTCTTGGCAACAAAGATGATGCCTTCGGATCTGTGGTTGAAGGTATAACCAATTGTTTCCTTAGGGTATCCTATGAAGACGCACTTCTCCGATTTGGGTTCGAGCTTATCAGGCTGAAGCTTTTTGACAAAAGCATCACATCCCCAAACTTTAAGAAACGACAGCTTAGGTTTATTGCCAAACCACAGTTCATACGGTGTCGTCTCAACGGATTTTGATGGTGCCCTATTTAACGTGAATGCTGCTGTATCTAATGCATAACCCCAAAATGATAGTGGTAAATCGGTAAGTGTCATCATAGATCACACCATATCTAATAAAGTACGGTTACGATGTTCAGACACACCATTATGCTGTGGTGTTCGAGGTGGCGTGAGTTGTTCAACTATTCCACATTGTTTTAAATGAAGGACAAACTCGTAACTCAAAATTCACCTCCACGATCAGATCGTAGAAACTTTATTTTCTTGTTACGATGATTCCCCACTTCACTCTAAAATTCTTTGAACTTTTCAAGTGTTTCATACTTGTGTTTCATTAAGTAGATATACCCATATCCACTTAAATCATATGTGAAGGTCAGAAAATAGCGATCCCTGCCACGAGACTCAACACTCATCGGTCCGCATACATCGGTATATATTATTTCCAATAAGTCAGTAGCTCGTTCCATTGTTCTAGAGAATGGAGTTTAGTCATCTTGCCCATGAGGCACGGTTCGCAAGTATCAAATGATTCATAATCAAGTGATTCCAAAAGTCCATCTGCATGGAGTTTCTTCATGCGCTTTACACCGATATGACCCAAACGGTAGTGCCACAAATAAGTTGCACTATCATTATCAACTTTGCATCTTTTGGCATTAATATTATGAATATGTGTATCTCTACGATCGAGATTCAATTAACCATTAACATTGGGTGTATGGCAATAGAAGGTTTTATTCATGTAAACAGAACAACAATTATTCTCTGACTTAAATGAATAACCGTATTGCAATAAACATGATCAATTCATATCCATACTCAACGCATGTCACATCCCTAGTTCTGGTATGCTCGAGGCCAGCTAGTCATTTGTGCATCATGTTTAAATTCCATTTAATTTTGAAATGGGGATTTGTGAAACCCTCAGAATCATTTTTGGAAATGACCCAAATAAAAATTGCTCCAAAAAGGTCCAAGAAAATGCTCATGTTGCTCTCTGAAAATATTGGACAGAGATAAAAATCAAACCAATATTTTTAAGAGCCCATAAGTATTTATTTTGGGCATTTGGAATTAATGCATAAATATTTGCATTGGATATATATTTGTTATGAATACAATATATGTCCAAAAATTATGCCATTTGTTGAGGAGCTCTGGAATAATACCACTAGTTCCTATAAAAACTGGCATAAGTAAATAAAATGATTTAGTAATATTGCTAAATCAAAACAAATATCAGAAAAATAGAAAAGAAAAAGAAATGGAAAACCTACATGTGCTTACCTCTGCAACCACCTGGCGCCCCAAGTGGCCAGCCCAGCAGCAGCCCGGCCCACTGGCTCCTCTGTCGTCTTCCTCCCCCTCGCCCAAAGCAGCTGTGTGGCCGGCATGCCGCAGCCGCGCCACGTCT
>NC_041383.1:582894242-582938685 GCF_002162155.2 Triticum dicoccoides | reverse complement strand
CGGCCGAGATCACCGTCGTCGCCGTCCACAGCCACTGTGGCCTCGACCACTACCGCACCTCCCCGACGTGCTCGACAGCTTCGCCGCGACCCCCTCTCCCTCCTCACCGAGCCAAGCAACCCGGGCGAGCTCCGCATCGTCCTCGGCGTCGTCGTCTTCATCTCCGGTCGCCGGAGATCGTCTTCGCCGCCCCGCCGACTCCATCCTTCTCCGAGCTCTCCGACGACGCCCGCCGGCCCGCTGTGAGCCCCGCTCTCGTTCCCCCCTCCTCTCCTGCCTCCCTGTGCGTCGTAGCCGCGCGCCTGCTCGAAGCCGTGCTCCGGCCGCCGCCCCGAGCTCTGCTCCGGCGAGCTCCGGCCACCCCTCCTCCTCCTTCCTGCCCCACCAGATGCGTGAGAGCCCGGGCTACGCCCCGGTGCCCTTAGCCGCCGCCCCCGTGGCCTGTAACGCAGACACCACCGTGTCCCGTGGTCGCCGGCGATGACCTCGCCGGCCTGAAAGGTGGACCCCGTCGTCAGGTGATTAGCTTAAGCTAATCACCAACTAACCTAACCCCTGACGCTGACATGTGGGCCCCAGTGCCCCCTAAGCTTTAATTAAGCTAAACTAACCCCCATGTTTAACCCGCGTCACTAACGTGTGGCCCTTACACATCAGGTTTGACCAGTCAGCGATGTTGACTTGCTGACGCAATCATGACGCAGTGCTGATGCAATTATTTACTTTCTGGATTTAAATTAAATCAGGAAATTCCAGGAATTGTTATAAACTTCAAAAAATCATAGAAATTCAACCGTAACTCAGATTAAAATAATTTCTATATGAAAAATTATCAGAAAAATGCAATCCATCCATCTGTACTTGTTTCATGCATGACAAAATAACTTATACCTATTGTATAAGTGAAACACTAAATGGCTTATATAAAGAGCTTATTTTGGAGATGCATTTGAATCTTTGGTTCAAATGGATTTCACCCAAATAAAAGCTAGTTGCATTAGCTTAATCAGCATCACATCTACATGCCATGTTCATGCATCATATTGTTGCATATGCTTGTGTGTTGATTGCCGACACTGTTCCTTCTCGATAGGTCCTGCTCCGAAGACCGTTCTAGAGTACCTGTCTGAGGAACAGTGCCTTCCTTGTTGATATACCAGGCAAGTAAACCCCATTGTTCATTCCCATACAATCCTACTCTCTCGCTCCTGCTCTCAGTTATTTCATTAGGACAACACCGTTTCAACTGCTACTTTGTGCTGCGGTAGTTGAACCCATTCCTCTACATAACCTGTCATTGCCACAGTAAATAGTTGAAACCCACTAGCATGTGTAGGAGTTGATTGAGCCATGTTGTGTTCCTACCATGCCATGCCTGCTATTGCTTAGAGTTGTGTCAGCTCGGATTCATTGGGAATGAATTGGAGTGTTATGATATGTTCTGGTGCTGAGTGTTAAGTGTGTGAACACGATTTGGTAAAGGTAGCAGTGAGAGGCCATGTAGGAGTACATGGCGGGTTGTCTCACTGGAACCGTCCTTAAGCACTGAGTTCTATGTATGTTGTCCAATGACTCGATACTACCACACATTGGGCTCCGAGCGCTCCAAGCCCTCTTGACTTATTAACCAACTTGATCTCTGTCCAGGAGTCGCAACTAGTTTCTGGTGTTTGTAGGTAGTGTTAGTAGTCTACCAAGTGGCACCCGGCCAGGTGGGCTTGGGACAGACTAGGCACAAGTGGCACGGTGTACCAAGCATAGATCCATCCGGCGAGGTGGGCTTGGGAACCCTGCACACATCATTTGGGGCCGTGAGCGACACCCCGGCCGGATCTCCTTGCGGATGGAACCCGAATAGGCGATAAACCTGGATTAGAGTCTTGTGTGGTTAGTCAGGTCGTGGCCGACACCCTCGCCAGGCTTCCGCTTGAAGGTTGCCGAGATACATTACACGTGCATGGCTATAAGTGCCGAGAGCATGTGTGAAGAAGTACACCCCTGCAGGGTTAACATGATCTATTAGAATAGTCGGGTCCGCGGTTATGGACTTCTTGGATACTTACATGGTACATAGATAACTTGAAGTGGATACTATAAAATGCTCAAGACAAGTGTGAGTGCTATGGATGGCCTTCTCGTAAGGAGACGAGGATGAATCCATAGTAGTGTATTGTGTGGTGATTAGTGGACTCGTGTGCACCATATCACCTCAAAGAAGTTCTGGTAGTCGTAGAACAGGATAGCCATAGAGTCAAAGCTGGCTTGTTGCAACTAAACCCCACATTACTCCTTGATACAAGTGCATGTATGATAGGATCTGATGTAAGTCTTGCTGAGTACCTTTGTACTCATGTTGCTTTATTTATGTTTTTGCAGCGGAGACTTAGGTCTTACTAGTGTTCTCGTGGACTTCGACAAGTAGCTTGTACCTCAGCTACGATCTTGATAGGATGTTGTAGATAGTCAGGCTCTTCAGCCTTTTTCATTTGTAGATGTCTGTACTCAGACATGTAATGCTTCCGCCTGTTGCTTGTTTGCTCTGACTGTTGGGTCATGTGACCCCTGTTTGTAATAATGCTATGATGGCTCTTTGAGCCTTATCTATATGAGTTGTTGAGTTATGTTGTGATGCCATGTTGTACAGCACATACTTGCATGTTATGCGTACATGTAATGTGTATTGCTATGTGTGGGATCTAACTATCTAGTTGTTTATCCTTAGTAGCCTCTCTTACCGGGAAATGTCTCCTAGTGCTTCCACTGAGCCCTGGTAGCTTGCTACTACTCCGGAACACTTAGGTTGGCCGGCATGTGTCCTTCTTCGTTCCTATGTCTGTCCCTTCGGGGAAATGTCATGCGGTGTCTACCGGAGTCCTGTTAGCCTGCTACAGCCCGGTTTACCGGAGTCCTGCTAGCCCAGTTGCTAAAGTCCAGATTCACTCGCTGATGACCAACACGTTCGATGTTGGGTCATGTATGCATGTCCCTGTAAGTTAGTGCCACTTTGGGTTCACGACTAGCCATGTCAGCCCGGGTTCTTTGTCATATGGATGCTAGTGACACTATCATATACGTGTGCCAAAAGGCGCAAACGATCCCGGGCATGGTAAGGCGACACCCGTGGGACTACTATGCGTGAGGCCGCAAAGTGATATGAGGTGTTACATGATAGATCGGTGTGGCATGGAATCGGGGTCCTGACAGCTTTGGTATCAGAGCCTGACTGCCTGTAGGATTACCAAGCCAAACTGGTCAAAGTTGAGTCTAGAAATTCTTTAGTTATTAAGGGAATTGATTGTGGGAAGGAACGTAAGGCTCTTTTTACTCCTTATACCTCATGGCCTTCTGATCTGAGTCATCCTATCTTTCCTGCGGGGTTAAGGAACTAGGCTTTCTCTTCCGTCTATCAGGATCACGTGTTACTACTCCGTAGTTCCATAGGAATTGTTGGTCAGAGTCATACCCCAGTTTTCGAGTACTTCCAGTGTAGCCTATTTAGTATGATCTCAGAACCTTGACTGGTGATGTTGAGTATGTTACTACCCCATTTTAGCAGGATGTCTCATTCTGAGCATTTTACTGCCATTATGCTGCTGGAATTTCCCTAGGAGTTCGAGAGATACTATTTTCCTTGTCCTACATTCTATAGCCTATAGTTGATGCTGATTCCGTCCTTGGTTTCGTTTCTCAGGATGTCATCAACTAAGCGAAGTTCTGTTGCTCGTAGCCAGAACCACGGAGATGGTAGGGATGAGGATCCTCCCGACCAGCCTTCGTTGACAGAGTTCATGTTAGAGATGGAGAGGAACAAGCGTGAGTCTAACCGCTTGTTGGCACGTATCGAGGAGAACACCGCACATTGGTTCAAAGGGTCTGTAACCATTCATGACTTCATTCGCTTGCACCCACCTACCTTCCATCATTCCATCGAGCCACTCGATGCAGATGACTGGCTCCATAGCATCACTCGTAAGCTATGTTCATAGCTGAAGATGACAAGGTCACTTATGCCACATACCATCTGGAAGGTCCTACTAGTCTTTGGTGGCAGAACTATGAGGCTATGCTTCCAGCTGGCCAGACTCCTACCTGGAGGGATTTCAGTAAGGCTTTTTGCGAGCATCACATCCCCCAGGCCCTCATTGATCGCGAGAGAGAAGAGTTCTGTAGTTTCACCCAGGGTAAGTTGGCTGTTGATACTTATAGTAGAGAGTTTGAGAACCTCGCCCGCTATGTTGCAGAAGAAGTGTCCACGGACGCCAAGAAGCAGGCTAGGTTCCGAAAGGGTCTCAACCCCAAGTTGCATCATGATCTCCACCTGCATCATTGTGATGCATTCCAAGACCTTGTGAACAAAGCCATCAATGCAGAGACAGCCCAGCTCACTTACGAGGAGTCTCGTAAGCACACCCGTGATTTGGGATCTTCCTCCGGTTCTAGTTCTCAGAAGCGCTGGATTTGGGTTCCAAACTCCGCTCTTCCACCCGGATATGTATCGAAGCCATCTTATGTGGCACCTCATCCAGTTCAGCAGTATGCTCCACCCAGGCCTATTGGTGGACCGCCTGCCAATGCGGGTCCACGTTCTACCTCCAAGATTTGTTACAAGTGCGGAGAGATAGGCCACATTGCCCGTATTTGCACTCAGACCAGTGTTGCTCCACCCCAGCCCAAGAAGTCTGTTGGCCATGGTAAGCCATCACGCAAGATGATTAGTGCCAAGTCATCTCCCACTGAACATGGACGTGTGCATCACGTCTTAGCTAAAGACGCTCATGATGATCCAGATGTCGTTCTTGGTACACTCCTTGTCAACTGTCATCCAGCATCGATTCTGTTCGATACTGGAGCATCTCATTCCTTCATTTCTGAAAGCTATGCCCACTTGCATGACATGTCATTTTGTGATATGCCCTCCCCACTACTTATTCAAACCCCTGGATCCAAATGGAAAACTTCTAGGATAAGTTATGGCAATGAAATCCATGTTGACAGACTTGTATTCCTTGCTTCCTTGATATCTCTCAAGTCTTCGGATATTAACATCATCTTGGGTATGGACTGGATGACAGCTCATCATGCCAAGATTGATTGTTTCACCAGGTCTGTTCAGCTTACACATCCATCTGGCAAGATAGTCACTGTCTCCACTAGAGTTGCTAAGCGTCAACTCTATTCTCTTAATGCCAGCCCTCTTCCAGACCTTGAAGATATCCCGGTAGTCCGTGACTTTCCGGATGTCTTTCCAGAGGAACTACCAGGTGTTCCACCTGACCGAGATGTAGAGTTCGTCATAGATCTTATCCCTGGAACCGCTCCAATCTCTAGGAGACCTTACAAAATGGCACCCTTAGAACTAGCCGAGCTTAAGAAACAACTTGATGAGTCCTTGCAAAAGGGTTTCATCCGTCCTAGTTCTTCTCATTGGGCTTGCCCCGTCCTCTTTGTCAAAAAGAAGGATGGTACGGATCGGATGGTTGTAGATTATCGTCTCGTTAATTTGGTCACGATAAAGAACAAGTATCCACTCCCCAGGATCAACGACCTGTATGATCAGCTCGCTGGATCCTCAGTCCTCTCCAAGATGGATTTGAGGTTAGGCTACCACCAAATCAAGATCAGAAACGGGGACATTCCCAAGACAGCCTTTGTCACTGGTTATGGCCAGTACGAGTACACCGTCATGTCCTTCGGTCTAACCAACGCCCCAGCCACTTTCTCCCGCTTGATGAACTCGATCTTCATGGAGTACTTAGATAAGTTCGTCATGGTTTACCTTGATGATATTCTTATTTACTCGAAGAACGAGGAAGAGCATGCCGAACATCTTAGACTTGTGTTAGAAAAACTCAGAGAGCACCACCTTTATGCCAAGTTCTCCAAGTGTGAATTTTGGTTGCCAGAAGTGACCTACCTAGGCCACGTAATCTCTGGTAAGGGCATTGTTATCAATCCCAAGAGAGTTAAGGCCGTTCTTGATTAGACTCCACCTGAAACCATTAAACAAGTTAGGAGTTTCCTTGGTCTAGCCAGCTATTATCGCCGCTTTGTTGAAAACTTCTCCAAAGTAGCCAAACCCCTCACGGAACTTCTCAAGAAAGATAAAAAGTTTGAGTGGCCCCACAGTGTGAATACAGTTTTCAGGAACTGAAAAGACGCCTGACTTCTGCTCCCATACTTGTGCCACCGGATTTCACTAAAGACTTTGTTATCTACTGTGATGCCTCACGACAGGGACTAGGTTGCATTCTTATGCAGGATCGTCATGTGATTGCCTATGCATCTCGACAGTTGCATCCACATGAGGAGAATTATCCTACACATGATTTAGAGCTTGCAGCCGTAGTCTATGCACTCAAGACCTGGCGACATTACCTTCTTGGTAAACGCTGCGAGATCTACACCGATCACCAGAGTCTCAAGTATATCTTCACCCAACCAGATTTGAACCTTAGGCAAAGACGTTGGTTGGAGTTGATCTCAGATTATGATCTAGGGATTACCTACACTCCAGGCAAAGCTAGTGTCATGGCTGATGCGCTAAGTCATAAATCCTATTGCAACAATCTTATGTTGCAGCAGGGCCAACCACTTCTCCATGAGGAATTTTGTAAGCTTAACCTTCACATAGCTCCTCGCGAATTCCTTTCTACCTTGGTGGCGAAACCTGATCTTGAGGATCGGATTATCGCAGCTCAAAAGCAGGACACGGGAATTTCCCGGATCAAGAGAAACATTAAGGGCCCGTTCTGAAGCGAGCCAGCTTCCAAATCGAGCCAGCTTCTCACGGGAGCTGGGCCAGCCGGCTTCTAGCGGGAGCCAGCGCTGCGTTCGGCAGTAGCGGCTGCTCCAGCTCCCGTTTGCATGGGTGGCAGCCCAGGAAGCACGCTTGGAGCCCATTAGGGTGGTTTCTCGTACGGGGGAGACAACCTATCAAGGGAAAGAGATCGAGCGAACCGGTACGCTGCCTCAGGGTCACTTGGCGGTAGCATATATCTAGTAATTATGTCGAACTTCTCCTCCTTCGATTTTGGAACCTGGGTTCGACCAACTTCTTGTTTTTGCCCTGCAGGCTGCTCGTTCTCCAGAAGCTGGATTCTGGGAGCTGCACCGTTCGGCTAGCTTCTCGTTGGCTTCTCACGAAGCTGGAAGCTGGATGACATCCGAACGGGGCCTAAGAAGGGAGTTGGTGGATGTTTCTCTATGGATGATCGTGGTGTTGTTTTCTTTGAGAATCGCTTGGTGATTCCCAAGAATCAACATCTGCGACAACTGATCCTTAAGGAGGCGCATGAATCTCCTCTCACAATTCATCCCGGTAGTACTAAGATGTATCAGGACCTACGCCAGAGGTTCTGGTGGACTGGGATGGAGAGAGAAATCGCTGAGTTCATTGCTAAATGTGACGTTTGTCGCCGCGTTAAGGCAGAGCATCAAAGGCCTGCTGGCACCCTTCAGCCTTTAGCTATTCCTGAATGGAAATGGGATAAAGTTGGTATGGACTTCATCACCGGCTTTCCCAGGACCAAGAGAGGGAATAGTGCTATCTTCGTAGTCATTGACCGTCTTTCCAAAGTGGCTCACTTCCTACCTGTTCGAGAGAGTATCACTGCTAGTCAGCTCGCTGACTTATATATTTCTCGAATAGTGTCACTTCATGGTGTTCCACTAGAGATCAATTCAGATCGTGGTAGTCTTTTCACTTCTCATTTCTGGGAGAGTTTCCAAACTGCCATGGGAACCCATCTTTCCTTCAGTACCGCTTTCCACCCTCAGTCGAGTGGTCAGGTGGAAAGGGTCAATCAAATCCTCGAAGACATGCTTAGAGCTTGCGTTATCTCATTCGGTATGGATTGGGACAAATGTCTTCCTTTTGCCTAGTTTGCTTATAACAATAGCTATCAATCCAGTCTCAAGAAAGCTCCTTTTGAGATTCTCTATGGACGAAGATGTCGAACACCATTGAACTGGTCAGAAACCGGTGAAAGACAATTCTTTGTACCGGACATGATCCAGGAGGCAGAAGAGCAAGTTCGCATCATTTGTGAGAATTTGAAAACAGCCCAGTCTCGTCAAAAGAGCCAGTATGATCGACATCATAAGGATATGACTTAAGAAATTGGCGACAAAACTTATCTTCGGGTTACTCCTTTGAAGGGTACCCATCGTTTCGGTATCAAGGGCAAGTTGGCTCCTCGTTACATTGGTCCTTTTTGCATTCTCGCTAAACGAGGAGAGGATACCTACCAGTTGGAAATACCCCCACATCTTTCTCGAGTTCATGATGTCTTCCACGTCTCTCAACTCAGGTGTTGCTTCTCGGATCCCATCCGCGGAGTGGACCACGAAACGCTTGATCTCCAAGATAACCTCACATATCGAGAGTACCTGATTCACATTCTTGATCAAGCAGAGCGTGTCACTCGACGTCATAACATCAAGTTTCTCAAGGTTCAGTGGTCTCATCATTCCGAGAGAGAAGCTACCTGGGAGCGAGAAGATCGTCTTCGACTGGAGTACCCCGCTTTCTTTCCGTCGACCCCTGAATCTCGGGACGAGATTCTTTCAAGTGGGGGCGAGTTGTCACATCCCTAGTTCTGGTATGCTCGAGGCCAGCTAGTCATTTGTGCATCATATTTAAATTCCATTTAGTTTTGAAATGGGGATTTGTGAAACCCTCAGAATCATTTTTGGAAATGACCCAAATAAAAATTGCTCCAAAAAGGTCCAAGAAAATGCTCATGTTGCTCTCAGAAAATATTGAACAGAGATAAAAATCAAACCAATATTTTTAAGAGCCCATAAGTATTTATTTTGGGCATTTGGAATTAATGCATAAATATTTGCATTGGATATATATTTGTTATATATATAATATATGTCCAAAAATTATGCCATTTGTTGAGGAGCTCTGGAATAGTACCACTAGTTCCTATAAAAATTGGCATAAGTAAATAAAATTATTTAGTAATATTACTAAATCAAAACAAATGTCAGAAAAATAGAAAAGAAAAAGAAATGGAAAACCTACATGTGCTTACCTCTGCAGCCACCTGGCGGCCCAAGTGGCCAACCCAGCAGCAGCCCGGCCCACTGGCTCCTCTGTCGTCTTCCTCCCCCTCGCCCAAAGCAGCTGCGTGGCCGGCATGCCGCAGCCGCGCCACGTCTCCGCCACCTCCTGCTTCTCCCTCCCGTCGTCTAGATGCCCCGTACTTCACCACGTGCCCCCCCGGACCCTCTCACTCTTCCCCAGTTCTCTCCCCTCCTCTCCCTCGCTCTCTCTCTCTCTCATGGCCGAGATCACCGTCGCCGCCGTCCACAGCCACCGTGGCCTCGCCCACTGCCGCACCTCCCCGACATGCTCGACAGCTCCGCCGCGACCCCCTCTCCCTCCTCACCGAGCCAAGCAACCCGGGCGAGCTCCGCTTTGTCCTCGACGCCGTCGTCTTCATCTCCGGTCGCCGAAGATCGTCTTCGCCGCCCCGCCGACTCCAGCCTTCTCCGAGCTCTCCGACGACGCCCGCCGGCCCGCTGTGAGCCCCGCTGTCATTCCCCCCTCCTCTCCTACCTCCCCGTGCGCCGTAGTCACGCGCCCACTCGAAGCCATGCTCCGGCCGCCGCCCTGAGCTCCGCTCCAGCGAGCTCCGTCCACCCCTCCTCCTCCTTCCTGCCCCACCAGATGTGCGAGAGCCCGGGCTACGCCCCGGTGCCCTTAGCCGACGCCCCGTGGCCTGTAACGCGGACACGGCCTTGTCCCATGGTCGCCGGCGACGACCTCGCCGGCCTGACAGGTGGACCCCGCCGTCAGGTGATTAGCTTAAGCTAATCACCAACTAACCTAACCCCTGACGTTGACATGTGGGCCCCAGTGCCCCCTAATCTTTAATTAAGCTAATTTAACCCCCCTGTTTAACCCGTGTCACTGACATGTGGCCCTTACATGTCAGGTTTGACCAGTCAGCGTTGTTGACTTGCTGACGCAATCATGACGCAGTGCTGACGCAATTATTTATTTTCTGGATTTATATTAAATCAGGAAATTCCAGGAATTGTTACAAACTTCAAAAAATCATAGAAATTCAACCGTAACTCAGATTAAAATAATTTATATATGAAAAATTATCAGAAAAATGCAATCTATCCATCTGTTCTAGTTTCATCCATGACAAACCAACTTATACCTACTATAAGTGAAACTCTAAATGGCTTATATAAAGAGCTTATTTTGGTGATGCATTTGAATCTTTGGTTCAAATGGATTTCACCCAAATAAAAGCTAGTTGCATTAGCTTAATCAGCATCACATCTACATGCCATGTTCATGCATCATATTGTTGCATATGCTTGTGTATTGATTGCCGACACCGTTCCTTCTCGATAGGTCCTGCTCCGGAGAGCGTTCCAGAGTACCTGTCTGAGGAGCAGTGCCTTCCTTGTTGATATACCAGGCAACCAAACCCCCTTGTTCATTCTGATACAATCCTACTCTCTCGCTCCTGCTCTCAGTTATTGCATTAGGACAACAATGTTTCAACTGCTACTTTGTGCTACGGTAGTTGAACCCATTCCTCTGCATGACCTGTCATTGCCACAGTAAATAGTTGAAACCCAATAGCATGTGTAGGAGTTGATTGAGCCATGTTGTGTTCCTACCATGCCATGCCTGCTATTGCTTAGAGTTGTGTCAGGTCTGATTCATTGGGAATGAATTGGAGTGTAACGATATGTTCTGGTGCTGAGAGTTAAGTGTGTGAACACGATTTGGAAAAGGTAGCGGTGAGAGGCCATGTAGGAGTACTTGGTGGGTTGTCTCACTGGAACCATCCTTAAGCACCGAGTTCTATGTATGTTGTCCAATGACTCGATACTACCACACATTGGGCTCCGGGCGCTCCAAGCCCTCTCGACTTATTAACCAACTTGATCTATGTCCAGGAGTCGCAACTAGTTTCTGGTGTTTGTAGGTAGTGTTAGTAGTCTACCAAGTGGCACCCGACCAGGTGGGCTTGGGACAGACTAGGCACAAGTGGCACGGTGTACCAAGCGTAGATCCATCTGACGAGGTGGGCTTGCGAACCCTGCACACATCATTTGGGGCCGTGAGCGACACCCCGGCCGGATGTCCTTGCGGATGGAATCCGAATAGGCGATAAACCTGGATTAGAGTCTTGTGTGGTTAGTCAGGTCGTGGCCGACACCCTCGCCAGGCTTGCGCTTGAAGGTTGCCGAGATACATGACGTGTGCATGGCGGTAAGTGGTGAGAGCATGTGTGAAGAAGTACACCCCTGCAGGGTTAACATGATCTATTCGAATAGCCGGGTCCGCGGTTATGGACTTCTTGGATGCTTACATGGTACATAGATAACTTGAAGTGGATACTATAAAATGCTCAAGACAAGTGTGAGTGCTATGGATGGCCTTCTCCTAAGGAGACGGGGATGAATCCATAGTAGTGTATTGTGTGGTGATTAGTGGACTCGTGTGCGCCATATCACCTCAAAGAAGTTCTGGTAGTCGTAGAACAGGATAGCCATAGAGTCAAAGCTAGCTTGCTGCAACTAAACCCCACATTACCCCTTGATACAAGTGCATGTATGATAGGATCTGATGTAAGTCTTGCTGAGTACCTTTGTACTCATGTTGCTTTATTTATGTTTTTGCAGCGGAGACTTCGGTCTTACTAGTGTTCTCGTGGACTTCGACAAGTAGCTTGTACCTCAGCTACGATCTTGATAGGATGTTGTAGATAGTCAGGCTCTTCAGCCTTTTTCATTTGTAGATGTCTGTACTCAGACATGTATTGCTTCCGCCTATTGCTTGTTTGCTCTGACTGTTGGGTCATGTGACCCCTGTTTGTAATAATGTTATGATGGCTCTTTGAACCTTATCTATATGAGTTGTTGAGTTATGTTATGATGACATGTTGTACAACACATACTTGCATGTTATGCGTACGTTTAATGTGTATTGCTATGTGTGGGATCTGACTATCTACTTGTTTATCCTTAGTAGCCTCTCTTACCGGGAAATGTCTCCTAGTGCTTCCACTAAGCCCTGGTAGATTGCTACTGCTCCGGAACACTTAGGTTGGCCGGCATGTGTCCTTCTTCGTTCCTGTGTCTGTCCCTTCGAGGAAATGTCACGTGGTGTCTACCGGAGTCCTGTTAGCCTACTACAGCCCGATTTACCAGAGTCCTGCTACCCCAGTTGCTACAGCCCAGATTCACTCGCTGATGACCGACACGTTCGATGTTGGGTCATGTATGCATGTCCCTGTAAGTTAGTGCCACTTTGAGTTCACGACTAGCCATGTCATCCTGGGTTCTTTGTCATATGGATGCTAGCGACACTATCATATACGTGTGCCAAAAGGCGCAAACGGTCCCGGGCATGGTAAGGCGACACCCGTGGGAATACCGTGCGTGAGGCCGCGAAGTGATATGAGGTGTTAGATGCTAGATCAGTGTGGCATGGAATCGGGGTCCTGACAACGCAAACACCAAATAACATTTATTTAGGTTCAACACTAATCCCGAAAGTATAGGGAGTGTGCGATGATGATCATATTAATCTTGGAACCACTTCCAACACACATTGTCACTTCATCCTTAACTAGTCTCTGTTCATTCTACAACTCATGTTTCGAGTTACTAATTTTAGTAATTGAACCGGTATCAAATAACCAGGGGTTGCTACAAACGCTAGTAAAGTACACATCAATAATCTGTATATCAAATATACCTTTGTTCACTTTGCCATCCTTCTTATCCGCAAGTATTCGGGGAACTTCCGCTTTCAGTGACCATTTCCTTTACAGTAGAGGCACTCAGTTTCAGGCTTGGGTCTAGCTTTGGGTTTGTTCATGGGAGTGGCAACTTGCTTGCCATTCTTCTCGAAGTTCCCTTTCTTTTCCTTTGCCCTTTTTCTTGAAACTAGTGGTCTTGTTAACCATCGACACTTGATGCTCTTTTTGATTTCTACCTTTATTGATTTCAGCATCGTGAAGAGCTCGGGAATCTTTTCCGTTATCACTTGCACATTATAGTTCATCACGAAGTTCTAATAGCTTGGTGATAGTGACTAGAGAATTTGTCAATCACTATCTTATCTGGAAGATTAACTCCCACTTGATTCAAGCGATTGTAGTGCCCAGACATTCTGAGCACATGCTCACTAGCTGAGCTATTCTCCTCCATCTTGTAGACAAAGTATTTGTCAGAGGTTTCATACCTCCCGACATAGGCATGAGTTTGAAATACCAATTTCAACTCTCGAAACAGCTCATATGCTCCGTGGCGTTCAAAACTTTTTGAAGTCCCGATTATAAGACGTAAACCATGATGCACTAAACTATCAAGTAGTCATCATATTAAGCTTGCCAAACATTCATAACGTCTGTATCTGCTCCTGTAATAGGTCTGTCACCTAGCAGTGCATCAAGGACATAATTCTTCTGTGCAGCAATGAGGATAATCCTCAGATCATGGACCCAGACCGCGTCATTGCTTCTATCATCTTTCAACTTAGTTTTCTCTAGGAACATATCCAAAAACATAGGGGAGCTACAACGCGAGCTATTGATCTACAACATAATTTGCAAATACTATCAGGAGTAAGTTCATGATAAATTAAAGTTCAATTAATCATATTACTTAAGAACTCCCACTTAGATAGACATCCCTCTAGTCATCTAAATGATACGTGATCCAAATCAACTAAACCATGTCCGATCATCACATGAGATGGAATAGTCATCAATGGTGAACATCTCTATGTTGATCATATCTACTATATCATTCACGTTCGACCTTTCTGTCTATAGTGTTCTGAGGCCATATCTGTATATGCTAGGCTCATCAAGTTTAACCCGAGCATTCCGCATGTGCAAAACTGGTTTGCACCTATTTTCTTTGAACATAGAGCTTATCACACCCAAACATCACGTGGTGTCTCAGCATGAAGAACTTTCGCAACGGTGCATACTCGGGGAGAACACTTATACCTTGAAATTTTAGTAAGGGGTCATCTTATAATGCTACCGCCGTACTAAGAAAAATAAGATGCATAAAGATAAACATCACATGCAATCAAAATATGTGATATGATATGGCCATCATCATCTTATACTTTTAATATCCATCATTAAAGCAACGTCATGGTCTCCATCATCACCGGCTTAACACCTTGATCTCCATCGTAGCATCGTGGTCGTCTCGCCAACTATTGCTTCTACGAATATTGCTACCACTTAGTGACAAAGTAAAGCAATTACATGGCTTTTGTATTTCATACAACAAAGCAACAACCATATAGCTCCCGCCAGTTGCCGATAACTTTTACAAAACATGATCATCTCATACAACAACGTATATCACATCATGTCTTGACCATATCACATCACAACATGATCTGCAAAAACAAGTTAGACGTCCTCTACTTTGTTGTTGCAAGTTTTACGTGGCTACTACGGGCTTCTGTCATGAACCATACTTACCTACGGCACAAAAACCACAATGGTGATTTATCAAGTTTGTTGTTTTAACCTTCACATGGACCGACCGCAGTCAAATTCAATTCAACTAAAGTTGGAGAAACAGACACCCGCCAGCCTCCTTTATGCAAAACTAGTTGCATGTCTGTCGGTGGAACCGGTCTCATGAACGCGGTCATGTAAGGTTGGTCCGGGCCTCTTCATCCAACAATACCGCCAAATCAAAATAAGACATTGGTGGTAAGCAGTATGACGATCACCGCCCACAACTCTTTGTGTTCTACTTGTGCATATCATCTATGCATAGACATAGCTCGGATGCCACTGATGGGAAACGTAGCATGCAATTTCAAAAAAAAATCCTACGCTCACGCAAGATCTACCTAGGAGATGCATAGCAAGGAGAGGGGGAGAGTGTGTCCACGTACCCTCATAGACCGAAAGCGGAAGCGTTAGCTTAACGCGGTTGATGTAGTCCAACGTCTTCTCGACTTATTCGATCAAGCACCGAACGTACGACACCTCCGAGTTCTGCACACGTTAAGCTCAACAACGTCCCTCGAATTCTTGATCCAGCAGAGGGTTGAAGGAGTAGATGAGTTCCATCAACATGACGGCATGCTAACGGTGATGGTGATGTGATCTACACAGGGCTTTGCTTAAGCACCGCGAGAATATGATCGGAGGCGTAAACTGTGGAGGGGGCACAGCACACGGCTAAGAGCAATTGGTGTGTCTTCTAGGGGCGCCCCCTGTATATAAAGGAGGGAGGGAGAGGAGGCCGGCTGTCGGTGTCAAAACCGGCGGATCTCGGGTAGGGGGTCCCGAACTGTGCGTCTAGGCGGATGGTAACAGGAGACAAGGGACACGATGTTTTTACCCAGGTTCGGGCCCTCTTGATGGAGGTAAAACCCTACGTCCTGCTCGATTAATATTGATGATGTGGGTTACAAGGGTAGATCTACCACGAGATCAAGGAGGCTAAACCCTAGAAGCTAGCCTATGGTATGATTGTTGTTCGTCCTATGGACAGCCATCCAGTTTATATAGACACCGGAGAGGGCTAGGGTTACACAGAGTCGGTTACAATTGTAGGAGATCTACATATCCGTATCGCCAAGCTTGCCTTCCACGCCAAGGAAAGTCCCATCCGGACACGGGACAAAGTCTTCAATCTTGTATCTTCATAGTCTTGGAGTCCGGCCGATGATGGTAGTTCGGCTATCTGGACACCCCCTAGTCCGGGACTCCCTCAGTAGCCCCTGAACCAGGCTTCAATGACGACGAGTCTGGCGCGCATATTGTCTTCGGCATTGCAAGATGGGTTCCTCCTCCGAATAATTTATAGAAGATTGTGAACACCAGGATAGTGTCTGGCTCTGCAAAAATAAATTCCACATACCACCGTAGAGAGAATAATATTACACAAGATCAATCTGCTGACATATTCTGTGGTGTAATGTCACACCACTTCCAAGCCTTTACTCGAATTGTTTTTGTTGTTCCACCTCCGCGTGTTTAGCGAGGCAGTTTCCTTGGCACGTCTTGTCAAAGCAGAGATAGTGTTCCCCTTATTCCGGGATTCCCATTAATACGGACGTGGGTAACCCAACCGCGCCCGTTGCCACGCCCCCTCCATCGAAGGCGGGTTCCAAACGGTCACGGGGACGGCTCTTGGTATTCTTCCTCTTTATAATGAGACCAAGGCCCGTTCTTTTTATTCAATCCTCTATCGAATCCGCCCCTCTCCCTGAGTTCCAACACCCAGGGCTCCGAATTCAGGTACCTTCAATCCTCGACAATGTCCGGTCCTGATCTACGAGGCCGGTGGATGCCCTCCTCCGTCATGGAGGAGGACGTGCTAAAGCTGAGAGATGCCAGGTATTTAACCTACGAGATTTCGCATAGGCTTCCTGCCCGAGGGCAAGTTATCCCAACTCCCGAGCCTGGCGAGATCGTCGTGTTCACGTCTCACTTCCGTCGGGGTTTAGGCTTCCCGACGGATCCCTTCATGAGGGGGCTCATGTTTTACTATGGGCTGGAATTCCACGACCTGGCTCCAGAGTCCATCCTCCATATCTCATCATTCATTGTCGTTTGCGAAGCCTTCCTCCGCACTACCCCTCACTTCGGCTTATGGCTCAAAACCTTCAACGTGGAGCCGAAGATGATCGAGGGGGGTCAGGCAGAGTGCGGCGGGGCGGTTATAAGCAAGAGGGCCGAAGCTCCATGGCCCAAGGGCTCTTTCCAAGAGGAGCTCGGCTTGTGGCAACAGGAGTGGTTTTATATCACCGCTCCCCGGGGCAGCAGGTAGAAGCCGCCGCCCGTATTTCGCTCGGGCCCTCCACAGCAGCTGACGTCAAGGGTCAACAAGGGGCGTGACTGGGGGCCGCCCAAAGATGTCCCCCTGTTGCAGGACCGGATTCGAGGCCTCCAAGAAAGGGAGATCAACCTGGTCGCAGTGGTGCAGGTCACGTTGATCCAGCGCCTACTGCCCTGCAAACGTCGCCCCCTCCGCCTGTGGGAATTTAATCCGGAGGGGCCGCGAGCTCTTCAACACTTCATGGGTTTGACTCCCATGGAGATGTATAAACTGTTCTTCGGATCGCAAGAGGCGCATCCTAAATTGACCGAGGACGCTGGCCTAAGCTGCAATCGCCCGGATACTCAAGTAAGTAGCCCTGTGTCCGGACACACCATCCATTTATTTATCGTGAGCTTGCCTTTTAACCAGCTATCCCTGGACAGGAGTGGATAGCGCAAGCAAAACTGATACGGTGTCCGGCCCCCCTCCCTGAGACCACGCAGGATCCCGTGTTAATCAAAATGTTGGAGGTTGCACCTTCGAATGAGAACGAAGGGGAGCACGGGGAAACTGTCACCTCTGCCAAGGAGGCATTTAGTAAGGGAGGAATCGAGAGTCCCTCCTTCCAGGGGGAGAAGAGGAACGCTTCCAAAGACCCGGAGGCCAAGGCCTCAAAGCGGGGAAAGAAATCTGTACCGGAAGGTCCTGCGCCAGAAAGCGCCCCGGCCGTACTATCTCCTCGGAGGAATCAGCCCTCTAACGAGCCGTAAGTGAAAAGGGGGATTTTATAATTATCAGACACCCCTGCTTAATGTCTAAAGGTAACGAAGTTTTTACCTTGTAGTTCGGATCCCAGCCCATCTCAGCACATCTCATCTTCGGGAGACCTTCGTCCGGAGATGATGGAAAGCGAAACGCCTTCATCTGCCGCCCCATCGTGCGGGGCGGACGACCCTGAGGTGTCGTCACGGAGGGTCTCCCTGAATCCGGCGGGACCGGAGAGTTCGGTGCCCATTGGAGTACGGCCGGTGGAGCTCCAGGATTTGCTTAAGAGGGCGTCCATGTCTGAAGATCACCGCACATTAATGGGTGATGTGATTGAGAGGATCTCGTCCGCCGAAACCGGGTTGTATGAGGCCATCGGAAGTTTACTGACGGGATTTGAGGTACGCAAAAAATGACATACCTGTTGGCAGTTTTGCACATGAAGTGCGCCCTGTATAGATAGTAGCCCCCGAGACTTGGTATGCTGTCGAAAACGACAGCGTGCCTAGGATCGTAATCTCAGTTATTAACTGTCGCCTTTCCCATGCAGGTGGCGGAACATTCGGTGGCCAGCCGGACTGATGGATTTGCCGAGCTGAAGAAGCAACTCGACGCTGCAGATGCGGACATCTCGCTGGTCAATAGACGACTTGATGAGTCACAAGGTATGTGGTTGCCCCGCGGTTGGTTAGTAAGGGAGCTGACGCCCATTCCTTGCAAATTGTATGCTTAGATGCAGATGGTGCTGCTGCTGTGGAGGACCTTCGAGCATAACTTGCTCGGGCCAAGGAGCAAGCCAGAAAAAGCGAGGCGGCTGCCTTGAAGGCAGCGGAAGGGCTAGAAGCCGAGAAGGCTGCTCACTGCCGAAGCAGGGAGGAGATGGCTGGAATGGCCATGAAATTAAGAGTTGCTACCGACCGCCTGGAAGTTCTTGAAGGAGAACGCCGAGCGGAGCGAGAGGACCTGAAGAAGGCCGATGCCGAGGCCAAGGATGCCCGTAGTGCGATGCGGGCTATGAAGGAGGAACTGTGTCAGGTCGGAGACATTGTGGCTGGAAAGCCCTTTATGCTGCGTAGGAAGTTCACGGATCCGGAGTATGCTCAGCTGGGCCGATTGTACGGTGTGGAGGATCCTTATCTGGACTTGGCGGCGAGTGCGGCTAACACAGTCGTGCACTTTCGAAGCCAGGAGGATCATGAAATGGAAGAGCTTTTCTGGTCTCAATTCCATAGTATGGAGCATCCACTTCCGTTGAGTGATCGGCTGGTTGAGTGGGCTGAGCTGAATAGATTGTCCGGACTGGCCATGACGGATGTGGTAACTCATCTGTGGCCGAAAAGGCCCAAGCCAAAGAGTTATTTTGGCTTGTTGCAGCAATTCCTTGGGGCAGTGCCGCATATTAAGGCGATGAAGCGGTCGGCATGCATAGAAGGTGCGCGGATGGATCTCGCCCGTGGTAAAACATACTGGGCGGAGATGGATGCCACCGCTGTTGCATCCCGGGGTTCGGACAAAAGCCGATTCCCTTCCGAGCATTACTTTGAGGAAGTCCTGCAGGGCGCTCGTATAATAGAGTCGCAGTGCTCGAAAGATGTTATGTTTGAATGACATGTATGATTTCTAGGATCATGTTTATAATGCAATGAATTTCTATACTTGTGTGTTCAAGTATTGAACTATCTCCTGTGCGGCCGTATATGTATGTATAATCTGACAGATGGCAGTCTTTGGCCTCAGCCCCCACGTACATGGTGCGGGGGTGTTTGCAAAAAGAAAAACGCTTTTTCACACTTAATCCAACGTCTTGGTCCTTTTAAGGAGGTGATAGCATAGCAAACTAGGCAACCGGACTATAATGCTTTATCACTTTCACTTAGCCATAGGAGCTCGAATGTGGGGCTACTATATAGCCCCTGATGGCACCGCGCTTCTCCGAACTTGGGGCGCGTATGTGCCTGACCGGGAAGCGGTCCTTCGTCAAAGCGGAGGAATTCTAAACATTCCAATGGTCGATCGAGTGGTTGACCAGTCTCTCGCTATATCATGACAGTCAGTTTTCGGCTTTCTCTACTGAGGTGCTCTCCCGGCTGAACCGGGGCACAATCGCAGTAGTTCTCCTGGTGCCGCGTTAGCCGATGATACGGAACATAAGGCAGCAAAACACAGGAGCCGGGCAAACCCAACATTTGACCAAAGACATGATTCGGAGCTGATGCATATAACGCCTAACTCGAGACGCCGAACACTCCCTGAGGTGTTCGGTCTTTATGATATTGGGCAGAATAAACACCCTAAGCCCCTAGTGTCCAGGTACAGGCGGGAACTTCTGACGTGGTCGATGCCAAAACGCCAGCCTCCTCCTCGGCTCTGGTAAGAAACTGGGGGATGTTTATCAACAAGAGACAGTGAGAAAGGTTTACGTAGGGTCTTAATCTGAAAAGAATCCTTGCAACGGGTCCCTACTGCACGTCTGCGCCTGTGTCTCTGTTGTGCTGTATCCTGGACGGGTGTAGCACGTGCTTCATCTGTAAAAGAGAAGGACTTAGTTTCTAAGAAATATCGTGCAAAAAGTGTATCAAAATAAAGTATAATTTGGAAGATGAAGAAAGTTGAGCTTTATTAGCTTTCATCATGTATGCGCGCGGCCCCCTAAAAAAAGGGGTATGCGGCTGGGAAGCCCCTTGTTAAGTTACGCCGGACTCGTCTAACCATGTCCGAGGTCTAAATGACCTGTTTTAGGGGCTTTGACCTGCAAGGTCGGAATAATGTGTGGCTGTCTAGGCAGCCGCACATTCTCCGTGGTCGAGAGACACCTGGAGTCTTAAGAATATGCCACGTGGACCGGGAATTTTTAAGCGTAAGAGACGTGTAATGTGGTATTGCATTAAAGTGGGCGAAAGCTGCACGCCCCAGTAGTGCTTAAGGGCTACTGCTAAATGGGGCGATGGAGGGTGAGCTTTTCGCGACGGAGGTTGTCGGATGAACCGAACACGACCCCTAGTGGTACAGAGCCTGTAAAATTGGCTAAAAAGGCCTGGCGTCACTCCTTTGAAGGAAGTGCTTGCTATAGCGAATTTTGGTGGGTTCTATCCCTAGTCTGCGGACGGTGTCCTGGTATAGCAGGGGCCGCGCTGCATGTTATCACGTGAAGTGAGTTCACTGTTTTGACTTCTAATGGGAAAGTCTTTTGGTTTCCGGAGCGCTGCTTTTGGGTTTCGTCACTTTCACTTGGTGTGTCGAGCCCTTTGTGTTCGGTGTTAAGTCGGCCGGACTACTTGAAGATCGAACAATCTCTATGGGTATGGTTTGCAGGCCTCCCGGAGGTACCGTGTATTTGACATAGTCTATCCAGAATCTTGTTGAGGTTGGATAGCTCGTCACTGTTATCCTTTAAGGGTAGTGTTTTGTTGTTCGGCCGAGAGCTTTTGAATCCGGCGTTGACCACCGTACTATTTGGGCCATTCTCCTTGTTCCGGCGCTGATCTTTTTTGCATCGTGATTTCCCATTTCCATCCCTAATTTCGGATGTACTCGGGTCGCTGGTGCTGCATCTAGCCAACCAGCTGTCTTCCCCCGCGCAAAAGCGAGTCATGAGACTTGTTAGTGCGGCCATTGTTCTTGGTTTTTCCTGGCCGAGGTGTCTGGCGAGCCATTCGTCTCGGACGTTGTGTTTGAAGGCTTCTAAGGCTTCAGCATCCGGACAGTCGACTATTTGGTTCTTTTTAGTGAGGAACCTGTTCCAGAATTTGCGTGCTGATTCTCTGGGCTGTTGAGTTATGTGACTTAAATCATCTGCATCCGGAAGCCAGACATAAGTCCCCTGAAAATTTGCTCGAAACGCATCCTCAAGCTCTTCCCAACTCCCAATCGTATTTTCTGGGAGGCTTTTAAGCCAATGCCGGGCCGGCCCTTTGAGCTTGAGGGGAAGGTATTTTATGGCATGGAGATCGTCTCCTCTTGCCATGTGTATGTGTAGGATATAATCCTCAATCCAGACTCCGGGGTCTGTTGTTCCTTCGTATGCCTCTATGTTTATGGGTTTAAATCCTGCTGGAAATCCATGATCCAGTACCTCGTCGGTAAAACATAGTGGGTGTGCGGCGCCCCTGTATTTGGGTGTGCCGTTGTCTTCAAATGCTCGGCTGGTTGTGTTACTTCCTGGAGTCTTCTTTTTTGGCCCATAGATAGACCTGGGCGGGTTATCCTTTTTCTGAAGATCTTTATGCTGATCATATGCCGGCTTGTGTGTGGCGCCCCATGTTGCTCTTGGCCTGTCATCTGGTCGTCTATCCGGCCAGGCGGCCCCTTTCTTTTTTGACTGCGGGGGCTCGAATGCCTCCTCGTCAAATTCGGGCAACAGCTTGCGCTTCGGGTAGCTCTTTGTCTGGTGACTAGTGCCATATTTATCTGCGGTGTTGAGTACTTTGCTCCATCTCATTCTGAGTGTGTCTTCCGCTGTTTTGAGCTTCCGCTTTTGCTTCTTCAAACTTCTTGCAGTGGTGACGAGCCTGTTATGGAGATTCATATGCTCTGGTGATGTGAGATCATCTTCGCCGGGGATGGGTTGCTTGTCCGGTTCATGTCCGGCTGGCTGCTTGTTGACGTGTGCGTCGTCCACTGCTTCGCCCTGCTCTAGGGCCGGGTCCATATGGGTACCGTTTTTGTCGATGCCGGTCTTCGGGCGGCGCTTGCCTCGCTGCTTTGTTTGTCTGTTGGGGGAGTTGTCCTTGGCCACGTCCCGTTTTTCCTCATTGTCGCTTCCTTTTGGTGTGTCCACCATGCATACGTTGTGGGATGGGGTGGCTTTCCTGCGCCCGTTAGGCGCTGGTTCTTGGTCGTCCCCGGCATCCTCGTCCATACCGTCCATGTCCTCGGAGTCGTAGTCTAGCATGTCAGTTAAATCGTCGACAGCGGCTACCAAGTGGGTGGTGGGTGGGCTTTGAATTTCTTCATCGTCCGCATCCCAGCCATCCTGACCACAATCTGGCCAGGTCTCTCCTGATAACGAGAGGTATTTTAGCGAACTCAAGATGTCACCGAAAGGTGAGTGTTGAGGGACGTCCGCTGCGGTGAACTCCATGATCGGAGCCCAGTCGGATTCGATCGGTGCAGGCACGGGAGGTTCGGAGTCCGGCGAGGAGTCCGGCACCTTGGAGTCACGAGCTTTATGAGGGACGAAGTCAGTGTTCGGCTCTATCGCCGTAGAGGTTGCAGCCCCCGAGGCGGTGTCTAGGCATCCATCCTCGATTTGCAGAGCTGGCTCCGAATTGAAGATCGGAGTGGTTTCGAGTGCGGCCTCCAGGGTACTGTCCGGCGGCAGAGCTAAATCATGCCCATCGTGACAGTACAGCACGCTCGGCTGTGGCTCAAATCCGTTGAGGATCAAGTCCCCGCGGATGTCAGCCGTGAAGTTCAAACTTCCAAATCTGACCTGACGGCCAGGGGCGTAGCCTTCGATCTGCTCCAGCTGGCCAAGCGAATTGGCCCGCAGTGCGAAGCCGCCGAATACGAACATCTGTCCAGGGAGGAAGGCCTCACCCTAGACTGCATCGTCGTTGATGATCGAAGAAGCCATCGAGCCTATCGGTGACGACACAGAGGAACTCTCAATGAAAGCACCAATGTCGGTGTCAAAACCGGCGGATCTCGTGTAGGGGTCCCGAACTATGCGTCTAGGCAGATGGTAACAGGAGACGAGGGACACGATGTTTTTACCCAGGTTCGGGCCCTCTTGATGGAGGTAAAACCCTACGTCCTGCTTGATTAATATTGATGATGTGGGTTACAAGAGTAGATCTACCACGAGATCAAGGAGGCTAAACCCTAGAAGCTAGCCTATGGTATGATTGTTGTTCGTCCTATGGACTAAAGCCATCCGGTTTATATAGACACTGGAGAGGGCTAGGGTTACACAGAGTCGGTTACAATGGTAGGAGATCTACATATCTGTATCGCCGAGCTTGCCTTCCACGCCAAGGAAAGTCCCATCCGAACACGGGACGAAGTCTTCAATCTTGTATCTTCATAGTCTTGGAGTCCGGCCGATGATGGTAGTTCGGCTATCCGGACACCCCCTAGTCCGGGACTCCCTCACCGGCCCTAGGCGCACCCCAAGTGGGAGGAGTCCCACTTGGACTCCTAGTTGGATTCATTCCCCCCTTCCTTTTAGTGGAGGGGGAAAGGGGGAAGGAGAGGGAGTAGGAGAAGGAAAGGGGGGTGCCGCCCCCTTCCCGAGTCCAATTCGTCCTCCTCCCTTGTGGGGGCGCACCAGTCCCTTATGGGTCAGTTAGCCTCCCTCCTATGGCCCATATAGCCCATATTTTTCCACGGGGGGTTCCGGTAACCCCTATGGTACTCCGGTATGTACACGATACACTCCGGAACCCTTCCGGTGTCCGAGTACTACCTTCCAATATAGAAATCTTTACCTCTCGACCATTTCGAGAATCCTCGTCATGTCCGTGATCTCATCGGGGACTTTGAAAAACCTTCGGTCGCCAAAACACATAACTCATATAATACATATCGTCATCGAACGTTAAGCGTGCGGACCCTACGGGTTCGAGAACTATGTAGACATTACTGAGATACCTCTCCGGTCAATAACCAATAGCGGAACCTGGATGCTCTTATTGGTTCCCACATATTCTACGAAGATCTTTATCGGTCAAACCGCAATGTTAACATACGTTATTCCCTTTGTCATCGGTATGTTACTTTCCCGAGATTTGATTGTCGGTATTTTCATACCTAGTTCAATCTCGTTACTGGCAAGTCTCTTTACTGGTTCTGTAATGCATCATCCTGTAACTAACTCATTAGTCACATTGCTGGCAAGGCTTCATATGATGTGCATTACCGAGAGGGCCCAGAGATTCCTCTCCGATACTCGGAGTGACAAATCCTAATCTCGATATATTCCAACCAACAAACACCTTCGAAGATACCTGTAGAGCATCTTTATAATCACCCAGTTACGTTGTGACGTTTGATAGCACACAAGGCATTTCTCCGGTGTTCGGGAGTTGCATAATCTCATAATCAGAGGAATATGTATTTGACATGAAGAAAGCAGTAGCAATAAAACTGAATGATCATTATACTAAGCTAACAGATGGGTCTTGTCCATCACATCATTCTCCTAATGATGTGATCCCATTCATCAAATGATAACACATGTCCATGGCTAGGAAACTTAACCATCTTTGATCAATGAGCTAGTCAAGTAGAGGCATACTAGGGACACGGTGTTTTGTATATGTATTCACACATGTATCTAGTTTCCGGTTAATACAATTCTAGCATGAATAATAAACATTTATCATGATATAAGGAAATATAAAATAACAACTTTATTATTGCCTCTAGGGCATATTTCTTTCATGTGAACCACTTCAGCATCCTTATTTCTATGAATTTCATGCATCAATCTGATTTATAGATCATCGTGTTAATACTTGTCGCAAAAATATTTGCGATACTGTGAGGGCTTCGGTATGGAACAGTTCCAGTATCTGTTCCACTGGAGTACTCACGGTACCGTAAATACTTTTTAAGCCGCCTGTATAAGCTTTTTACGGGTGGGATGTGGCTGCTCTGCTAGAGTTTCTCTTAGGGATCCTATGAGGGTTAAGAGCATCTCCAGTCGCACCCCCAACAAGCCCCCCTCCCAACGCCCATTTTATTGCCGACGCCAAAAAATCAGCCCAGTCGCGCCCCGAGAAGCCCACTTTTTGCCATTTAGGGCCGAATTTGGTGCCGGCGGATCCAGGCTGAACCCGGTGTGGTGGGGGTGCCCGGGGGCGTCGGGGAAACAGTTTTGGCGCGAAAGCCTGGCGGTCTCGCCGAGTCAGCGACCGGGCACGTTTGTCATCCTCATCACCTCGGTTTCCCGTGGAGAATCAATGCAAAGGTTGTCGTGTCGGTCAGCCTTCCAATGATGCCTCATGGGCGGCGCAGTGAAGGCGCGGCGACACACATCCCGCCCACTCCCGCCACACTTACACACGGCAGCCGCACTCTCACCGCCCACACACGGCTATAAAAGCTGCCCCTCCCTCGCCGATGAGCACACACCCCATCGCTAGAACCCTCTCCCACTCTCGACCTATCACCGCTGACGCGCGTCTCTCCTCTCTCCCCTACAATGAGCATGGCCGAGCACTACCCAGGCGATAGTGCGGCGGCCAACGACTTCGGCCGCGCCACAAGCACGACGACGAGGCACGCCTCCTCTATGAGGCCGACTACCCGGCATGGCCGAACATGTGGGTGCCGGGCTCCTGGAGGCTTAGTGTTGCCAGCGTCCCGGGGCCTCAAGCGACAATCGGAGCTGATTGGCGCACCGAAATCACACGCATACGGTCCTCGCTGCCGGAGCAGGTGCAGAACTAGCCAAGGTATGCCCCCAGCAGCAACGCGCTGTGGACGCCGTACTTTGGCCGGTGCCTCACGGAGCAGCTCGCCTCCACCAATGGCGTCGAGCCCCGTGGCCACCTCAACTCCAACGTGCAGCGCCAATGGTGGGGCATCCCCGGCCACACCCTTGAGGCCGTCCTCAAGTACATCAAGGCCGGCAACACGCCGCACCTGGAGTACCCGGCGCCCATCTCCTTCTCTCGCCGCCGCGGCAGCTCCTGGACTCCGCGGCGAATGGAGATGGTGTCCTACTCGTCGTCTTGTTACCTCTCCTCCGGCTTGCCGGCACTCCGCCCCGTCAAGCTGGAGCCACAGGAGACGCCGCTCCGGCGCCGCACCCGTGGTGGCGCCCTCGTCGTCAACGAGGGTGGCCGTGGCCCCTCTCCTCCCTCTTTTCGCCTCGTCAGGCCAAAGAACGAGTCGGGGCTGCTCCCCGTGAAGAAGGAGCACGAGGCCATGGCCGCCGCCGATGATACCGCCCTCAAATGGGCGTGGGTGGACTATGTCCGCGAGGAGATGGCGCGCCAGCGCCGTGCCCTCGAGGAGATTGCTGCTCGGTGTTGTCGGTGTCAAAACCGGTGGATCTCAGGTAGGGGGTCCCGAACTGAGCCTCTAAGGCTGATGGTAACAGGAGGTGGGGGATACAATGTTTACCCAGGTTCGGGCCCTCTCTATGGAGGTAATACCCTACTTCCTACTTGATTGATCTTGATGAATATGAGTATTACAAGAGTTGATCTACCACGAGATCGTGATGACTAAAGCCTAGATGTCTAGCCTATATGATTATGATTGCCTCTACAGACTAAACCCTCCGGTTTATATAGACACCGGAGGGGACTAGGGTTATATAAAGTCAGTTACAGAGAAAGGAATCTACATATCTGAATCACTAAGCTAGCCATCCATGCAAAGGAGAGTCCCATTCGGACACGGGAAGAAGTCTTCTGTCTTGTATCTTCATAGCCCAACAATCCGACCCATGTCAATAGATCGGACGTCCGAGGACCCCTTAATCCAGGACTCCGTCAATAGCCCCCGAACCAGGCTTCAATGACGAGGTGTTCGGCGTGTAGATTGTCTTCGGCTTGGCAAGGCGGGTTCCTTCTCCGATTACTTCAAAGTACCTGACTTAAAGAGCAGTATCCGGCTTTTCATTTAATGGCGCGCTCATCGGCTTCTGCACCTTCATGATTTCAGCTTCCACGTGTCGAGCGAATACGAGAGGTCAGGGCATTTTTGCACATACCACCCTGACCATGTAAGAAAGTTGTCTATTTAAAGAGATGGGGATCTTCAGATCCATTCCACACCAAGCGAGGAATCCTCAGAGCTAGCCAGCAGAAACCGTTCCAACATGGCTAGCACGCCCAGCTCTCACTACAAAAAAAAGACACATCCGTGACATTTTGGGCCGAACAATTATTTTTTCTGTCATACTTATGACACTTCTATGACGATAATTGTGACAAAACCCGGTATCATCATAGATGTGGTGGGATCCTACTTCTATGACAAAAAATCATGACAGAAAATGGGCTTTACATCCTGGGCGGGCCGGAGACGCACCTGTATGACATTCTTTGGGCCGTCCATGACGGAAAATACCGTGGTAGAAGGGAGGGCGAGGAAAATATCGGGGTGTTCCCGGTTACGGTGGGTGGTCGGGGCCGAGCGATGCGTGTTTCTCTCGTACACGTACGCGCGTGTGTGTGAGGCATTGGGCTCTAACTGAACCCGATTGAGGTGTTGGGCTCTAACTGAACCTGAGCGATCGCACTGCAGGCTACGCGTTACTGAACCCGAGCGATCGATCGATGGCTGTTAACTGAACCCGATCGAGCGATTCCTTCGCTACTACTGCTAACCGAAGTCGATCGATGCTGCCTTTGGATGAACAGTGAGCGTTGCAGGGGGGGTGGATGAACAGTGATTGGTGGGGGTGGATGAACAGGACCCCGTGGTGTTGCCTCTGGATGAACAGGAACCTGATCGATCGAGACGGTTGGGGCTAGATGAACAGGACCCCGTGGAGGGCTAGATGAACAGGATGACCCCGTGGAGGGCTAGATGAACAGTAGACGGTGGAGGGGTGGATGAACAGTAGCCCATGGAGGGGTGGTTGAATAGGAGCCCGTTGAGAGGGGTGGTTGAACAGTAGCCGGTGGAGTAGCGCACGGTGGAGGCTAGATGAACAGGAGCCCATGGATGAACAGTCGCAGGTGGAGGCTGGAGGAGGTGGACGGTGGATGAACAGTGGCCCGTGGAGGCTGGAGGAGGTCGACGGTGGAGATGAACAGTATCCCGTGGAGTCCCGTTTTGTGGTACGCCACACCCCTCCCGATGAACATGACCCTTGTTTCGACCGTAGCGCTCCAACACAAGTCCGTTTCGTCCGTTTTGCAGTACGCCACACCCCTCCTGATCAACAGGACCCCATTTCGACCGTAGGAGGTCCAACACAAGTTCGTTTCCTCTATTTTGCGGTACGCAAGACCCCTGCCGATGAACAGGAACCCATTTCGAACGTGGTCGGTCGAACACAAGGCCGTCTCTCTGTTCTGTGGTATGCCAGGCCTCGTTTCCATCGCCTGTTCTGTCCAAGCCCTCCCGATGAACACGACGATGCATTCCATTCTGACCCAGCCGGTTGGCTCCCCATGAACACGACGACGATGCTATTTCTCCGTTCCGACCTAGCCATGTACTCGAGCCCTGGCCGTACGTATGCATGAGTAGGCGTTTGAGACCCCGCCCGTATGTACGTATGTGGCCATATTTTCTTTCTTGCACACTGGCCGCTGTACGTACGTGTACATGCTATGTACGCGCCTCTACTATGACACGTGCGCGCCTCTACATCGACCAGTATGTACGTACATGTTCGCGACCAGAATGACAACGCTATGTATGCTTCGACCAGGTGGGTCCCGACTATCAGGCACTTCCTGGTGTGCGAAGATGTAGCTGGTGGGTCCCAGCAGTCAGGGGGGCGAATCATTTTTTTTGCCCGGACGCACTTCCTTGAGTGCGAAGATGTAGCTGGTGGGTCCTAGCAGTCAGGGGGGAAACGGTTTTTTGCAAAATACGATGGCATGTCTGGTGGGTCCCTGCTGTCAGGTGGAGGAATAATTATTTTGCACGTAATAAGTAGGCACTTCCTTGCGGCCACCGTGGACCCAGCTGTCAGCCTCTCCACATACAGTACTCTTCTGATGGAAGTTGTTCCTTGACCACGTTGACCATGCCGCGCGGAGAGCAGCAGTGCAATGGACGACGGCGAGGCTTAGAAAGGGGACGATGCGGAGCCGGGGAAGACAAGCGGCAGTGGAAGCCCGCGCGGAGAGGAGTACAAGGGTTCACTGGTTCGGCTGTGGTGTGAGGCTGCCGTTGCCGCAGGGCCGGGCCTGCGGTGGGAATAGTAGGGGGCGGTGAGGCCTCCGTGGCAGCACAGCCGGCCACGGGAGGCAGGAGCATGCGGCACGACCGGCGCTTCTTTGGGGGGCTAGAGCAAGAAGACCAGAGGTTGAAGAAGCACTACGGCCATTGAATGGACATCGTATGGTCACTGGAGCTAGAATCGTTCATATTGACTAAGTTGACAAAGCCCTCCATCCCTGTCAACTTAGTAGGCCCACAAGTCAGCCTCCCACCAAGGTGGGTCCCATCTAGCAGGGGACTATTCATTTTTTTGTGCGTAATAAGGAGGCACTTCCGGTGGGTCCGAACTGACGGCGGGGGGGACGTTTTTTTCACGAAATACGGTGGCCCGTCCGGTGGGTCCCAATAGTCAGGGGGACGTTTTTTCATGAAATAAGGTGGCCCGTCTAGTGGGTCCCTACTGTCAGGTGGAGGAATAATTATTTTCCGCATAATAAGGAGGCACTTCCTTGCAGCTGCCGTGGACCCAGCTCTCAGCCTCTCCATGCACAGTACTCTTCCGATGGAAGTCGGTCGTTGACCACATTGACCACGTTGTGCTGAGAGCACCAGGGCGGTGGACGATGGCGAGGCCTAGGAAGGGGACGACACAAAGCTGGGGAAGACGCGGCAGTGGATGCCCACGTGGAGAAATCATTATTTTGCGCGCAAAAGGAGGCATTTCCTTGCGTGCGGCTATGGACCCATCTGTCAGTCTCTCCATGTACAGTCCACTTCCGATGGATGTCGTTCATTGACCATGTTGACCAGGCCGCGCCGAGAGCACCAGGGCGCTGGATGATGGCGAGGCCTAGGAAGGGATCGACATGGAGCCAGGGAATACACGACAGTTGTTTCCCACGCGGAGGAGTACGAGCTTTACTGGTTCGTCTGCCGTCCCCGGAGAATAACAGCAGGTGTGGGTGAGTAGAGGGATGGCTAGGCCAGCGATGGGAGTACGGTGGGGCCATGAGGCCTACACGGCAACATAGCCGGTCGCGGGAGGAGGGAGCAGGCAGTCCCGTCGGCGCTTGTTTGAGTGGCTGGAGTAGGAAGAGCAGAGATTGAAGAAGCACGATAGTCGTTGGATGGACATCCAACAGTCACTGCTCTTGTGTGTTGACTAAGTTGACAGGGCGTTGCGTGTGCGTCAACCTTTTCTTTAGAAAGCATATGCGTCAACCTGTAGTAGGCGCACAAGTCAGCCTCAAATCTGCGGAAAACAGCATACAACCCATCTGTCATTATTTATAATAATGTACAACCCATTTGCTAATTCTTAAGATTTTTTTGGAACCCTTCTTCTTTTTGTTAGCATTACACCCCATATTGTGGCCACGGTTAAAAAGTTACGAAATTTTGCATATTTTGGTGCGGTCAACTGTTTTTAATCCCGAAATATCGATTCACATTCAAACTATTTTGAAAAATAATTTATATAAATATAAAATCCAAATAATTGTCCACACATGAAAATCAATGGAATTTAAAATCTTGTAATGAAAAAAATTGAAACTAATTCCCGGTTTAATGTGTATTAAAAATGTACAGCCCATTTCTGGGCAAACCGAATGAAACTCTTCTCGTCTTGAATAATTTGCAGCCCAGCAGTGCCGATAAAGCAAGTAGGCCTCGTTTGGGTATTTCTTTTAAAAAATAGAACTGGGCTAGAAATTTTCAGCAAGAAAAAAACACAACTGGGCTCATGATGTGGTAAACATAAATAAAACCATGGCTAGATAGACCAAAGCCCCCACACAACCCCGTAGTGTCAACCGATCGTAGTATAATTCTCTGGTTTATTGACTATGTTGACAATGGCGTGAGCCCCAGATGTCCAACCATTAGGAGGAACCATATTTTTGGGCTTGTAATATAGGGGCACTTCCTTGCGTACTGCCATGACACTGGTGGGTCCCTACTGTCAGCCTCTCCACGTACAGTCATCTCCTTGTTCCTCTCGGTTGTTGACAATGTTGACAACGCAATAGGGTGGCGCACCGCGCATGGCGAGCGAACCAAGGGCGCAAGGCGGAGGACGACGGCGAGGCCTCGGGCGGAACTAACAGGAGCCGTGGAAGATGCGCCAGTCCAGTCGCAGGCAGAGGGGAGTACGAGGGTTGACTGGTTCGGGTGCGGGTGCGTGTTGGGGCTGACGTCGCCGGAGAATAACAGGACATGTGGGGGAATAGAGGGAGGGACTGGCCAACGTTGGAGGGTACGTACGGTAGGGCAGCAGAGGCGCAGCCAGCCATGGGAGGCGGGAGCAGGCGGAACCGACAGGGTTGTTTGGTTTGGGCGGCTGGAGGAAGAAGAAGACAAGAGATAGAAGATACATGATAGATGTTGGATGTAAATCCAACGGCTAGTAGGCAGAATCGTTTGTTGACTGGCTAGTAAGTCGACACCACCTTGGATAGGCTATTTCCTCGCAGGTCCCAAATGTCAGAATCCAAATCTTTCATGGTCATGCAGCCTTTCCTGTGAAAATTTACAGCCCATATGATCTGCTAGTTCAAAATAAGTTTGTGGGTGGTGGTGGGGGCTAATCACTTGGCTTCTGTAATGCATAGTGAGCTCAAGCAGCCGGCGAGAGTGATGTTATTTCCCTTGGTTGGGATTTGTTACAATATTTCACTCTAAATTAAACAAATGGCAACCATTTGCCATGTTTCCAAGAAAATATGACAGTCACAGCCGAGTTGAAAAGGGCAAGAACATCTAACTCCATCTTACAAACTGTACAAAAGCACGAGGGTTAACTGTTCGTCGGGTTTACAAAAAAACCTAGGTTGAAAAGGGCAACAACATCTAACTCCAGCACTGTTTTCGGCAGTCACAGTCAAATGGATCAGTCAGGTCCATAGAATGAACATCCTGGGTCGTAAAATTTACTGGATTATGACCACAATATGTTGTAAATAGAAGCCCGACACGTTCAGAAGCTCTTTTGCCCACCTGAAACTCCTTTGTTTGATCTTCGACATACCCATCCGTCAAAACCATGTTGCTGATAAACTTAGGCCTGATGGACAATAGTAACCTCGCATTTAGCAGGAAGAATGTGACAAATCTAGTGTTTGCACAGTTGGCTACATATCGTTCTAGCGTTATTGTCTTCAATCGAATCTCATGAGAAGTGAGAAAATCCCGATTCTTACGAATCCACTGATTGGTTATAACTTTCTTACCCCGTCCTGTTGCCTAAATAGACATGAAGATTGAAAATAGTTCAGGTCTAAAAAAGAGTGTCGAAAGAGCAACAGTTGAACGGTTAATTCTAGTACACTATATGTGGCTTCCAATGTGCGTGAAATTATCACCTTTATATACAACTTCTCCAGACATGGAAAGCATTGCAACAAGCCAATAATCTTGTTCAGATCAAAACTATTCATTTGGATATATAAGATCTTGACAGAATCCATTGATAGGCCATCCATGGAGAAACTCTTCATTGAGCATAGAACATAATATTAGTACAAAATGTGTACTCCAAGATGATATATAACTTATGCACGGAAATTTAAATGCAGCTCATGGTTACAAGTGTAGATGGTAATATAAAGTACCTGAAGAACTATGGAGCCAAACACCATATTGAAATGAGCACAGAGATCATGTATTACACCCAAGGTCTCCAGTTTAGGCGCAGAGAGGACAGTTATTTGCAACGGTGAATAACTAGAATCAAGGATCAACCTTTGAAGTGAAGGGGCATCTTGGATGATGAGCTACCTTCCATCAAAAGAAATTCCAATTCTTACAAGAGGTTAGGCGACTTTATTTGGAGACAACCAATTCTAACTGTGAAAACAAGCACCAAGCACTCCAGGGCAGGGCAACTCGAGTGGATGATGTTGTGCAATGAGGCCTCCGATATACGAACCCGCACAAGTGAAAGTTTCTTGAGAAATGGGAGTCGAAGGTTTAGTACCAGATTGTCTGGTAGGTAGCACAACGCAAAGGTGGTGGTGTGGAGAGAGGAGGAAAACCGCGAGATGGACATTGGTGCTGAGGGCACAAGTACATGGCGTTCGGTACGTGGTATGTGATTTCCAGGGGAATAGTAGAACTCAACCAGCTGTAGTTCTGTGAATTCAGGGGATTTCAGCCAGGCGTCCACCATGCAGGGCATGGTATGCTTTCTCAGGTAGCATGACGGGATGCAGAGGCTTTGAACGGAGCCTTGGTGGGAGGAGATGATGACTCTGGCGATTTCAAAATCATTGAAGAGAGATAGCTGACGATAGTCGAGATTAATGTGCACGGTGTGCCATAGAGTGCGCCACCGAATTGAGAGGACTTGGGTGCGGCAGCAATCCTTGGTGGGGAGAAGCGAGATGATCTCCCCAAGGACAGCGCAAAGGTGGCGGTGTGGAGAGAGGAGGAAAACCACGAGATGGACATCGGTGCTGAGGGCACAAGTACATGGCGTTCGGTATGTGGTATGTGATTTCCAGGGGAATAGTAGAACTCAAGCAGCTGTAGTTCTATGAATTCTTGGGATTTCAGCCAGGCGTCCACCATGCAGGGCATGGTATGCTTGCTCAGGTAGCATGACGGGATGCAGAGGCTTTGAACGGAGCCCTGGTGGGAGGAGATGATGGCTCTGGGGATTTCAAAATCATTGAAGAGAGATAGCTGACAACAGTCGAGATTAAGGGGCACGACGCGCCATAGAGGGCGCCACTGAATTGAGAGAACTTGGGTGTGGCAGCAATCCTTTGTGGGGAGAAGCGAGATGATTTCCCTAAGAACAGCGTCCGGGAGATCGTTGATGTTGTCCACCCGAGATTCTACGGGTTCCTGGGATCCGGTGGGGGCGGGGTCGCCGCTTCTCCTCGTGGTGCGGGGTGAGGGATCTACAACAGGCGTCGCTGCTGGCGGGAGCCTCATATTCTTGGCACTAGGGTCAGCCGACTCCATTTTCCTCGAGGGCGTCACATCGCTCTCATGGATTTGAGCAGAGTAACGAATGACGAGCCTAGTTGTAGTGCGAGTGAAGAAGAAGGGTGAGGGAGTCCTAGATTAGGGGGTATCCGGACAGCCGGACTATATACTTTGGCCGGACAGTTGGACTATGAAGATACAAGACTCAAGACTTCGTCTTGTGTCCAGATGGGACTCTCCTTTACGTGGAAGACAAGCTTGGCGATTCGGATATTATATTTCCTTCCTTGTAACCGACTCCATGTAAACCCCAGCCCTCTCCGGTGTCTATATAAACCGGAGAGTTCGGTCCGTATGAGGACGATCACAACATTCATAATCATCATAGGCTAGCTTCTAGGGTTTAGCCTCTACGATCTCGTGGTAGATCAACTCTTGTAACACTCGTATCATCAATATCAATCAAGCAGGAAGTAGGGTTTTACCTCCATCGAGAGGGCCCGAACCTGGGTAAACAGTGTGTCCCTTACCTCCTGGAACCATTAGCCTTAGACGCACAGATCGGGACCCCCTACCCGAGATCCGCTAGTTTTGACACCGACATTGGTGCTTTCATTGAGAGTTCCTCTGTGTTGTCGTTGCAAGGCTCGATGGCTCCTTCAATTGTCAACAACAACGCGGTCCAGAGTGAGACTTTCTCCCCCGTACAGATCTTCCTGTTCGGCGGCTTCGCACTGCAGGCCAATTTGCTTGGCCATGTGGAGCAGATCGAGAACTACGCCCCTGGCCATCAAGTCAGGTTTGGAAACCTAAACTACACGGCCGATATCCGCGGAGACTTGATCTTCAAAGGATTCGGGCCTACGCCAGGAGCGTCGGACAGTCACGACGGGCACGGCTTACACCTGCTGTCGGACAGTGCTCAGGATATCGCCCCTGAAGGAGCCCCGGACCTAAATCCGGGGCAGATTGCGCCGCCCGAGGACGGGTGGATGAACCCCGCCCCAGAGGCCGCACACCCATCGGCGGTAGAGCCGAACACAGACTTCACCCACAAGGAAGCATGTGACACCGGACCCCCAGACTCGTATCCGGCTATAGGTTCCAGTCCGCGCACTTCCGAGCCCGCCGAACCTGGTTGGGCTCCGGTAATGGAGTTCACAGCCGCGGATATCTTCCAGCACTCGCCCTTTGGCGACATGCTAAACTCATTAAAGTCCCTCTCTTTGTCAGGAGACTCTTGGCCGAACTATGTCCGGCTCGAATGGGAAGCTGGCGATGAGGGAATTCGTTGCCCACCCACCACCTACTTCATTGCCACGGTCGATGATTTGACCGACGTGCTTGACTTCGACTCCGAAGACATCGATGGTTTGGACGACGATGTAGGAGAAGAACTGGAACCACCACCCATGGGGCGGTGGACAACCACCTCTTCATATGACATATATATGGTGGACACTCCGAAAGAAACCAATGGCGATGAGGCAATGGAGGATAACCCCTCAAAGAAGAAAGCAAAGAATGGGCGTCGTCAGTGCCGCTCCTAGCCCCGCCATAGCAATACCGGCACTGGAGACGAAAACAATCCGGACGATGCCGAAGATGAATACAACCCCGATCAGCCTGCCTTCGAGCAGGCCGAGCAGGAAGACGGGCAGGACAGCCCAGATGAACAGGCGATGTACAGGTATCCGGAGGAGGACAACTACATGCCCCCCTCCAAAGACGAGATTAGCCTCGGCGACGACGAGTTCGGCATGCCTGAGGACCCCATGGAGCAGGAGCGCTTCAAGCACCGGCTTATGGCCACTGCGAGGAGCCTGAAAAAGATGCAGCAGCAGCTCCAAGCTGATCAAGACCTTCTCACAGACAGATGGACAGAAGTCCTGGCAGCCGAGGAATATGGACTCGAGCGCCACACGGCTGACCGGCCACCTCGTGGCCGGGATAAAATGGCATATCAGCCCGAATACCAGCCCGCACCCCCATGCCAATTTACAACGGCCCGGTGCAATACGCAGGACCTGCGAGACAGATTGGAAAACAATGCAGGACAACCAAGATCAATCTACGGATCACGGGGGCGCGCCACAGCACATGACGATGACCGTCATACCGGATACACTAACAGTACATCCGGCCGGGACGAACACAACCGACCATACTTAGTCGGATTGCGTCGCGACATAGCCCGGCACAGAGGCGCCGCACACCCCCTCTGCTTCACCGATGAAGTAATGGATCATGAATTCCCAGAAGGGTTTAAACCCGTTAACATCGAATCATACGATGGCACAACAGACCCCGCGGTATGGATCAGATATTTCCTTCTCCACATTCACATGGCCCGTGGAGACGATCTACACACCATAAAGTACCATCCCCTTAAGCTCAAAGGACCAGCCAGGCATTGGCTAAATAGCTTGCCGGCAAATTCCATTGCCAGTTGGGAAAACCTGTTGGACGCTTTCCTCGACAACTTCCAGGGCACATACGTGCGACCACCGGATGCTGATGACTTGAACCACATTACACAACAGCCCGGAGAGTCAGCCAGAAAATTCTGGAGTCGGTTCCTAACTAAAAAGAACCAAATCATCGACTGTCCGGATGCCGAAGCCCTGGCAGCCTTTAAGCATAATATCCGTGACGAGTGGCTTGCCCGGCAACTCGGCCAGGAAAAACCAAAATCCATGGCGGCCCTCACGACACTCATGACACGCTTTTGCGCAGGCGAGGATAGCTGGTTGGCTCACAGCAGCACCACGCCAATAAACTCAGGCACTTCAGATGGCGATAACACTGAAGACACGACAGTCAATGCCGGATTCAGTGGCTCAAAATCCGGTCAGCTGAAAAAGCCGTTCAAATAAAACAATCAGGGAACGTCCAGTCGGGACCGCATACTTGACCGCTCATGCCAAATTCATGGCACTCCGGACAAGCCAGCAAATCACACTAATAGAGACTGCTGGGTTTTCAAGCAGGCCAGCAAGATAAATGTCGAGGACAAGGACAAGGGGCTACACAGCGACGATGCCGATGAGCCCCGGCGTCCGAACACGGGCGGGAGAAGAAATTTCCTCCCCAGGTGAAAACGGTCAACATGATCTACGCTACCCATATCCCCAAAAGGGAACGGAAGCGAGCACTACAGGACGTCTATGCGATGGAGCCAGTCGCCCCAAAATTCAACCCATGGTCAGCCTGTCCGATCACCTTTGATCATAGGGATCACCCCACCAGCATCTGTCACGGCGGTTCGGCCGCTTTGGTTCTAGACCCAATCATTGACGAATTTCACCTCACATGAGTCCTTATGGACGGAGGCAGTAGCCTGAACCTGCTTTATCAGGACACAGTGCACAAAATGGGCATCGACCCTTCAAGGATCAAGCCCACCAAAACTACCTTTAAAGGTGTAATTCCAGGGGTAGAGGCCCGTTGCACGGGCTCCATAACACTGGAGGTGGTCTTCGGTTCTCCGGATAACTTCCAAAGTGAGGAGTTAATCTTCGACATCGTCCCTTTCCGCAGTGGTTATCACGCACTGCTTGGACGAACCGCATTCGCTCGATTCAATGCGGTGCCACACTATGCATACCTTAAGCTCAAGATGCCAGGACCTCGCGGGGTCATAACAGTCAACAGAAACATGGATTGCTCTCTCCGTATAGAAGAACATACTGCAGCCCTCGCGGCAGAAGTACAAAGTGGCTTCCCCCGACAAACCACCAATCCGGCGACAACAACTCCGGACACCGTCAAGCGAGTCTGAAGTACCCCGCAACAGGATCGCCAGGCATGCCAAGAGCTCGACTAGCAGTCCGGCCTCCGCTCCAGTCCCATTAAGGAAGCATTCGTGCCACGCGTACACAATTACGCACTCAAAATACCATGGGCATAGGCGGAGGCGCAATAGTGGCAGATTCAACAGTGCGGGTCAGCCGCAACATACGTTAATAACCCCCCTTTATCTTTCAGGAACCCGCTTTCGAGCAGCCTCTCCAGAAGAGTCGTATTATCGGACTTTCACAGGAGAAGACATCCAAGGAGGCAAAAGGCGTCGCGCACAAAGGGAATGCCCAGGTGGAATCCATTAACAATTGTTAATACCTGCTTTATATACCTATATGCGGCCTGCCCTTGGATAGGACATGTCAAATAGTCCTATTTATCTCTGCTTAATGCATTCATTGTAAACATACGCTTAGACGTATTATACATCAATGGGAGATTATATACAGCGTCAGCTTATTATTCCTATCTGCATATTTTTCTGTAAATGTTTATTTACTATTGCATCCGTACACTTTGGTACGTTTAGTCTGCCAGGGGCTTCTTATGGCGCCCCGTAATACGGCAAGACAAGTCCGAACACTTTCAACAGTGCGGCACCCTGAACTTATAGCACTATATGCATCAGCTCTGAATCATGTCCTGGGTCAATAGTTGGGTTAGCCCGGCTCCTTTGTTTTGGTACCTTACGTTCTATTATATCGGCTAAGGTAGCGCAGGGAGAACTACTGCGATTGTGTACCGGTTCTTCCGGACGAGCGCCTCAGTAGACAAAGACGAAAATTGACCGGCATGATGTGGCGAGAGCTGGTCGCCGTTCGAGAGGTCTTAAAATCCTTAAAGCACTTTAGGCGAGGAATCGGCCACGTCCGATTTAGGCGTATATAGCGCCCCAATTCGGCTTTCCGAATTCTAGGGGCTTCGCCAAAATTTAAAATTGTAGACTTCTGGCTAAGTGAAGGTTATAAAGCTGCATAGTCTGATTGCCTTGTTCGTTGCGCTAGACACCTCCTTTAGGGACCAAATATTTGGATAAAGAGTGTCTGGGTTTTCCACGAACACCCCAGTACTAGTTACGTGGGGGCGGAAGCCGACAACTGGCCTACTTTCAGAATTTTATAAACAGCTGCACAGAAGATTCATCGGCCATGAGACGAGCGCCTTTCATAACGCCATCATAATATTTTCCGGATACCGATGTGCCTTGCCCTCTAGCGGCCCATCCTTCACCAGCTTCTCCGCGTCCAGCTTGCCCCAATGCACCTTCGCACGAGCAAAGGCTCGGCAGGCACCCTCAATGCAAACGGACCACTTGATCGCTTCCAGCCGCGGACAGGCATTCACCATCCGCTTTATCAGGCCGAAGTAGCTGGTGGGCAAGGGCTCACCAGGCCACGGCCGGACTATGAAATCTTTCATAGCCACTTCAGCCACCCTGTGGAGTTCAACCAACTGGTTCAGTTGGTCACTCAGCGGCACCGAGTGTTCAGCCCCAACATACTGGGACCAGAACAGCTTCTCCATTGAGCTCCCCTCCTCGGCGCGATAGAACTCCACAGCATCAGATACGCTGCGTGGCAGATCTGCGAATGCCCCTGGAGAGCTTCGTATCCGAGTAAGTAAAAGAAATGCCTCCTCCACATGCTTGCTTTGCATAAAGAATGTCTTACCCGCTGCTATCTTCTTGGCCGCTTGGATTTCCTGCTGGGCTTTTTCGGCTTCAGCCTTGGCGTCTTTCATGCTCAAAAGGGCCTTCGCAAGGACTCTAAGTTCTTGCCGAGCTCCTGGAGCTCTTGCTATACCTCGCCCACCCTAGCATTCTGCTTTTCGCGCTCAATACGCTCCATGGCCGCCTTGTCTTCAGCCTCGGACAACGCCTTCTTCAGGGACGCCACTTCGATCGTGGCCCCTATTACCAAATCATGACACTTTCTTAGGGTCACTAATTTTTTCTATCCTTTGTGATATGTGAATGGGGTATTACTCACCTTTGTTTTCTTCGAGCTGCCTCTTCATGAGGCCGAGCTCCCCCTGGGCCTGCTCCAAGTCCCGCTTGAGTACGGAGACTTCCGCTGTGCAGGCAGCAGCGGCAACCAGCGCCGCCTGATTATTCACATGAACATCTTCGTTTAAAACTCCTGCGAATTATAATTGACCCTCTGTTTGGCTTTTCATTCCAAACACCAAGCAGAGTATCAGGGGCTACTACCTATCGGGTGATAACTTCACACACTTTTTACTTACCTCAAAGCCTGATAGGAGGTTGGTGCAGGCTTCGGTTAGTCCGCTCTTGGCGGACAGAACCTTCTGAATCACCACACTCATAAGAGTGCGGTGCTCTTCGTCCATGGAAGCGCCGCGAAGCGCTTCCAGCAGACTATCCGACGCCTCTGGCGTAGCGGAAGTCATCGGCACGGATGGCTCGCCCTCCTTAGTGAGGGGCTGCCTGCCTGAATCCGGAGCCTTTGGAGGCTCCGGTATGGTGTCCGGATAGGAGCCTGACTTGATAAGGCTCCCGTAGGCATGGTCTACGAGGATCTTGCGCCCCGTGAGTCCGATGTCTGGGGTTTCGCCTTGAGGCGTCTCCAGAATCGCCTCCCCTGGCTCTGTGAGCCTTTGGGACAACACCTCTATGTCATCTGCAGGCCGAGGGGAAGTGGCCGTTGGGAGCGAATTCATCGCCAAATCGCTCAGAGACCCATCCGAAGAAGATACCTCGGGATGGGCCCTGGCCAGACTGCACATGCGTGTTCGGTGTTATAACAGACTGTGAAGCAAAGTCACACTAAAATACAACGAAAGTACGGATACTTACGATCTTACGAGGGGCTTCCCCCTGGGCAGCCACTCCTCCTCACCGTAGGCAGCGGTGGATGAGTAATCCGGAAGGGACACCTTTCCCTTCTTGGGTGTCCCAGCCTCTCCCTCTAGGACGGCTTTCCTTTTCTTCTCCTCCCCGATGCGGGGAGGGGCATTTCTTCATGATCCTCCCCTCCTCCGCGGGAAGAATCTGCCTCGTCGTCCTCAGACGACGAGCCTATGATGGCCTTGCACCGGGGACCCTTCCTGGTCCCCTGGGCCGCCCTCTTAGATCCTTCGGCCTCCTCAGATGGGGCGGCCCTCTCTTTCTCCTTCTCCTCCTCCCCTTCATGGGAGGAATGTGCCTCGTCGTCTTTGGACGAGGCATCCTGTACGGCCTTGTGCCGGAGACCCTTCCTGGTCCCGGGGGCCTTCTTCTCGGCCTTATTTTCTGGCGCCTTGTATGGCGTCGGGACTAGCATCTCCATCAGGAGAGTGGTCGCCGGACCTTCTGGCAGCGGAGCCAGACAGTCGATCCGCTTCGTCGTCTTCACGTACTCTTGAATAAGTACACACGATAACTTAGCATCTTCCCATGAGTAGCGGGGAAAGCTACACCTGGTGATGGTTATAAGACTCACCGTACGGGGGGACCGCTCGGCGTGGAGTCCGCGGTCCTTGGACGTGGGAGGAGGTGTTTCGGTACCCTTAAACAGCACCTTCCATGCGTCCTTAATTGTCATGTCGTAGAGCTCTCGGAGTGTCCGGTGTTCGGTCGGGACGAACTCCCACAGATTAAAAGCCCGTCTCTGGCACGGAAGAATTCGGCGGACGAGCATGACCTGGACTACGTTGACAAGCTTGGTGTTCTTGTCAATCATGCTTTTGATGCAGTTTTGATGTCCGGTTAGCTCCGCAGGCTTGCCCCAGGCCAGGCCCTTCTTCTCCCAGGAGGTGAGCCGCATGGGAATTCTGGATCAAAATTCGGGGGCCGCCGCCTGGTTGGCGCCGCGTGGCTCGGTGATGTAGGACCACCCGGATTGCCACCCTTGCACGGTCTGCGCGAAGGAGCCATCAAGCCAGATGACGTTAGGCATCTTGCCCACCATGGCGCCTCCGCACTCCGTTTGCTCGCCGCTCACAATCTTCGGCTTCACGCAGAAGGTTCGTAGACACAAGCCGAAGTGAGGTTTGATGCGGAGGAAGGTCTCGCACACGAAGATAAACACCGAGATGTTGAGGACGAAATTTGGGGCTAGATCATGGAAATCTAGCCCGTGGTAGAACATGAATCCGCGGATGAAGGGATGAAGTGGAAATACCAGTCCACGGACGAAGTGGGCGAGAAAAACGACCCTCTCGTGGGGCTCCGGAGTTGGAATGATCTACCCTACGTCCAGTAGCCGGTGCACGATGTTTGCGGCCAAGTATCCGGCTGCCCGAAGCTTCGCAATATGCTCCTCCTTCACGGTGGAGGCCACCCACTTGCCTCCTGCTTCGGACGTGATTGGCTGTGCGGAGAAGGCGTGGACTTTGGCGCTAGAGCTCGAGGAGGCAAGAATGGATTAGTCAAGGAGGAAGAAGGCATGGGTAAAAATGGGGAGCCCTTATCCCTTTATAGAGGCGACAAAAGCGGTGCGCCTCCCAACTTGCCTGTTAAGGGTCGCTTATTTCCCAAGCGCCACGATAGATGGCGCGGTTGGGTTACCCATACCCTTATTGATGGGAATCCCGTGATGAGGGGACATGATCTCTGCTTTGACAAGACATGCCGAGGAAACTGCCTCGCAATATGCGCTATGGCTAGTTGTGGGAAAACGGTTCAAATAATAAACCAACCGTGGTGTCATGTCACACCGTACAGAAGTTGTCAGCAGATTACATTTGTGAAATATTATTCTCTCTACGGTGGTATGTGAAGATCATCTTGTAGATCCGGACACGATTCAGGTGTTCCATAATTACTTTGGAGTATTCGGAGATGGAACCCTCCTTGCAATGCCGAAGACAAATTGCGCGCCGGACTCATCGTCATTGAAGCCTGGTTCAGGGGCTACTGAGGGAGTCCTGGATTATGGGGTATCCGGATAGCCGGACTATATACTTTGGCCGGACTGTTGGACTATGAAGATACAAGACTCAAGACTTCGTCCCGTGTCCAGATGGGACTCTCCTTTGCGTGGAAGACAAGCTTGGTGATACGGATATTATATTTCCTTCCTTGTAACCGACTCCATGTAAACCCTAGCCCTCTCCGGTGTCTATATAAACCGGAGAGTTCGGTCCATGTTAGGATGATCACAACATTCATAATCATCATAGGCTAGCTTTAGGGTTTAGCCTCTAGATCTCGTGGTAGATCAAATCTTGTAACACTCATATCATCAATATCAATCAAGCAGGAAGTAGGGTTTTACCTCCATCGAGAAGGCCCGAACCTGGGTAAACATTGTGTCCCTTACCTCCTGTTACCATTAGCCTTAGACGCACAGATCCGGACGCCCTACCCGAGATCCGCTGGTTTTGACACCGACAAAGGGAGCTGGGGGTTTTCTATAGTAGTGAGGTAGAAGGGGAGTTTGGGTTTTCTGTAGGAGTGAGGTGAGGAATTTGGGGGTGCGAGTGGAGCGCGCTGACGTGAGGTGGGTGGGAGCGAGGAGGAAGAAGAGCACCCAGGTTTTTTGGGGCGGGGGGTGGCTGGGTGTGGGTAGCGTCTCTCATTCAGTAAATATATGGGCTTTTGAATTGATTTTACTATTTACTAGTGTGGATGGGATGTTTTGTCTTGGGCCCAGAGAATTAATTACTACTAGTACAGTGGAGACACTCTACAGCTACCCAAAAAACAATTACTACAATACAGTGGATATAATACCACTTCCGGCTCCTCCTAGGTCATTGAAACGTCTCCCTCTACTGAGTGTCATTGTACTTTTGTTCACCGACATGCGAACCATGTAGCGCATGGGCCCAATTGCCATCCACCAAATTAGAAGGCAGTATGCAGGCGGAGAGTCACCCCGGTCATAGCGCGGCAGTAATGAGTTGTCGTATCACAAAACCCACTTCCCCGTAGTCTAAGTTTGACGAACGAAGCAACCATCATTTCACTCTTCGCTGAATCCCCTTCTCCCACACCGTCTTCAAGAAAGGCAACACTCGCATCTTCCACTATTCTTCTCCCCAACGAAGGGAAGGTAAGCGGATCCGTGATGTTGGTATATTTTTGTTCAGAGAAAAAAAAACTTTTGCAAAGCAGTAACCGATCCTCACTCTCTTTTTTGTTTCATTGTCATTGTGATTGTGTTTTCCTTTCAGTGGTCTCCTAGCATTCATTAGTTTCATGATGGACCAAGGAGAACTAGGCAAAGATCTACCGATATTGGAGCAGACGCGGGAGGCTGATCCCCACGAGACAGAGAGCTCTAAGAAGATGGAGGCAGCCACTGAGCCGACCCCAGATACGCTCACAGCCACTACTGAGATGGTCAACGCCCCATTTGAGGTTACAGCCCTCGTGGCACTGCAGGAGCAGTTTTCCCCCTTCGAG
>NC_041383.1:582886838-582893853 GCF_002162155.2 Triticum dicoccoides | reverse complement strand
GCTGAGCTGCCCAAGGTGATTTTCTTCTTTGTCGATCTCGATTGTGGTTTTTCATCTAAGTATGTGGTGATGAATAATGCAAAATTTTATTAGCTTCAATGTCATGCTATACATAGTGGTTTGAATAACTTGTGTTTCTTATACTGAAAAGTAATACATAATTTGTTTCTGTTTCAATTAGAGCCCTGATGCAAACAAGGATTGTCTGGTTGTACATGTCACTCGCTATGAGGCGGATGACCTGAATATATGCACTGGGAAAACAGAGTTCTTAGGATGTTGGATCCTGGAAGCCATTTGCGGTTATACCAATGAAGAGTTGTATTCCAGCCTTACTGTTGCCAGGCGTGTTGCCCAGGGTGTGCTGAAGCACAAGAAGTTCAAAGCTACTCCTTCGTTTGTGAGGCATACTGTTCTTGTCAAGCTTACGCAGGAAGATGACGTGGCATGCCTCCACAAACAAGTTTATCAGTGGCAAGGCCACAAGGTTGTCTTCATGAAGGTTCACAGGATTGAGCTGCTGCGGGACATCCTCGATGATGTTCATGGCAAGGTCCATCTTGTGTCTAGCCCAAATTAGATCGAGGCATGAAATAGTTGCCCTAGCTAGTGTTTAATAGTAGTTTGGATTGTGTCTAACTATCCGAACCTTGCCTGTTATTGACCCCTCTGGGGATAGTACTCTATTTGAATCTGTCTATGGTAACTGCTGCTACTTTTGTGTGCCCATGAATCATGAGAGAACCATCGTAATTGTTGCCGAAACAGATGCGTCCTCACTAGTTTTTTCATGAATATGGCATGGTAAGACATACGGTTTATCATACGAGCAGTGTGTGTTTTGATGAAATAGAGCACTCGTTCGAGAACTGTGCGCCGACGTATACATAAGTACTTGTAAACATTGTTGGTGCTACCCCACTTGTAAGGAGTTGCGCAAAACACGGCACATTGGCTCAGCTCACTTCAACACTAGGCTATCGACCAGCTAACAATCAACAATCTGATGCCTGACATATAAGCAACTATGTATCTTGTTACAATGGTTCATGCAGTTAACTGAGGCCACAATGTAAATTCCAAACGTCCACACGCTAGTCCAGCGCTCATGTGGAACACTCACATTAAACTCGTCTTCATAAAAAACTTGGAAAGCATAAGTTAAGCAATTTTATACATCTCAATGATTCATAGAACATAACAAACATATACTAGTTCACAGCAAAAGACAAAGTTGTGAGAAGGTTTACAAATCAGGAAAAAACAAGCAAGGCCTCTCTGAGCAAAGGGACTCCCGGCAGGCTTAAATTTCCTGGAGTTCACTCTGATTTTTTCTTGTTGCCACCATCCAGGGTTAGGTTCTCTCATTCCAGAATAACCAATTATAATTGTGGTATCAGCTGGAATGCTGAACTAAACCATGCAGTGTACTGACCAGGTGAAATTCTTGTGCATTCCACTAAATTTAAGCACCGCTATTTGTAGAAATAAGGAGACCACAATGCCTCTTGTCTGTGCACCTGTCCAAAAAACCGCTGTGCAGCCGTGCTAGCTAGTCCTTGGTCCATGGATGAACTGGTAGAATGTGCATTCCAGACTAGGATGCAGTTGTTTTCGCTCATCCCTACACTGCAATCAGGAAGTAAAACGTATGAATCAACTTCATTTAGATTGTGTTGTTCATTCTACCTAGTAACTACCAATGTAGGAATACCTAGAAGACGGGTGGTTAGACGACGGCAATGAGGGATAGCCATCTCATTTTGCACAGTTCTACTAAAACTGAGGTGTGAGCTTTTGATTGCGCGGATAGAAACGATACGGAGACAGACATCCCGAAACGATATGGAGACAGACATCCCTGTTTGTGCAAATACGAAATACGGTTATTTAAACAGTGACAGATATTTGCAGTGGCGTATGATTAACAGCAACATCTATTGTGTTATAATTGGCACTAGATTGACAGTATGAAGAGTCCTTAAGTAAGTAGCATCACATCACATCAACACTGCCACTAGATTAACATGCAGAACAATAGCATTAGTGTTACTGTCATGAGAGTAGCACATGGTCAGTAAATGTGCAATCAAATTTGTGCAGTTCCACTGGGATGAAGCAATGTTAGCGGTGTGAGATTTAAGTGTAACTGCAAAAACACAATTCATGGGAAATAAAGCAAGACGGAAGCACTTCATAAAATGGTGGTGGCATTATTGCTTCAATTTATCGATGGCACTAGACCATTACTTATAGTGACATTAGGTGGCATTGCTTAATGCTTCATGTGATTTTACATTAACGGTAGCGATATGGGCGTAGGGATAGCAGGGGCATAAAGTGGTGAGGCAGATGTGGCTGCCGAGAGCAGCAAACACTCAGGCAGCATGTCTTCATTTGTCCCATTTTTTATCTCCTCGGCGACATTTTCCTGTGTGAGCACAGGAAATCTAGACCTGCTCATTCTCATTTGAGTTGTCCCCCAACACCCGTCACTTTCTTTCCTTTTTCAACCAAGAGATGGGTCCACTTCCCCCCACCCTTCGCCATCCACCATGCTTTCTTCGTCTTTTCAAACAAAAGACCGGTTGGGTAGCCAGTATCTACTACTTTCCCCCGTTTCCTCTTATAACCAAGTCCTAGATTCATGCTACAGCTTTCCCACTTTCTTCCCTGTTTGAACCAACTCTTAGAGTCGATTGTATGAACTAGCTTTACCTCTAATAATAGTAAAAGTCTAGGTGGCTTTGGAACAATGGGTAGAAGTAGAAAAAGATCCACACGAAGGGAGCTGGGGCAGTAGAGGAAGGCAGGTTTTGAAGGAATATATACCTGAGGGTCGTCAGCATGTGGCAAAGACGGCGTCGGGAGGCCGCATCTTGGCCACAATACCGCAGGGAGGAAGAACGGGTCGGAGGCCCTCCCGAGTCGGTGCTCTCTCGGAGAGAACGGCGCGGCCGCCGATCAGGACGTGCGGGCAGCCGTTGGTCTCCTCCCTCACCGCCGACGACAGCGTGAACGATGCACCTACACCGCTGCCCCGGTCGAGGTTGTCCGGCTGGATTTGTGACCAGCCGTGAGCTGAGAGAGAGTGTGGCCACCTATGTCTTGCTTAGATTTGGAGAGCATGAGAGAGTGAATGAGAGGAACCCTAGTAAAGCAAGCGCTAAGGATCCTCCTTATATATAGTGGAGTGATTTTGTTGTACCAGCTTCAAAAAAATGCGCTCCTACGTGTACCCGCGAGTGGGTGTGAGAGAACTAGTGTGTGCGTGCACCGCTTCTCTTCGTGAGAGTACAATATACTATGCCCAAAGAACGTTCATCGCAAGAGTAATAGTATAAGTGTGTGACGTGTGAGCTAAAATAAAATGTGCGCGACGTCTTTTGTTTTTTAGAAGTTCTGAGGGTAGGGTGTGAAGAGCACATATGTGTGTGACGTCTACCTGCAGATAGACGGTGGGTGCGAGTCTGCAAGAGGACTCGGGAGAGTCGTGACTCGTGAGGGTGCGTCTGCATGAGAGAGAGAGAGAGGGGCACGTATCAATGCAATGCATGTGTCCATAAATCATTATCCGACAAACGTTCGCCACAAGCCTTTTCCTAACGAACAATGTAAGAACCATTAGATCGGCATCCGACAGTGTCAGTTTTGCCATGTCCTTTAACAGAACAGCCACTCCTCCTACACACAAATCTTCCACGTGAGTGTTAGCAACTGCCGTATGCTCCCTCCGTTCCAAAATGCAGTGCATATAGCTTTATTAAAAATTCGAACCTCGCAAACTTTTACCAAGTTTTCGTGTACCAAATTGCACATGTAGAATACCCTGTATATATCATTTCATTCATCTTCGAGAGGTAACTATAAAGATGGGGGAGGATTCTACAAAGAAATATCATCGTACCACCCGTAGCGATTCCAACCATCCTTTGATATCGAGGAATATCATAGGAACTCTATATGATATGATTTTTATAGGATTTTTCCCTTTAGAGCCAATTGGTTCATAGGAATAGATTCATATACTCCACATTTCAAAGGAAATAAACATGGTATCATTTCTATAGTTTTAGAGCCACTTGGTTCATATGAATGGATTCCTATACTCCCTTAATTTCAAAGGAAAATAAACATTAGCGTATATTGAATAGAAAAGTTTCTATGATATGAACCAAATTACATCTCTTTTCTAATCCCTCCTCATAGGAATTGAGATACATGTCATCTCTAGATAACATCTCTTTTCCAATCCCTACTCATAGGAATTGAGATACTCCTTGTCATCTCTTTCCCTACAACTTCCATGTATACATCTTCTATTCCTAAATAGCTAGTACAACCCACTAGTAGCTTTTTTCCAAGACATGCAACTATGGCACAAGAACTATATAGTGTGCCAATAACTTTGAAAGATGGTCGCTGGATTAAGCTAATCCGATAGTGCAGAGATGGCAAATCCGAGCACTACTGGCCGTTGGATGTCCGACCACAAGTCATGACCACGCCCCACTCCTCCTCACCTTATCTCTCATCTTTCTCCCTCTGTTTTTATATACAAGGGGCCACTATCAAAATTAAAATTTGCAGATATACAAGGCCACTAACACTAATCGATGCAATATTAATGGTGTTTGCCTCGTAGTACTAGCAAAGGAGGACATTAATTATCCCTTGTATGCATGCGGGAGTTTGTAAAATATGCATCTTGATGTTCCATGCAATGCACGGGAATCTTGCTAGTTCGTGAAAACAACACATGGAAAAATTCCACGGCGAACGAGGGATTTGAATTTGTTGGGAGGGGCTGTTTGGATCTTGCCCGGGGTAGCCAAAATATTAGCGACCCTTTTGTCCACTGGTGCCTTTGACACCGATGAATGAGGAATGGCTCGGGTGCTCATGCATCCTCCAGTGCGCACGTTGGAGACGAGCTCGCACAAGCTGTGTTTTGTTTGTCCCACCAAGCCGCCCGAGCCGCCCGCAGACCGATCGGCGACCCGCAAATTACGCCATCCAACCGTAGCCGCACACATTATGACAGGAACTCAACCATCCGGACGAAATTCACGCAAACACATAGACAAACTGATATTTCATATAAACAACGACAGAAATCATATAAAATACCGGATTTTCATACAAACATCACAGATTTCATTACATTCGAATGAACTACGCGGTGCTAGTTCTGGACAGCACAGGTATATAATACAGGCCTAAATGGTCGCCCGCCGATCGATTTGTGTTCCTCATGTCCGGCAGCATGATCACCGGACTGCCGGGAGCCCCAGAGGTATATGATTCAGCGCAAAGGACGGCTCGCTTCCCCACTGCCCAACTGATATCATTGGCTGATGCCGAAGATGATGGTGGACGGGGGCTTCCCCACTTCCATGGAGCCCATGCGGGGTCGACGAAGGTCCTCACAACAAAAGGATCCGGCAAGACACCTGCTGTGTACGCCGGCGTCGCCTCCGCGGTGGCCTTCATGGGACCCAAGCGGCGACGGCGGCTTCCCATGTTCTACTTCTCCTCGATGATGGCGGCAGACGTGGAGGCACTGGCCACCGACTCGTCGCTCTCCATGCACCCGGCTTCTATCGCTGCTTGCATGGCACGGCCGCTGGCATGGGAGTCTCAGCCATAGAAATGGGAGACGCGGTACGAGGCGGTGGCATGGACGGCAGCAACGACCCCCGTGCACCACTCCTCGTCGAGCTGTCCAGGAGCGGCGACTTGATGAACCGTGCGCCGGCTTGGGGAGGCAACTGGCTCCATCGGGAGAAGGGAGGGAAGTGGATCAGCAAGCTGCATAGCTCGTATCCGGCGGGCTACCCAGCCGGCTTGGATGCAGAATAACTACTCTTCTTAAGCTATTGTAAGAGTGGACAAAATGGTGAAGGAGGAGATAGGGGAGCGGCGGAGGTGTGCGATTCTTGGCCGGTGTTTGGCCTCGTATAAATAGGAGATTAAATAGATGGCGGACGGAAGGAGCTCGGCCGGTGTTGCGTTTAATGTCGGCCCGGTCATGAACGGACGTGTGTCCAGAGTGGGTTTCTCGACTTCCACACGGGCGGGTTTCATGGAGGCGTTTGAATGCGGCAAGGAGGCGTGTTTAGCCGGGCGTGCAGTGAGTGGCGCCCTCGACTCTGACGTAGGACACCGCGTAGTTCTTCCACTGACGTGTGGGCTCTTTGGGTACATGGCCTGCATGTCAGTGACCCAACACAGGCAGCGCATAGCAGAGGGACCTTTGGTGGGCCAGGGTGGTCAGAAGCGGCCATTTCATAAACCGATGATTGTTCATTGAGTGTGATGTCATCTTTTTCATGTAGATAAGCCTACTATGTTGATAGCCCGTTCGATACGTTGTGATTCATAAAGACCGCTGCAAACATCAATGTTCTGCTTATCACAGATAAGTTTGATTAATACCCGTAACAATCCATGTCCTTAACAAAGGGTACATGCACGTATAGGTTGAGCGTGTATCTTGCATCATGTGTTGTGTGCATGCAGGCGTGCGAGTGTTGCGTGGGCACAAGGGTACGTTTCAGTGTTGCATGCATGGGTGCGTACGTGCGTGTGTTCGTGAGTGCATGTGTACGTGCCAGTGTTGCACGCCTGCATGTGTGCGTGTGTTTGTTATGTGTACGTGTCAGTGTTGCACGCCTGCTTACGTGCGTGCATGTGTACGTGCGGGGTGAGGCTACACGTCAGTCGGCTGACTTTTTCATCTCTGGTCATTAGATTTTCCAGCTGTTGGATACGAAATCAAGGGCCTCTAGTTTATCATCAAACTCCACCCCCCTGAGCAGCCAGCCACCACCGGCCGAACCGCCGGCCCCCGCCACCCGCGACCGGCCCGCGCCGCCCCTCCCGCCCCAAAACCACTCCCCCCACCGCCGGTTCGCCGCCGCATCGGCCATCCCTCTAGGCCCCCCCACGCTGAGCTTTTTCTCCGGCGATCCCCAACCCACCGCCCAATCAACGCCCTCCCCCCCTCCCCCCC
>NC_041383.1:582803882-582886489 GCF_002162155.2 Triticum dicoccoides | reverse complement strand
CCCCGTCGTCGACGACTGCCAACCAGGGGTCTCACGACTTCGAATACCCACCGACCACTAATTTATTACCATTTCTGGCCTTCATATACGCGCTGACGGGTGGGCCCTATGGTAATGTGCGCTGCTAAATGTGGACCATTTGACTGGTCAATTGATCATGTCATCAAAAAATTACGGAGCTGCATGGTGAGCCAGTGACCGTATGATCACCCTAAAATGTACTCCTATTTTATTAACACAGTACAGACTCAAACTACCATTTCTTTCTTTCATATACGGGCTGACAGGTGGGCCCCATGGTTACGCGCCCCGATGGTGCAACACTAGTTGTGCCACGTGGAATGTTTCACTGGTCAATTGATTGTGTCATCAACAAAATACGGAGTTGTACAGGTGAGCCAGTGACCGTATAATCATGACATGTATTTGTTTAACATGGTACAAATGCAAGGGCTCATATATACGTGCAAGCACTCACCGCCATAAGCGCACACACGCAGACCCTACCCCTGTGAGCACCTTCGAGAGAGTGGGCCAGCATATGATCTTGAGATTTTACGAAGTCACCATAGGTTCCTCGTAGTCGAGTGGAACGTCTCTTCCCACTGAACGCACATCGCCGGAAAATACTAACACAATATAAATGCGAGCACCAGGACTTTAACCTTGGTGGGCTCGAAAAACCACTGTCCTCCTAACCATCCAACCACATGTTGGTTAGCACGACAAAGTGTATGTGGTGACCATGATGAGCTTATTCTGAAGTCCAGCGACCATATCGTGCTTTCGCTTCAAATACAATGACCGTAAGTGTCCTCAACAAAATACGGAGCACGCATCAAATGCAAAGTCCGTTAGTGTCATCAACAAAATATGGAGACATATCGTGAGCTAGATACCGTATGATCACCACGAGAATGTATATGGTGACCGTAAGGAGCATATTCTAAAGTCCAGTGACCGTATAGTGCTTTATCTTGAAATACATTGACCATCACGCGTGAATGTGTCATGGGCATGCATACTTTTAGAGGGCCGAGAGATAGTTTGTGTGTGTACGTGAAAGTGGTGTAGAAAGAGGGGGTGTCTGGCGGAGACAAGGAGAGATATGCCCTTAGTTTCTCTTTCCCGTGACTAATATTTTAGGAAAATATGTAAACATTCACAATGCAAAAAAAACATTTTTGGATGCACCATGCAATTAACTTTCATGTAAAACATTGTACTATTGTATATGCTTATTTTCTTAGTGGCCGATTGCGTGTGTGGTGTGGTGGGCACATCATTTCTAGTTGTGGTGGGTCAACATGAAGACTCATGGGTCAGTTCCATCCTGCGCCACATATAGGTTGGACCAAGACACATTATACAAAGACCCATGTGGAGGACTTGGCGTACAACACGAAGCTACCTGAGTCGCGGAGGACTCTATCCCCACTAGTGATAAGCCGACTATATATGATTTGTAACCCTAGGCCCCCAGTATGTTAGAAGCTCGGGGACTAGTTCGCCGATAGTATACACGCACGCACAATGCCTGGTATTCACGTGTACTTTGTACACACCCCTATCACTAATATATAGTACCAGGAGTAGGCTTTTTCTTCAACTGCAAGGGTCGAACTAGGTTAAAACTTTGCCTCGTATTACCATCCAGCCTAACAGTCAGGGATATCCTACCGAATCATATGATGAAATCATATCTGCCAACTACTAAGAGAGAGGTGTGTCGGGGGGGCAATGTGTGCGAGAGAGGCCTAAAGATAATGTGCGTGCGGGAGACACGTACGCACATATATGTGCGTATAGAGGGCTAGTAGAGACCGTGCGTGTGTATATATGCATGTGAGATAAATAGTGTTTCTCAACTGAGATTAGTGAAAAGAGTGGTACATAGTAGTCAGAAAGAGAGAGAGAGAGAGAGAGAGAGAAATAGAGAGAGCATGTGCGTGAGACACCCCGACACCCCGAGAGAGGTTGTGAGCATGTGTGAAAGAGAAATGCTGATGCATATAAAGTGTGTGCACTTATGCGTTAGATAGAGAGATATATAGTGTGTTTGTGAGAACGGGCCGAGGCATAGTGCATCTACGTGTAAAAGGCGGTTCTACACATTAAATTAAAATATAAATGGCATTATTATTTTTGGATGAGATCATGAATTTGGAAATTGCGTATGGACGAAAATCGGTCTATCAGACACCCATACTTTATTGAATTCTAGCATGTGCATGTGTTTATTTCATATTATCCATCCATAGAGTGAGAGCGGTTTGAAATACAGGCAATGGATGCTTTTGCAATTCATATATAAACATTAATTAGTGCACTCCATGTTGTTAGTGTGAAGCACTTTATACATTTGTCACTTGCATGGATACATTCCAAATTGCTAACAATGAAATAGAATACATGTCGAATTCAACATAAAGGGGGTTTCGAAGATTCAAATTCATAGGAAGTGCATTCATCTATTTGAACCCAAGATAATGGCATTTGTAAATCAGATGTAAAAGGGGGCATCAATCTTTGTTGTGCGTTTGAACATGCTATATATATTCATACACATGTCTAATTTTTATTTTATTTTTTGCAACCAAGGAGATTATATCTGGAACCATGCATGAACTGAGGTAAGTTGCATATTTTTTTAATATATACTCATGTACAATGTATATTCAAATGTACCCCTCCATTCCAAAATAATTGTAGCTTTAGGATTTTCAAGAGTAAAGATTTGTGAAGTTTGACAAATCCTGAAAGTTCAATTCAAGAGAACCGAAAACGTTAATGTTCTGCTCCCAAATATTGAACGAAGCGCCAAATAGGCCTCTGGTCACCCGAAACCGCGTGAGACTAATGTTTGGTGGTAGGAAATTACTTTCCTGACTCTTGCCCATGTAGCCTATCGGCCTGATGTCCAAAGGTCTAAACCGGGGTAGGTTTGTAACTTCACCAAGACGCCAGTCTCAACTGCCTCCGAGAAGCATTCATACGCCATGGGCACCTAAACACCCATGCTCTCGGCCGAAATCTATCCCACCCACATTTGGGACACCTGAGATTCCCCCAACCCGTAATATGTCCGAAATTTGAGATGGGGGAAAAGTTGGTAACTTTCCCCAAATTTCAAACAAGCGCGTCCCAAACTGAAACACTGTTCCCCCTTAGTTCCCCGCCTCCCTCCATTTCCCCATTCATACTCTGTGGGCGCCAAAACGCCCTCTCCCCCAGCCAAAAAACCCCAGCCTCCTCCGTCCTCCACCCCATAGTGGCCATTCCACCGCCGCCCTCCTCCATCACGCTGGAGCCGGTACCCCGACGTCATCGTCCAACGCAACCGCAACCGCAACGCCCTCAAGGACTTAGCAGTTGAAGCCGAGGCAGAGCTGCCTCCATGATGCAGATGCCGACGTGTGCCTTACCAGAACCACTCTGACCATGCCGTCCTGCGACTCACTGCTACCGCTGCACTGTCGCAACTATCCACCGCACCAGAGTTGTTCCCGTTATGTCGTTGTTCGCCACCTCGTATCTAGTTCCCCGCTGCCGACAGACGGCCACCACACCACACTCAACAAATTGGCCATGGGTTCGTCCAAGGCTCCACCATCCTCCAAAACTTCTCCTTTCCACCAAACCACAAGAAGATCGTTGGAAAAACAGAAGGAGGACACAGCACTGCCAGCAGAAAGAGGTACTCCTCTTCCTTTATTCATGCAAATCTTACGTCTCTGCTCACACCTTATTCATCCCACAAAAGAAACTAGTTGAGCACTTCTTACTGCATCGTCTTCGTGATACTAAATGCACAAGGTTTCCTCCCTTTACTATTTCACCTTTGTTAGAGGTCAGTAGCCCGCCTGGATTTCAATTAAGGGTCAGTCGAACCACAATTAAAAGAAGCAGCACCCGCTTAGGCGCGCGGAGCACCTAGCCCACCTATTCACTGGGGAAGTGGTGCATCGGTGTCTATCATAGGAGTGTGGGGCACAGGAGCTGCTTGTGCCTGATCAGAAGGTCGGTGGGGCTTGAATGGATGGCCGGGAGCGGTGCCAAGCATGGCGGTGCGGTGAGGTCGAGGGGAGGGTGCAAGGAGGGGAGTCGGCCGGTGGTCGCTGGCGTTTCGAGGAAGATCGTCAACACTGACTGGTAGGAGGTAGATTAAGGCGATCTGCCCATTCTTTGTACGTCGGACGGTGCAGAAAAAATGGATTGACCTATTTGGTTTTAGTCGACTGTTATTTTCATAGAATCCTGTAGTAATTTAGTGTGCCATGCATGTTGTAGAGCTATCATATGTCTCCCATCATTTATTTCTCACCGGCCTGCTATCTTCTACCTTTACACTGTACTAATTGTGCACACACTTCACCCATACTCACACTATTGTTTTTTTATGCATGGGTATTTCAGGCTCTAACGTAGTGTTGATGAATGCAGAAAAGAAAAGATAGAAGTCGCTACAGTGTAATTCGAAAATAAGCACTAAGCGTTTCAGCGCTCTAAAGGGTGCAGTGTCAGCAATTGGAGACATTAAACGTAGCTCTGTAGTTGATGATCTCAATTGCCACACACAACCATCCCAGGTGCTTGCATTAACTTCGCGCTATCAAATGTGGTTGCATGTTGCATATGGTGTCTAGCTTGTATTGCTTCCAATTCGGTTAAATTGCATCTACTTACTTTACACATTATACCTTTGATAATGACATGCCTTCATGTTTTTGATACGTACTACATATGTCTATTAACTATGTTCGTACATCAAACTAATGCTCTTTTGTATCCCTCGTCAATCACTTATGATGAGACAGTCACCCTAGTGGATTACTATGAGACGCCCTACTCGTTTAAAGAGTGCAGTGTCATTCTCCCCACATGATTCTCAAGAAACAGCAAGGCTAAATGAAGATAGTCAATGTAGCTCTCTAGTTGATGACCGGAATTCCCCCACACCACCATCGCGGGTGCTTGCTCTTACTTGGCAGTGTGATATATGGTTGCATGTTGCATATGGTGTCTACCTTGTAATGCTTCTAATTAGGGTAAACTGCATCTGCTTAGTCAAACACATTATACCTATGAATATGACATGTCTTCCTGTTTTTGGTACATACTACGTCTTTCTATTAACCATGTTCTTACATCAAACTACTTTTCTTCTGTATCCCTCATCAATCACTGTCGGTGGGAAACGACACCTATGGGATCACTGGAATCCCTTCTACGGTTGCGGGGCGCGTGGATCGTGAGGAGAGCGGGACTAGCTGACAACACAAGGGGGATTTACCCAGGTTCGGGCCACAAAGATGCGTAAAACCCTATGATCCTGCTTTGGTGGATGTATTAGTGTTCTTGAGCTCTTGAACTAGCTCTAGGTGTTGTGTCGTTCCAAAGAGCCAAATCCTTTCTCAGTGTGCCATGGGCCTCCTTTTATAGACAAAAGGGGCTGCCACAGTGGCACATAGGAGGTGGAAAGTGCTACAGCATTGCGAGCTTATCACTGGTATTATAGGACAAGATGCATTTAATGCGAGGCTTAGGTGTCCCTTCGCTTTATTAGGGACGGGGGCGAGGCCCGTCCCGTCCGTCGCTGCTCCTCCTTGCTTCGACACGCGCCCTGGCCAGCGATGCATGCGGTGCCATGTAGGCAGGCAGGCAAATGAGGTGGCGCGGTGGTGGAGCCTCCACGAAGGATTGCATGCTGCCACGCAGGTGCTTGCCCAGCTGGTTGGGTCGGCAGCTGCATGCGAACGGCGGTGAAGACCTGGCTGGCGCGGGCCTAGCAGTGGCCCTGCCGGTGCGCTTGGCGAGGGTCTCGTCGGGTGGCCCGGCAAGGGTCTTGCTGGGTGGCCCGGCATGGGCCTTGCCATGGCGCGGTAACTTCCCCGTCAAGGATCTTGCCGGGGGTCTCGTGGGTTTCTTCGGTGTGTATAGTTGCTATCCTCATTTGATCTTGAGCATTCTATGTCTTCACAAAGATCTGCATACCACCACGGAGGTGCCTCCCGAGCCCTGTCCAACGCATTTGTCTAGCATTGGTGGGCTCAAGGGTGGCTCACTTCGGCTGGCGCGGGCGAGCTGCCCCGACAAGGGTCTTGCCGGGGCTGCTGAGGCTGCCCCGGCAAGGGTCCTTGCCGGGGAAACCTGCCACGCCTATCTGATCTTTGTGGCCTTGGTCCTTGTCTTTGCTCTGTTTTCCTTGTGGTCTCGGCTTCTCTCCGGGTTCCCTTTCCTGTCCTGCTATGCCTGGCCATGGCGGGAGGCTCTAACTGCCCGTGCACCAGTAAAGGGGTCAAAAGCAGAGCCCCTACTTTTGTACACCGACATTTAGCCCCCGGGGCTGGGCCATACATAAGCATAGCACGTTGTTGGGTCCGGCCCAGAACGGGACGTGGGCAGTTGGGGCAGATTTTTACCGCGGCCACTGTTCCGTCCGCTGCGCTTCCCCACGACCCACATTGAACGCGCGACGTGGGGGTCGTGCGCGTGTGTGACGTGGGAGGCATGCGTGGGACAACGCTCGCACGCATGTGTCGCATCACAGTTAATTGGAAAGGAGGCGGACCACGCCTTCCCCATAAAAAGGAATAACCGCGGGCGCGCTGCTCAGTTTGCCCCTTCCCTGCGCCTCCCTCCAATCTCAGAACCGCCGTCCCCTTCTTCTCGAGCCTCTCTGCTTCCACCCATCGCCGCCATGCTTCCGCCATCCTCTGCCTTTTCGCTCCTCACAACCGCCATGGCGCCCAAATCCACCAAGGGAAAAGGAGCAGCCAAAGATGTCGGGGCGGCGGAGACTTCGGAGAGCGAGTTGGCGGCACGGCGGGCACAGTTCACCCTCTTCCCTTTGACGGTCGACGTGCCCATGCTTCGGGGGATTTTCAAGGACCTGTGGGGAGTGAAGACGGGGGGAGAGAAGACGGGGCATCCAGCCACACACGTCGTCCCTGCCAGCATCGGGGCCTCCCCAAAGCGGTACCCCTTCTTCGTCGATTATTTCTCCTGCGGCCTCTGTCCCCCTTTTTTTGATTTCTTCAAGGACATCATGCACACCTACGGCTTGCACCTTATGGATTTCACCCCGAATGTCGTGGCGTGCATGGCCCGCTTCGCACATCTCTGCGAGGGGTTCGTTGGGGTACACCCCAGCACGGTGCTCTTTCGCCATTACTTCTCCCCTCGGATCCAAAAGGGGGGCGCCATTACCAGCAGCGTCGCTTGGATCCCCAGGGCCAAGGGAGCATACCCGGATGGCGCCATGAAGGAGAGGTGGGAAGAATGGCGGGGCCGATGGTGCTGGATTGAAGAGGAGGACCCAGCAGTGTTCTACGAGGTTCGTCGTGAGGCGCCGGTCCGCGGAAAGGACTGGAGCAACGTTGACGCCAACGATGAGAAACTCACAATCGCTGCCACCAGGATCCTCTGGCTCACCCAGGCCGGGCTCACCCTTGAAATGATCGGGGAGGATTTTATCCGCCGCCAAATTGCCCCTCTGCGCGACAAGGGGAGGTCGGCCTGGCTCTTTGTGAACGCCGCTGACATCATGAGGCTCCGCCCCGACCTCGACAACAACCTGATGGTGCTGAGGCATGCCCATCTGTGCCAATTGATCTTTCGACTCGAGGTTGATGACGAGGGCGAGGTCGAGCGGTCTGCCAAGCTTGCCAGGGCCGCCGCGAAGGCCGGCAAGGTCGAAAAGGAGCCTGTCTCCAAGATGCCGGCAGGGTGGTCCCGCTGAGCAACAACTCTCGCCGGAACGAGATCATTGACATGATACCAGTCTTCAACGCGCATGGCCTTGACCCGAGCTGGGTTGAGCCGGATGGGCTCGTGGTGCAGGAGTTCTTCGATACCATGCACAAAATATATGTCACCGACGAGCCGCGGCTTATCCAGGACACGTCTCCGACGGAGCTGGACTATATCGCCGCCAGGGTGGAGGAGGCGAGGCTTGTCACGGAGGAGACAAAGCTCGTCAGGGAGGCCAACAGCACCGGCGGCGTGGTGGACAAGGCCGCGGCGGAGGAGGAGGAGGGGGAGCTCGCCCGGTGGGTAGCAGCCGCCAGGGAGGCCAGCAGCACCAACACCGGGGCTCCCCTCATCGAAGACGCCACCAGCGAGTCGTCGGAGGAGGAGGACGAAGAGGGGAGGACCGCGACCACCGATCTCCCGATCACCGGAAGAAGGCGGGTCCTGCGGCGGGCCACTTCCGGCGAGCCGGTCCGCCTCGAACGGGTCGTGCAGCTGCGGCAAGTCCAAGAAGCACTCGTGCGCCAGACGAGGGCGATGGCGATGAAGAAAACGGCGAAAGCCGTGGCATCGACGAAGAAGACATCTGCTTCTTCGTCGTCCAAGCGTGCCGGGAAGCCATCACCTCCTCCCTCACCGGCAAACGTTGGTGCAGGGATTGGGTCCGACTTGTTTGACTTCGGGCCTTTCAGCCCGGAGAGGGAGCTCGGGCCTCTCAGCCCGGAGCGGAAGAGGAAAGCAGCAGAGGAGGGGGAGGAAGAGAATGAAGAGTAAGTCTCTGCTTTTCTCCTTCGCTTCTCACACTCCCCCCTGAAGGTGTTTCTTACTTGTATCCATTTTGCAGAGATGTGGAGACGCTGGCCTAGAGGATAAAGAGGGCCAGGACTTCGGCAAGTGGCCAGCCCCCGGCAGGCACCTCCAGTACGCCACTTGTGGTGTCGAGCAGCCCGAACAGCAGCCCCCAGCCCAGCCCCCAGCGTAAGTCCACCATCCCCCCTCTATCAACGCGCTTCATGGTTGATGCTTCAGTGTTTAACCGTTTCGTGGATGCAGGAGAGGAGAAGCACCAAAGGGAGCCATAGAGGGCTTCTCCGATCGTGCCGCCCCCGTCGACTACACCGCCCCAAGGGGCGTCCCCGGCAAGGACACCAAGCACCAAGGCCGTGCACACGGAGGAGGGGGAGGAGAACGCAGGGGCCGGTGGCTTTGCCTCAATGCCAGACCTTGGCGGAGCAGGGTCCTCCGCCTCTCGGTCCGGCACGGGTAGGCTGCTTGCTCTTCTCTTTTGCTTGCATTTTTTTCTCTTTTCCTCATTAGCTTTCGATCTTGGCTTCGCCCTATCTCTTTCTTGGCGCCCAGACCCCTCCTCGGAGGACGTCGACACCACCATCAAGGACGTCGCCGCGGATGCTGCGGTGGAGGCGGAGAAGATTGCCGCCGAGGAGGGCGCCAGGAGCGCCGCGGAGGACGCCGCCAAGGGGCCCGCCAAAGAGCCCGGCAAGGGACCTCCCGAGGGAGCCAGCAAGGCCACTACCGAGGAGGGGGCGTTTGATGACTTGCCCTCCTCCTCCGCTGCCTCGGGCTTCGGCAGGTACCTGAGGATCAGCGACGACCTTTTTGTCCATCTCCTTGGTGCGTCGAGCACCAGGGCTCCCTTTGAGGGAGAGGTGTTCGACGAGGAGGCGCTTGCCACCGCCGGTCTCGAGGTGGTTGATGAGCCGGGCGTTAGTGGCGCCGGCTCCCGGGAGGAGCAGCTGCTCCAAGCCATGGGCGCCAGCTTCCTGGAGCTCCAGGCGCTCCACCATGCTCTCCTGGACAAGGCCAAGTCCAGGACGGTGGTGGTGGAGAAGATGGAGGAGAACTTTGGGGGCGTCTTGCCGAGGCGCAGGACTAGTTCCGCCAGGCTCAGGATGAGCTAAAGGCCGCCCAGGGTGAGCTGGCCAACCGTGAGGTGGAGCTCGCCCTGAAGCTAGCCGACATCAAGAAGGCCCAGGAGACAGCAAAGAAGTTGGCCGACGAAGCCGAAGCTGTCCGGTCCCAGCACATGGCCGCCCTGAAGACCCGGGAGGAGGATCTCGCCGACCGCCAGGATAAGCTTGCCGCCATGCTCCGCGGCAAGGACGAGGAGGTGGACAAGCTCGTCCTCCAGCAGACCCAGGAGCTGGAGCGGAGGCATCACGAGGCACTCAACGTCGTGGCTCAGGCCCATGCCGGCAAGGTGAAGGAGCTGGAGGAGCAAGCCCTGAAGCTAGCCCAGGAAAAGCACACGATCAATGGTACTGTGACGGTGCTGCAAGGCGAGATCATCAGCAAGTCTGGAGAGCTCTCCGAAGCCAACGCCTCCATTAAGGACCTCAAGCTGAAGCTGGGAGAGCTCGAGGAGATGTTGTCGGGGGCCATGACCCGGGAGGGGATCCTGGCCAAGGAGCTGGAGACGGAGAAGCAGCTGCTGAAGAATGAGACTGCCAACCTCAATGATCATAAGGCAGGCGAGAAACACTAGCTCGGGCGCCTTGCCGCCATTGCAAACTCGGCCGCCGATCAGCTGGCCATTATGGGGATGCCGGAGATGGGGTATTCCTGATGTCTACTACACAACCTTCTTCTTGTAGATGTTGGTGGGCCTGCAAGTGCACAGGTTTGTAGGACAGTAGCAAATTTCCCTCAAGTGGATGACCTAAGGTTTATCAATCCGTAGGAGGCGTAGGATGAAGATGGTCTCTCTCAAGCAACCCTACAACCAAATAACAAAGAGTCTCTTGTGTCCCCAACACACCCAATACAATGGCAAATTGTATAGGTGCACTAGTTCGGCGAAGAGATGGTGATACAAGTGCAATATGGATGGTAGATAAAGGTATTTGTAATCTGAAATTATAAAAACAGCAAGGTAACAAGTGGTAAAAGTGAGCGTAAACGGTATTGCAATGATAGGAAACAAGGCCTAGGGTTCATACTTTCACTAGTGCAAGTTCTCTCAACAATAATAACATAGATAGATCATATAACAATCCCTCAACATGCAACAAAGAGTCACTCCAAAGCCACTAATAGCAGAGAACAAACGAAGAGATTATGGTAGGGTACGAAACCACCTCAAAGTTATCCTTTTTGATCTATCTATTCAAGAGCTCATAGTAAAATAACATGAAGCTATTCTTTCCGATCAATCCATCATAGAGTTCATACTAGAATAACACCTTAAGACACAAATCAACCAAAACCCTAATGTCACCTAGATACTCCATTGTCACCTCAACTATCCGTGGGCATGATTATACGATATGCATCACACAATCTCTGATTCATCCAACCAACACAAAGTACTTCAAAGAGTGCCCCAAAGTATCTACCGGAGAGTCAAGAAAACGTGTGCCAACCCCTATGCATAGGTTCATGGGAGGAACCCGCAAGTTGGTCACCAAAACATACATCAAGTGGCACGTGATATCTCATTGTCACCACAGATAAACACGGCAAGACATACATCAAGTGTTCTCAAACAAAAGACTCAATCCGATAAGATAACTTCAAGAGGGAAACTCAATTCATCACAAGAGAGTAGAGGGGGGAGAACATCATAAGATCCAACTATAATAGCAAAGCTCGCGATACATCAAGATTGTGCCATAGAGATAACACGAGAGAGAGAGAGAGATCATACACATAGCTACTAGTACATACCCTCAGCCCCGAGGGTGAACTACTCCCTCCTCGTCATGGATAGTGCCAGGATGATGAAGATGGCCACCGGTGATGGGTTCCCGCTCCGGCAGGGTGCCGAAATGGGCTCCCGAGAGGTTTTTGGTGGCTACAGAGGCTTGCGGCAGCGGAACTCTTGATCTATCTTGATATTCGATGGTTTTAGGGTACGTAGGCTTATAGAGGCGAAAGAAGTCGGTCGGGGGGTGCTCGAGGGGCCCACGAGACAGGGGGTGCGCCCAGTAGGGGGGCGCCCCCTACCTCCTGGCCTCCTCGAGGATCTTCTAACGTAAACTCCAAGTCTCCAGGATGATATTCTTCCCAAAAATAATGCTGCCGAAGGTTTCATTCCGTTTGGACTCCGTTTGATATTCCTTTTCTTTCAAATACTGAAACAAGCAATAAAATAGCAATATGGGCTGGGCCTCCGGTTAATAGGTTAGTCCCAAAAATGATAATAATGTGTAAAATAAAGCCCATAAACATCCAAAAGGGGTAATATAATAGCATGGAACAATCAAAAATTATAGATACGTTGGAGACGTATCAAGCATCCCCAAGCTTAATTCCTGCTCGTCCTCGAGTAGGTAAATGATAAAAACAGAATTTTTGAAGTGGAATGCTACCTAGCATAATTCTCAATGTAATTTTCTTTATTGTGGCATGAATGTTCAGATCCAAATGATTCAAGATAAAGCTTATAAAACATAAAAATAATAATGCTTCAAAGCATACTAACAAATAATCATGTCCTATCAAAATAGCATAGCCAAAGAAAGCTTATCCCTACAAAATCATATAGTTAGGCCATGCTTCATTTTCATTACATAAAATACTCCAATCATGCACAACCCCGATGACGAGCCGAGAAATTGTTTCATACTTTTTAACGTGCTTCAGCTTTTTTCAACTCTTACGCAATACATGAGCGTAAGCCATGGACATAGCACTAAAGTGGTAAAAGATGGTGGTTGTGAGGACAAAAGGAGGGAGAAGATAGTCTCACATCAACTAGGCATATCAATGGGCTATGGAGATGCCCATCAATAGATATTAATGCGAGTGAGTAGGGATTGCCATGCAACGGATGCACTAGAGCTATAAATATATGAAAGCTCAACAAAAAGAACTAAGTGGGTGTGCATCCAACTCGCTTGCTCACAAAGACCTAGGGCATTTTGAGGAAGCCCGTCATTGGAATATACAATCCAAGTTCTATAATGAAAGATTCCCACTAGTATATGAAAGTGACAACATAGGAGACTCTCTATCATGAAGATCATGGTGCTACTTTGAAGCACAAGTGTGTAAAAAGAGATAATAGTATTGTCCCTTCTCTCTTTTTATCTCATTTTATTATTTTTTTTCTTTCTTTTTTCTTTTTCTCTTTTTTTTCTCTTTGGCCTCTTTTTTTTCTTTTCTTTTTGGCCTTTCTCTTTTTTCCCCTTTTTTTCTTTTTGTAAAGTCCGAAGTCTCATCCCGACTTGTGGGGGAATCATAGTCTTCATCATCCTTTCCTCACCGAGACAATGCTCTAAAAATGAAGATCATCACACTTTTATGGATTTACAACTCAAGAATTACAACTCAAAGCTAGAACAAAATATGACTCTATATGAATTCCTCCGGCGGTGTACCGAGATATGCAATGAATCAAGAGCGACATGTATGAAAATTATGAAGGTGGCCTTGCCACAAATACGATGTCAACTACATGATCATGCAAAGAGCAATATGACAATGATGAAACATGTCATAATAAACGGAACGGTGGAAAGTTGCATGGCAATATATCTCAGAATGGCTATGGAAATGCCACAATAGGTAGGTATGGTGGCTGTTTTGAGGAAGGTAAATAATGGGTTCAATACCGGCGAGAGTTGCGTGGTAATAAGAAAGGCTAGCAAAGTGGAAGGATGAGTGTGTGTATATCCATGGACTCACATTAGTCATAAAGAACTCATATACTTATTGCAAAAATCTACTTAGCCCTCGAAGCAAAGTACTACTACGCATGCCCCAAGAGGGATAGATTGGTAGGAAAAGACCATCGCTCGTCCCCGACTGCCACTCATAAGGAAGACAATCAAAAGAGCACCTCATGCAACAAATTTTTCACACAACTTTTACCATACGTGCATGCTACGGGACTTGCTAACCTCAACACAAGTATTTCTCAATTTCATAATTATCCACTAGCATGACCCTAACATTACTACCTTTATATCTCAAAACAATTATCAAGCAACAAATTGATCATAGCATCCAATTCACTTCATATGATAGTTTTTATTATACCCAACTTGGATGCTCATCATTCTAGGACCAAATTTGTAACCATGGCAAATACCATGTTGTTATAAAAGAATCTCAAAATAATATAAGTGAAGCATGAGATACTAACAATTTCTTCAAAATTAATCCACCGCCATGCTCTAAAAGATATAAGTGAAGCACTAGACCAAATGACAAACTACTCTGAAAGATATAAGTGAAGATCAATGAGTAGTCAAATAATTGTGCAACTATGTGGAGACTCCCTAACATTTGAGAATTCAGATCTTAAGCACTTTATTCAAGCAGCAAGAAAAACATAATAAAATGACATTGCAAGGATAGCACAACTCATGTGAAGAAACAAAAACTTAGGCTCAACCGATACTAACCGATAGTTGTTGAAGAAGAAAGGTGGGATGCCTAACGGGGCATCCCCAAGCTTAGATGCTTGAGACTTCTTGAAATATTATCTTGTGGTGCCTTGGTCATCCCCAAGATTGAACTTCTATGTCTCCTTAATTCCTTTCATATCATGGTTTCTCTTCTTTTTATTAAAAGCTTCATCCACAACAAACTCAACAAGAACTCGTGAGATAGGTTAGTATAATCCAACACAAAACCTTATCATTTTCTACTATAAAAAATCATCAAAATTATTATTCAACATTGAATACTAAATGCCTCTGCATATTTAATACCCCTATCCTCAAATAGAATCATTAAACAAGCAAACATATGCAAACAATGCAACCATAACAGCAATCTGCCAAAACAGTACAGTCTATAAAGAATGCAAGAGTATCAATACTTCCCTAACTCCAAAAATTATGAGAGAAAATTCCCACTGTAATAAATTTATCAGAGATCAATATGCAAAACGATTCAACATTATACCATTCTCTGACTTTTCTAGGGAATTTTTGCAACAGAGGTAACCTTTCTGTTTTCAAACAGCAACATGTATACTAGCAAAATAAGCATGGCAAAGGCTATCCTTGACATTTTCATTGAAACTAAAGATGCAAAACATTATTCTTAATAACAGAAAGCAAACACTAACAAAAGAAAATGACGCTCCAAGCAAAACACATATCATGTGGTGAATAAAAATATAGCTCCAAGTAAAATTACCGATGAACGAAGACGAAAGAGGGGATGCCTTCCAGGGCATCCCCGAGCTTAGGCTCTTGGTTGTCCATGAATATTACCTTGGGGTGCCTTGGGCATCCCCAAGCTTAGGCTCTTGCCACTCCTTATTCCATAGTCCATCGAATCTTTACCCAAACCTTGAAAACTTCAACCACACAAAACTCAAAACAAAACTTGTAAGCTCCGTTAGTATAAGAAAATAAATCACCACTTAGGTACTGTAATGAACTCATTCTAAATTCATATTGGTGTAATATCTACTGTATTCTAACTTCTCTATGGTTCATACCACTTAATACTAGCCATAGATGCATCAAAATAAGCAAACAACACATAGGAAACAGAATCTGTCAAAAACAGAATAGTATGTAGTAATCTGTATCAAACGTATACTTCTGGAACTCAAAAAATTCTGAAATAAATTTCTGGACCTGAGGAATTTGTCTATTAATCATCCTCAATACGAATCAACCTAAAAACACTCTCCAGTAAAAAATGGCAGTTAATCTTGTGAGCGCTAAAGTTTCTGTTTTTTACAGCAAGATCACATAAACTTCACCCAAGTCTTCCCAAAGGTTCTACTTGGCACTTTATTGAAACAAAAGCTATAAAACATGATTAATACAGTAGCATAATCATGTGAAAAACACAAAAACAGTAAGGGTAAATATTGGGTTGTCTCCCAACAAGCGCTTTTCTTTAATGTCTTTTTAGCTAGGCATGATGATGGCAATGATGCTCACATAAAAGATAAGAATTGAAACATAACGGGAGCATCATGAACCATATGACTACCACATTTAAGCCTAACCCACTTCCTATGCATAGGGATTTTGTGAGCAAACAACTTATGGGAGAAATAATCAACTAGCATAGGAATATAAAATAAGCATAGCTTCAAGATTTTAAGCACATAGAGAGGAAACTTGACATTATTGCAATTCCTACAAGCATATGTTTCTCCCTCATAATAATTTTCAGTAGCATCATGAATGAATTCAACAATATAACCAGCACCTAAAGCATTCTTTTCATGATCTACAAGCATAGAAATTTTACTACTCTCCACATAAGCAAAATTCTTCTCATGAATAATAGTGGGAGCAAACTCAACAAAATAATTATCATGTGAGGCACAATCCAATTGAAAACTAAAATCATGATGACAAGTTTCATGGTTATCATTATTCTCAATAGCATACAAGTCATCACAATAATCATCATAGACAGCAACTTTGTTCTCATAATCAATTGGAACCTCTTCCGAAATAGTGGAATTATCACTAAATAAAGTTGACACTCTTCCAAATCCACTTTCATGTTCATCACAATAAGATTCAACATCCTACAAAATAGTGGGATCACTACTTCCTAAAGTTGACACTCTTCCAAACCCACTTTCATCAATATAATCATCATAAATAGGAGGCATGCTTTCATCGTAATAAATATTCTCATCAAAACTTGGGGGGCTAAAAATATCATATTCATCACACATAGCTTCCCCAAGCTTGTGGCTTTGCATATCATTAGCATCATGGATATTCAAGGAATTCATACTAACAACATTGCAATCATGCTCATCATTTAAAGATTTAGTATCGAACATTCTATAGATTTCTTCTTCTAGCACTTGAGCACAATTTTCGTTTTCATCAAACTCATGAAAGATATTAAAAAGACGAAGCGTATGAGACAAACTTAACTCCATTTTTTTGTAGTTTTCTTTTATAAACTAAACTAGTGATAAAACAAGAAACAAAAAGATTCGATTGCAAGATCTAAAGATATACCTTCAAGCACTCACCTCCCCGGCAACGGCGCCAGAAAAGAGCTTGATGTCAACTACACAACCTTCTTCTTGTAGACATTGTTGGGCCTGCAAGTGCACAGGTTTGTAGGACAGTAGCAAATTTCCCTCAAGTGGATGACCTAAGGTTTATCAATCCGTAGGAGGCGTAGGATGAAGATGGTCTCTCAAAAGCAACCCTACAACCAAATAACAAAGAGTCTCTTGTGTCCCCAACACACCCAATAGAATGGCAAATTGTATAGGTGCACTAGTTAGGCGAAGAGATGGTGATACAAGTGCAATATGGATGGTAGATAAAGGTATTTGTAATCTGAAATTATAAAAACAGCAAGGTTACAAGTGGTAAAGGTGAGCGTAAACGGTATTGCAATGATAGGAAACAAGGCCTAGGGTTCATACTTTCACTAGTGCAAGTTCTCTCAACAATAATAACATAGATAGATCATATAACAATCCCTCAACATGCAACAAAGAGTCACTCCAAAGACACTAATAGCAAAGAACAAACGAAGAGATTATGGTAGGGTACGAAACCACCTCAAAGTTATCCTTTTTGATCTATCTATTCAAGAGCTCGTAGTAAAATAACATGAAGCTATTCTTTCCGCTCAATCCATCATAGAGTTCATACTAGAATAACACCTTAAGACACAAATCAACCAAAACCATAATGTCACCTAGATACTCCATTGTCACCTTAAGTATCCGTGGGCATGATTATACGATATGCATCACACAATCTCTGATTCATCCAACCAACACAAAGTACTTCAAAGAGTGCCCCAAAGTATCTACCGGAGAGTCAAGAAAACGTGTGCCAACCCCTATGCATAGGTTCATGGGCGGAACCCTCAAGTTGGTCACCAAAACATACATCAAGTGGCACATGATATCCCATTGTCACCACAGATAAACACGGCAAGACATACATCAAGTGTTCTCAAAGAAAAGACTCAATCCGATAAGATAACTTAAAGAGGGAAACTCAATTCATCACGAGAGAGTAGAGGGGGGAGAAACATCATAAGATCAAACTATAATAGCAAAGCTCGCGATACATCAAGATCGTGCCATAGAGAGAACACGAGAGAGAGAGAGAGAGAGAGAGATCAAACACATAGCTACTGGTACATACCCTCAGCCCCGAGGGTGAACTACTCCCTCCTCGTCATGGATAGCGCTAGGATGATGAAGATGTCCACCGGTGATGGGTTCCCCCTCCGGCGGGGTGCCGGAACGGGCTCCCGAGAGGTTTTTGGTGGCTACAGAGGCTTGCGGCGGCGGAACTCCCGATCTATCTTGATATTCGATGGTTTTAGGGTACGTAGGCTTATATAGGCGAAAGAAGTCGGTCAAGGGGTGCTCGAGGGGCCCACGAGACAGTGGGTCGCACGCAGTAGAGGGGGGCGTGCCCCCCTATCTCCTGGCCTCCTCGAGGATCTTCTGACGTAAACTCCAAGTCTCCAGGATGACATTCTTCCCAAAAATAACGCTGCCGAAGGTTTCATTCCATTTGGACTCCGTTTGATATTCCTTTTCTTTGAAATACTGAAACAGGCAATAAAACAACAATATGGGTTGGGCCTCCGGTTAATAGGTTAGTCCCAAAAATGATAATAATGTGTAAAATAAAGCCCATAAACATCCAAAAGGGGTAATATAATAGCATGGAACAATCAAAAATTATAGATACGTTGGAGACGTATCAATGCCCCAGAAGCGAGCCTGAGCCCCAACGCCAACCGGACCATATACTTTGAGAAGGTCATCGGCGCACTGAAGCAGCTTTACTCCAACCGGGCGGCCTCCCTGGCCAAGGAATCCCGGATACTCTGCCGGGGGACCATGACCAGGGTGCTCACCAAGATCGCATACTAGCACCCCAACCTCGACTTTGGAGCTATGCTGAAGAGCTTGCCGGAGGGTGTCAACACCGTGGCGCTCAATGAGCGCATCTAGCCCATCCTAAGCTGCATCGACAAAATCAAGAGGATGGAGGGCCAGCGCCGGGACTAGGCATCCCGTTCTCCGTCGCCGCTGCAGGTTCATGACCAAGACAATGCTATCTTTAGTTAGAACTGCAGCGGCAATTTGTGTAACATAACTCTGCAGTACTCCTAAAACTATGCATGTTATTCTCCTGTTTGATTTTCCTTTGTATGTCCACCCTAAGTCACTGGGTAAGCTCGCCAGCACGTAAACCCAGGGCGGCATTTTGAGGACGGATCCTCATTAGCCTGTCGGGCATGCTTGTTATCGGGCAAAGCGCCTTACCGCCCTTGGTGCGGCCGCTCGATCTGTCGAACATGACTCGAGTCAGAACCGAGGGCGTCACCAACGGTAGAAGGCTACCCCGCCGCTCTCGACGCGGCCACTTGAACTGTTGAGCAGACCCGAAACAGAACAAGGGCATTGCCGGTCGCAGGAGGGCCCCTCTTCGTATAGGCTTCCCATATATAGGCCGAACCGTCGAGGATAATAACCTTATATTTAAGGGAAAAAACTTAAAATTTAGCATGACTTAGCTCTCTCGCCGCTGTCTCGGCGTCCTTCGTGCCAACGGGAAGCGCCACCTTCTTGGCCGGAGCCGTGGCGATGAAGAACAGCTAGGTCAACTGCCAGACTAGATCCTCACGATTGCGCCCCCCCCCTACCTGGCGCGCCAAAGATGTCGGTGGGAAACGACACCTATGGGATCACTGGAATCCCTTCTACGGTTGCGGGGCGCGGGGATCGTGAGGAGAGCGGGACTAGAAGACAACACAAGGGGATTTACCCAGGTTCGGGCCGCAAAGATGCGTAAAACCCTACGATCCTGCTTTGGTGGATGTATTAGAGTTCTTGAGCTCTTGAACTATCTCTAGGTGTTGTGTCATTCCAAAGAGCTGAATCTTTTCTCAGTGTGCCATGGGCCTCCTTTTATAAACAAAAGGGGCTGCCACAGTGGCACACATGAGGTGAAAGTTGCTACAACATTGCGAGCTTATCGCAGGTATTACAGGACAAGATGCATTTAATGTGAGGCTTAGGTGCCCCTTCGCTTTATTGGGGACGGGGCCAAGGCCCGTCCTGTCCGTCGCGGCTCCTCCTCGCTTCGACACGCGCCCTAGCCAGCGATGGATGCGGTGCCATGTAGGCAGGCAGGCAGCTGAGGTGGCGCGGTGGTGGAGCCTCCACGAAGGATTGCATGCTGCCACGCAGGTGCTTACCCAGCTGGTTGGGTCGGCAGCTGCATGCGAACGGTGGTGAAGACTTGGCTGGCGCGGGCCTAGCAGTGGCCCTGCCGGTGCGCTTGGCGAGGGTCTCATCGGGTGGCCCGGCAAGGGTCTTGCCGGGTGGCCCGGCAAGGGCCTTGCCGTGGCGCGCTAACTTCCCCGGCAAGGATCTTGTCGGGGGTCTCGTGGGTTTCTTCGATGTGGTTAGTTGCTATCCTCATTTGATCTTGAGCATTCTATGTCTTCACAAAGATCTGCATACCACCACGGAGGTGCCTCTCGAGCCATGTCCAACGCATTTGTCTAGCGTTGGTGGGCTCAAGGGTGGCTCAATTCGGCTGGCGCGGGAGAGCTGCCCCGGCAAGGGTCTTACCAGGGCTGCTGAGGCTGCCCCGGCAAGGGTCCTTGCCGGGGAAACCTGCCACGCCTATCTAATCTTTGTGGCCTTGGTCCTTGTCGTTGCTTTGTTTTCCTTTTAGTCTCGGCTTCTCTCCGGCTTCCCTTTCCTGTCCTGCTATGCCTGGCCGTGGCGGAAGGCTCTGAGCGCCCGTGCACGAGTAAAGGGGTCGAAAGTAGAGCCCCTACTTTTGTACGCCGACAATCATTTCTGACGATACACCTTCAAGTTGACAGTGTAATATTGGTTGCATCTTGCATATCATTGCAAACATGTATTGCCTCTAATTTGTTGAAGTTACACTTATAATGAGACACATCTAACTTGGTAGAGTGATTTTGGTTGGATCTTTCATATGGTGTCTAGATTGCATTGCTTCCAATTTGTTGAAATGCCTTCTGCTTAGCATTTTTCATACATATTCCATCCTCCTACAATGTGGTTGCCATACATAAAAGTTGTGTTCGTCAGTATCATGCATCAACGAATTTGGAAGTGCGAATTTCATTCCTTTTTCTTGTGTCTTTACTTGACAAGGCAAAATATGAAAGGACGAAGGCACGGAATGATGGTGGTCCTCTGGAGTAACCGAAACAGATGATCTCTGCAGACTCTCCTGCTACTCGTACTGCAGTGCTAGTTCCAAATCTCATCTCCCCTACTCCACAACCAAAGGTGCTTGCTCTAACATGGCAGTGTGATATCTGGTTGCATGTTGCATATGGTGCCTAGCTTGTATTGCTCCTAATTGGTTAAATTGCATCTCCTTAGCTTACACATTATACATGTGAATATGACACGCCTTCCTGTTTTTGGTACATACTACATCTGCCTATCACACCATGTTCTTGCATCAAACTAATGTTCTTGTGCATCCTGCATCTATCGCTTATGATGAGACAGTCACGCCCGTGGGTTAATATGAGATGCACTACTCTTATAAAGAATGCAATTTCATCCTCTATACATGATTCTCAAGAAACAGCAAGCCTAAATGAAGATATTGAACGTAGCTTTGTACTTGAAGACCGCACTTCCCCTACACCATCACAGGTGCTTGCTCTAACTTCGCAGTGTGATATGTGGTTGCATGTTGCATACGGTGTCTAGCTTGTAATGCTTCTAATTAGGGTAAATTGCATGTGCTTAGTTTACACACTATACCTGTGAATATGTCATGTCTTCCTATTTTTGGTACACACTACATCTATGTGTTAACCTTGTTCTTACATGAAACTACCTCTCTTCTGTATCCTGCATCAATCACTTACAATGAGTTACCTTTATTCGTTGCATATTGCATATTATTTCTAGCCTGTTGCTACGTATTGCTTCTAATTTGGTCAAATACATTTGTTAGGGCACCCTTTTAATTTGGCAGAGTGATATTGGTTCCATCTTTCATATGGTTTCTAGCTTGCATTGATTATAACAAGTTCAAGCACCTTGTGCTTAGTTTACACTATATACATCATACATGTCAATATTTCACGCCGTCCTATTTTTCATACATATTCCATCCTTCTATCATGTGGCTGCCTTACATGAAAGTAGTGTTCGTCAGTATCATGCATCAATGAGTTCTGAAGAGCAAATTTTATTCCTTTTTCTTGTGGGTTTGACTTGACAATGCAAAATCAAGAAAGAGAAAGGAAAAGAGTAAGGAAGGCGATGATGGTGGTCCTCTACAGCAACGTAAACGGAGCATCTGTACCGATTCTCCTTGTACTGATAGTGCATTACAAGGTCCAAGTCTCTGCTCCCCTACTCCACCATCCAAGGTGCTTGCTCTAACTTGGCAGTGTGATATCTGGTTGCATGTTGCATATGGTGTCTAGCTTGTATTGCTCCTAATTAGTGTAAACTGCATCTGCTTAGCTTACACATGATACGTGTGAATATGGCATGCTTTCCTGTTTTTGGTACATACTATATCTGTCTATCACACCATGTTCTTACATGAAACTACTCTTCTTGTGTATCCTGCATGAGTCACTTATGATGGGACACCTTTAAGTTGGCAGTGTGATATTGGTTTGCATCTTGAATATGATTTCTAGCATGTATTGCTTCTAGTTTGATGAATGCCACCTATGACGAGACAGTTTTAACTTGGCAGAGTGATATTGATTGCACCTTCCATATGGTGTCTAGTTTGCAGTGCTTCTAATTTGTTGAAGTGCCTTCTGCGTAGTTACCACATCATAGGTGTGAATATGTCAAGCCGTCCATTTTTTCGTACATATTCCATCCTCGTATCATGACTTTGCCTTTCATCAGAGTAGTGTTCATCAGTATCATGCATGAATGAGTTCTGAAGAGCGAATTATATTCCTTTTTCTTGTCGGTATGACCTCACAATGCAAAATCAATAAAGCTGAAGGAAATTGCCAAGGCATTGGATGATGGTGGTCCTTCCGAGCAACTGAAATGGAGGTTCTATACAGATTCTACTCCGCCATCCTCCCAACAAGATTCACAAGACAACGCAAGGCTAGACAGTCAACGTAGCTGTGTAGATGATGAGCACATCTCCCCTACTCCACCATCACAGGTGCTTGATCTAACTTGGCACTATTATATGTGGTTGCATGTTGCGTATGATGTCTAGCTTGTATTGCTTCTAACTTTGTTGAATTGCATCTTCTTACTTTACACACTGTGAATATGACATGTGTTCTTGTTTCTAGAACACACTATATCTGATCACACGATGTTCTTACATCAGACTACTGTTCTTGCATATCCCACATCAGTCACTTATGATAAGGCACCTTTAAGTCGCCACTGTGATATTGGTTGTGTCTTGCATATGATTTCTAGCATGTACTACTTATAATTTGTTGAAACGCCATACAGTTTGAAATTGGCAGAGTGATATTGGTTGCTTCTTTCATATGGTGTCTAGCTTGCAGTGCTTCTAATTTGTTGAAATGTCTTCTGCTTAGTTACCACATCATAGGTGTGAATATGTCATGCCATTCTGTTTTTCATACATATTCCATCCTCGCATCATGTGTTTTCCTTTCATCCGAGTAGTGTTCGTCAGTATCATGCATGAATGAGTTCTGAAGAGCGAATTTTATTCCTTTTTCTTATCGATTTGACTTCACAATGCAAAATCATTACAGCTGAAGGAAATTAGTCTGGCAGTGCATGATGGTGGTCCTTCGGAGCAACTCAAACAGGGGGTCTCTACATATTCTACTTTGCCATCCTCCCAACAAGATTTGCAAGATAACACAAGGCTGGACAGTCAACGTAGTTGTGTAGATGATGAGCACATCTCCCCTACTCCACCATCGCAGGTGCTTGCTCTAACTTGGCACTATTATATGTGGTTGCATGTTGCGTATGATGTCTAGCTTGTATTGCTTCTAACTTTGTTGAATTGCATCTGCTTACTTTACACATAATGCATGTGAATATGACACGTGTTCCTGTTTCTAGAATATACGTGTACATGATGATCACATCTCCCCTACTCCACCTGACAGGTGCTTTCTCTTACTTGGAACTGTTATATGTGGTTGCGTTTTCCATATGATGTCTAGTTTGTATTGCTTCTGATTATGTTGAATTGCATCTGCGTAGCTTACAACTTATACCTGCAACGATCACTTACCCATAAGACACATTTAACTTGGGACTGTGATGTAGGTTGCATCTTGCATTGTCTTCTAGCTTGTACTGCTTCTAATTTCTTAAAATGGCACTTACGACGAGACACTTTTTTCCTGATAGAGTGATATTGGTTGCATGTTCATATGGTGCCTAGCTTTCATTTCTTCTAATTTTATTGAAATGCCTTCCACTTACTGTTTTTTCATACATATTCCATCCTCCTATCGTACGTGTGAATATGAAATGCTCTCTTTTTTTGTATATATTCCATCCTCCTATCTTGCGCTTGCCTTACATCAAAGTAGTGTTCGTCTGTATCGTGCATCAACCAGTTATGTAGAGCTAATTTTATTCATCTTCTTGTGGTTTTGACTTCATAAGGCAATATCAGAAAATAGGAAGGAAAAGAGCAAGTTAGGGGATGTTGGTGGTCCTCCGCACCGACGTAAACAGAGACTCTCTAGATTTGCCACTGCTACTGCTAATGAAGTTGAAGTCCCAAGTCTACATGATGAGTTCATCTCCCGTACTCCACCATCGCAGGTGCTTGCTCTAAGTTTTGACTGTGTGATAATTGGTTTCATGTTGCATATGTTGTCTAGCCTGTATTTCTTCTATTTGATTAAATTGCACCTGCTGAGTTTATACGTTATACATGTGCATATGACATGGCTTTCTGTGTCTTGAATACACTGCATCTATCTATCATACCATGTTCTTACATCAAAGTACTGTTGTTGTGTATCCCGCATCAGTCACTCATGATTGGACACTTTTAACATGGCAGTTTGATAGTGGTTGCATCTTGCATTGATTTGTATGTTGTACTACTTCTAATTTTTCGAATTGCCACTTATGACAAGACACTTTTAACTTGGCAGAGTAATATTGGTTGCATCTTTCATATAGTGTCTAGCTTGCATTACTTCTATTTTCTTGAAAATCCTTCTGCTTAGTTTACACATCGTAGTTGTGAATATGTCATGTCGTCCTATTTTTCTTACATATTCCATCCTCATACGGTTGTCTTACATCAAAGTATTGCTTGTCTGTATCATGCATCAATGAGTTCAGAAGAGCGATTTTATTCTTTTGTGTTGTGGGTACGGCTTGACATGGCAAAGTCAAAAAAGAGCAAGGAAAATAATATAGTAGGGAGTGGTGTTACTCATCGGGTGAAACGGAAAAGGATCTGTCGTCGAGATTTCGCTTGTATTTATAGTGCAGTAGAAGGTCCAAGTCCACCGGCTAAATCTACAACACAGTATCACTTGCTCCACCAGCTGCAGCATCCGCTTCAACTATACCAGCATCTCAATGAGCTACTCGTTCGTTTGCTCCGGAACTGGCCAGTTCCCAAGATGCCTTCACACCTAACACTACTTCCGAAGCACTGCTGACACAACAGGACTTGGCAAGATCAGATAAACCTCATGAGCATCAACACCAAGACGGTACCTGACTGAGTCAAGTTGCAGTTGCATGCTCCTTTATATGTACCCTCATAGTTTGATGTACACTAACACTTTCCATATTCGTTGTTGAACTAGCACCATGGCGCAAGCAGAAATAGACATCAGGGATAATGCTTGACAGACTAAAAAAATCTAAAGGAGGAAGAATGGAGATCCATTTTGAGGCAGGTTTAAAAAGGCCACGTGATGCTATAGAGTCAGCCAAGTTAGTATTAGAGGCAGCTGTTGCCGTTAGATTTCATGCACATATCCTCCCAACATGGATCCGGTATAGGAATGAGAAACACGATACCCAGTTTAACACCTTCCTTGACCATTTATCCGTAAGTAATGTTATTCATCGCAATTAGTAATATTGTCTTGCTCTGTCCCATACTTTCTAGCTTCCTCCTAACAAGACTCACATTCTTTTTTCAACAGATGAGGTTCAAGTTGGATCCGAAAGATGATGCAACTAAACAAGCATGCACTCATGTTTTTCAGTCTGCTCTGCGACAGTATCGGTACCACCTTAGAAAATCTCACTTTGAAGGCAAGGCTAACAATGAAATCGCCCAAACATCTCCAGTGGAATATATTATAGATGAAGACTGGACAACCCTCGTTAAACACTGGTCTGATCCAAAGTATCAGGTAGGCTATATATATTTGAACAGACCACATATTGAACTTGTATTTATGTATGTGCCATACAAGTGTATCTTCTTCTAGGCTAACTGTTTGGAGAACAAAACCAACTGTTCTAAAGTGAAATTCCAACAGGCAACACGATCTCGTAGCTATATTGCACACTGCAAGGCTCTTGTAAATAGATGCTACTTCCTTCTTTTTTTGTGCCATATTATCATATCTATATTGACTTGTTCCAAATACAGAGGAAAGCCCGTGCGGACCAAAAAGAACCTGAACCGAATGCAGTGCAAATCTTCAAGGATTGCCACACCAGCAAGATGAAGGGCATGAGCACACCAGTTCAAGCCGCTATTGTAAGTCATTACTCCTCCTGCCTTTGAACTGATTGGTACTATGATGTGTTCATTTAACTACTTGGTTTGCAGCAGATTTCAGTTACTCTGTTCACTTTTATACACAGTTGTCTTAACGTATAATTTCACCTTACATGGTTTAAAAGAGATGAAGGATATTCTTTTGGTCTTGATCTGTAATCTAGTTGTTATGTTCATGTGCGCACACAATGATAAAATAGCCTGTTTGTTTTATATCTGTTTGCCCATGATATGAATGATGTCATACTATGTTCATCCTACTTTAGACCATGTCTCTTTATCCTTAGATGTCAACGAATGTGAGGAAATAGACAATGTTGGATATCGGGTTCCGGCAAAACCCTTAAGGTTCGAACTCTGGGGTGCGCACGAAGATCTACTCCCTACCGATCCACGCCCCAAAACCTCGCCGCGAATCTAAGCTACACGATCAACAACACAAGGGACACAAGGTTTATACTGGTTCGGGCCACCGTTGTGGTGTAACACCCTAATCCAGTGTGTGTGTGGTGGATTGCCTCTGGGATGATGATAAACAGTACAGAGGAAGAACAACCTCGCGAGGGGTGTTCTTGTGGTGGTGTGCTTGGAGAGGAATTGCTCCGTCTCTGTTTATAGAGGCCCTGGTCCTCTTCCCAAATATTGAGCGGGAAGGGAGCCAACAACGACCATTTTGAAGGGGGGCAGCTAGTACAAGCTCTCCTGACTAAAGGTGGTCTTCGACTGCCAAAGGCACTGGTGATGACGCCGTCTTGGGCTCCATGGCGATCTCCATCCTACCGCTCTGCTGGTCTTGGTCTTGTTGCACCGATATGGAAACCTTTGCCTAATGCCTCAGTACTCCGCACCTGCGCTTGCCCCCTTTGCACCAAACAGGAAACGAGGACACTACGCAGGCTGGCGCCCGCCTGGTCTTGATCGTCATGGCTTGCGTCACGAGCACCTCGCGAGGTACTCCTTGCCTTGATCTCTCCACCTCCTCGTGAGCCTGCCTGATGAGGCAGCCTCCGAGGAAGCCTTGCATTGTCCGCCCCGCGAGGCATGGCCCCTCGCGAGGGTCTTGAACTCGGGTTGATGAAGACGGGTCGTACTGGGCCACTGCTTGAGCCACGCCGTAGGTCGCAGGCAGGCAAGTCTGGGGTCCCCCGTTCCCAGAACACGGACAGTAGCCCCCGGGCCCAAGGCACGCTCAGACTTGGCTTAGCAGCGAAGCCAAAGGGCAAGTGCGGAACGCCAGGGGCCCCAACAGCCTGCAGCCTTGGTCGCCGCGTGGCGGTTAATTGGGCGTGGCCGTCTCCGCTTCCCCATGCTTCCTCGGCAACTGCCCAATTTGAAGAGTCGCTGCTACATGCAAAAAGAGTCATGATTACCTGTGATCATGGAGGCTGGTGGTTGGCCTCCTCTGGACTATAAGTACGGAGAGGCGTGAGCCCCCATTGTCCATCTCTTCTTGCTCTGCTTGCTTCTTCTTCCTTGCTCCTCCTCCATCTTGCCGCCAATGGCACTGATCCGCCGGTTCTCAGCCGAGGAGAAAGGAAAGGCCCCCCGGGAGGGGCCTGACCCACTCCCACCGAAGAAACAGCCGGTCCCTGGCCGCCGCGTTGAAGTTGCGAGGCCGGAGATGTTGAGGCCTTGGTACAAGCGGCCACCTCCTGGATTTCCGCTACCCTTGTACGCCCGGGCTGAGGGCTTTGGAGAAGGAGACGTCGAGCGACGCCGCCCGCGCCGTCGGCGAGGCCGAAGAGCCATGGCGGTGCGCGCCATGGCTCCTGGAGTCCATGTCGCGGACTCCTCTCGTGAGCTCGTGCTCCACGCCACGATGCCTCCGAGCACCTGGATCTGCTTTCCTCCCTTCTTCGCCTTCGAGATGCCGCCGAGGGGGCCTCTCGAGCTTTGGTTGCAGCACGCTGACTGCGGTACCCCGGCGATCGGAGCAGAGGTTGAAGTCGTCGCTCCAGGCAGGGTCTACATGACCCGAGGTTGGGGTGAGATCACCTGGGTCTGCCGAACAGGGGGTGCCCTCGTGATTCATTTCGAATACGATGGCGCCTCCTTGATGCTCTTCAAGGTCTTCGATGCAGAAGGCCGCCGGGTGGAGTGCTGCCCTAGAGGAGGCAGCCAAGACATCGATGTGGCAAGGGCTAGGCCTACCACCCGCTTCCCCAACGGCTCCTCTGGCAGCAGTGGCGATGCTTGGGAGTCCAGCAACTCTCCCGAGCTCTTCGCGACTCCGGAGATGAGCGATGACAGCTATGTGCCCCCGAGCTCGCGTCGTTCCCGGAGCAAGGCGGCTGCATCAGGCCACCAACGCGGCTGATCTGGATGGGGTTGGCGCCGGCATCCCATGGCCCACTGTTGATGATGGCGTCGGCCATGGAGGCGCGTGTAGCTAGGGTTCCTTAGGATTTGCACCTTTTGTTCCCTGCGAGGAATCGAGAAAACAACCCGTGGGGGCATGTAAAGGGTCCGCAATGGCTTTTGTTGATAGTATCCTTATTATGAAGCGGTGCAAATGCATGTCCTGTTCTGGCTCGGCTCCCCCTTTCTAACCTCGCGACGACTTGGTGCTCTACACTGATAGGTCCCCGTCCCCAGGCAGGCTTCAGCCGTCGCTTGTATGCCAGGTCACGATGTCGTGGTCAAGGCCAGGAGGTGAGCGGCCCGAGGTCCAGTAACAGCCCCTGAGTCGCGATGCTCAGGAGGTCCCCTTTAGCGCTCAAGCAGCTGCCGATCAGTGAGAAAGGTAGGCAACGTCACCGTCACAGAGCTGCATTAAATGGAGGTTTTGTGTCGCATCGATTAGCTATCCCAGGGGGGAACTTATCTCGAGTGCATGGAGTTGTTCATTCGCGAGGCGCTGAACTTGTGCGTCCGCAGCTGGGATGTAGTTGGGTTAGGCCTTCGCGAGCTTCCCCTCCCTTCCCTGTACTCTCCTTCGTGCTCTACGTCCTCAGGTCCCGGCCCTCAAGCGAGCTCAGCCGCCGCTGGTATGCCAGGTCGCGATGTCGTGGACAAGGCCAGGGGGTGAGGGCTAGAGAGCCAGTAAGAGCTCCTGAGTCGCGATGCTTAGGAGCCCCCCTTTTAACACGCAAGCGGATCGCGCGGGCAAGAGAGAAAGAGAGCTCGCGATGCCTCCCGTTCTAGGCCTTAGGTAGTCCCTGTAAATCATCACGAGAAAAGCACGGGTTGCCATTACGATTGCCGCCTGGCCATTGGTCGCTCCGAGAGTGTGGTGAGGGCACTGAGGGCCTAGTGAGGTGATGCTTGCGGGGCTGCCGCGGGACAGAGCTCGACCACTCAGATTTGTCGGCGTTGCAGGGACGGACCCGTGCACAAGCGCCGTGCCAGCGTGAGCGGCTCCAAAGGTAGGTGTCAATCGAGCAGGAGATTATCACAGGCAAGTTAAGCATGAAAGGCAAATCAGCTTAGATAGATGCAGGAAGGATACATGCCACTGGGCCAGGCCCGAGCGGCTTGGGGGATGATGCAGCCCGAGGGGCGCCCCCAGCAAGGTAAACTAAAGACATAAGCAAAAGGGATACATGCCGTAGGGACAGACCCACGCGGCCTGGGAATGATGTAGCCCTGAGGGCGCTCCCAGCTGAAATGAACTCGAAAGATGTCACATGATACCGTTGTAGAGTGGGTGTTGCAATAGCTGACGATGCGCGATGAAGAAGCCGATCCTCACAAGCCACCAGAGCCCTATGCCTTAGGAGGCTCTGGGGGTCCAGGTGGTTCCTCGAGGACCATCTCCATCTCTACCAGGACCACGTGGTGCCTATCCTCCTGAGCTGCCAGAATGCTCCGCAGAAGACGCTAGCGAGTGGCAGCCGCGTTCGGTAGACCGAAAGGCATGCGAACATAGTTGTGCGACGGACCCTTGTAGTATCCCACGCGCGAAGGCCAGAAGCGCTCCTGCAATGCGACTCGGCTAAGCCCCGGATAGTCGATGCATACGCGCAGCCCGCCATCCTCGCCTGGATGGGGAGCTATGCCAGGTAGGCGGTGATCGCCGCGTATGACTCTTGATTCCTGCATCTCCTGAGTGGTATTGGTTATGAACTCCTGACGGTTGGGCCTTCCTTGCCCCATGCCTTCTTGAGGGAAGCGTGCTGCGAAGCACGCCTCCAAGTGGTGCCCGAGCGCCTCCCTCGTGATCTTGGCAAAGTCTGAGGCCCTCCAGAAGAGATCCCCCGAGCCTTGCCCGAGGAGGGCGCCGGGCGTGCCTTCCTATGCGATGGAGGGAGGCGCCCCTTGCATGGGCGCAGATGCTGACGCGACGCCTCTGGAGATGCCAACCTCCTGAGGCCTTGAGTTGGGTGATGTCTTCTTCTTCTTGTGCACTGCTTTGGGAGGGTTCTTGCACCTGTTGTCTGGGTCCTCGATTGATGCAGCTTGGAAGGCGCGCTCGAGGGAGCACACCGCATCTTTCTCTTCGCAGGGGATTGTGATTATTCCGCCGCTTCCTGGCATCTTGAGGACATTGTAACCATGGTGGGTCACTGCTATGAACTTGTCCAGGGCTAGATACCCGAGGATGGCATTGTATGGCATGCGAATGTGGGCAACGTCAAAGTCAATGAGCTCGATGCAGTAGTTCTTGCATTGTCCGAAAGTGACAGGGAGGCGGACCTGCCCTATCGGGGTGGCAGAACCGTCAGTAACCCCTGAGAAAGGCTTGGTTGGCTGGAGTTGGTCATAAGGCACTTGAAGGTTGTTGAACATCTCAACGGACAGAATGTTGAATCCTGCGCCGCCATCAATGAGAGTCCTGGTAACTTGCACGTTGCTGATGACTGGGGAACAGAGCATTGGGAGGATGACAGCCGTAGCCGCACACTTGAGCTGATCCGCTGAGCTGAACATGATGGTGCACGTGACCTACCTGAGAGGGCGCGTGGCCTCGAGCTTAGGGAGGACTGCATTCACCTCGCGAGCAAACTACTTGAAGATGCATTGAGAGGCTGGGGCCTGGGCACCGCCCAAGATGCAAGCGATAGCACGTGGCTCCTGGAAGCCCCCAGCCCCCTCGTCCTGGTGGTGGTTGTCATTCCTCCTTGGCGGTGGTGGCAGAGGAGGAAGGCCAGCGTTGCCCTACGGGCGATCCTCGCGAGGCTGATCTCTCTAAGCCCCCTCGTGAGGTTGGTCCTGCCAGCCATCCTCGCGAGGGATCTCACGCCACTCCTGGCGAGGGCCTTGGTTGTCCCATCGTCCTCCACCTCTTCCTCCTCAGCTGTAGCCCCGATCGTTGGGCTTGGGAGTCGACCGATGCATCCTTCTCGAATGGCTGTGAGCTCTTGGCATTCGTTGGTGTTGTGGGTGTAGAGGTTGTGGTAGGCGCAGAATCGGTTGCCCTTGGACAACTCTGGCTGGTCCCTGCCGTGCTTCGTGTCTGGTTCTGCTACAAGCACAGTTGCTCCTTTGCGCTTCACGTCCTTGGCCTTGGCTTTCTTATCTTCTGGGTCAGCAGCTGGAAGCTCGAGGAGGGAGAGGCGCCTCTCCTCAGCTCTTGCGCACTTGGTCGCCAGGTTGAACAGCTCCTGGGATGTGCACAGATCCTCGTGGATGGCAAGCTCCTCCTTCATCTTGACATCACGGACACCATCAGAGAATGCTGAGATGATGGCCTCCTCAGTCACCTTGGGAATCTTGAGGAGAGCACTGTCGAAGCGCTGGATGTACTTCTGCAGGGTCTCTCCAGGCTGCTGCTTGATGCGGTGCAGGTCACCCATGACTGGAGGACGGTTGTGAGTGCCCAGGAAGTTGGCGATGAAACGGCCGTGCATCTCGTCCCAAGAGGAGATCGAGCCGGGAGGAAGGTTCACGAGCCAGGTGCGGGCACCATCCTTGACTGCCATGGGAAACCAGTTCACCATGACCTTTTCGCCTCCGTTGGCTGCCTCGATCCCCAGCTCGTAGAGCTGCAGGAACTCCATGGGGTTGGTAGTGCCATCATAGCGAGGAGGCAGGTCCAGCTTGAACTTGCCTGGCCAGGTGACGCTGCATAGCTCGGTGGTGAAGGCACGGCAGCCGGCCGTGGCCACCGGAGCCTTTTACAGACGCGGGGCTTGCTCTTGGAGATTCCCGCGCGCCGCCGCCAGGGGCAGTGCGAGGTCTTGACGCGCTGGCGTAGGGATGCGATCTTGACGTGCTGGAGCAGGGAGCACGCGAGCGCCTTCTTGAGGCTGAGGGATTTCTAGGCAGCTCCTTTCTTGTCGCGTGGGCGCTGGACATGGTGGGTCTCATCCAGGGGCCACACACCTTTGGGCCAGGGCGCCTTCTTGGGGAGGAGGTGGCAGAGGCGCCTCCTGAGCTACATCGCCCATGTAGGACGGAGGGCGAGGCAGCAAGAGGGACAACACAGGAGAGCCCCCTGCGGTGCTGACGAGCTCGGTGATGCGAGCGAGCCACTCATTGTAGAGGTCGTCGACGGGGCGGTAGTGCAGGAGCTCGCGTGCCAGGAGCAATGCAGCCTGCACGTTCATGGGAGCGCGACGAGCATGAGATGACGAACCAACTGGAGTTAGTGACGGAGTGGCGGTGCGGCCTTCCCGCCGCACTGAGGGGTGCAGCGAAGATGCTTGCTACTCGTTCCCCGCCAGGACGATAGCGGCGTTGGCAGCAGGCGATGGAGAACGATGAGGAGGCCCACCGACGGGAGCCGTCTAAGCGACGCGGGCAGCGAGAGCAGCCCGACGCTCGGCGCGAGCTCGGTGAGCATCTGCCATGGATGCGACGAAGCGATGGAACACAGAACAACGGAAGGAAGATTCTGGCGCACCCCTACCTGGCGTGCCAAATGTCGGATATCAGGTTCCGGCAAAACCCTTAATGTTCGAACTCTGGGGTGCACATGAAGATCTACTCCCTACCGATCCACGCCCCAAAACCTTGTCGCGAATCTAATCTACATGATGAACAACACAAGGGACACAAGGTTTATACTGGTTCGGGCCACCGTTGTGGTGTAACACCCTAATCCAGTGTGTGTGTGGTGGATTTCCTCTGGGGCTGATGATGAATAGTACAGAGGAAGAACACCCTCGCGAGGGGTATTCTTGTGTTGGTGTGCTTGGAGAGGAATTGCTCCGTCTCTGTTGGCTCTAGGTGAGATTCAGATACCTTCTACTGTGGTGGCTATCTCTATTTATAGAGGCCCTGGTCCTCTTCCCAAATATTGAACGGGAAGGGAGCCAACAACGGCCATTTTGAAGGGGGGCAACTAGTACAAGCTATCCTGACTAAAGGTGGTCTTCGACTGCCAAAGGCACTGGTGATGATGCCGTCTTGGGCTCCATGGTGATCTCCGTCCTACCGCTATGCTGGTCTTGGTCTCGTTGCACCGATATGGAAACCTTTGAATGATGCCTCGGTACTCCACGGCTGCGCTTGCCCCCTTTGCACCAAAGAGGAAACGAGGACACTGCGCAGGCTGGCACCCGCCTGGTCTTGATCTTCATGGCTTTCGTCACGGGCACCTCGCGAGGTACTCCTTGCCTTGATCTCTCCGCCTCCTCGCGAACCTGCCTGATGAGGCCGCCTCCAAGGAAGCCTTGCCTCGCCTGCCCCGCGAGGGTCTTGAACCTGGGTTGATGAAGACGGGTCGTACTGGTCCACTGCTTGAGCCACGCCGCAGGCCGCAGGCAGGCAATTCTGGGGACCCCTGTTCCCAGAACACCGAGAGACAATATAGTAGGCATGCTACATGAACATATGTTCCGAAAGTTATTTTATTATGTAGTTGGCACTACAGTACATGCTAATGTATTACAGTAGTTCACCAAAATAAGTTATGTATAAACGTGTAACCTACTTTGTTTGTGTTTGTCTCATTAGTAACTTATCTGGTACACTAATCTACAAGTTCAAACTTTCATGAAGCTATGGAACAAATGATTGAACAGCCACAACCACCTGAAGGAGACGAGGCTACCACAGGCACAATGTCACCTCTTGCTGCAGCGCGTCAGTATCTCTCCACTAACAGTGCAAAAAGCACCTTCCTGCATAATTCTAGGTTGGTTGTCAAGGTAACCTCATCCAAATAGCCTACTGAACAAAATCTTACTACTAGACAGAGTGATATATCTGTGCTCCAAACACAAGTCCAATCCCTAATGGACGTCGTTTTGGAAACAACAATAGTAGTTGACAAATGTTGTCAAGATTTGAATGGTTTTGAAACTAGACTATCAGACATCTGCTTCGTTGTTCAAGAGCAATGGTGGGAAAAAGGTGAAGATCGTGCTACTCCATCAGATTCTACAGCCTGAAACATTAGCACTCAGGTCAATGATTTGTGATTCTATACATCTGATGGTGCTTTTATCTGGAAGGAGTGTAAACTTTATGCCAACAGGCCTTTTGTTATATGGTTGGAATTTATTTTGTTGTCATACAACATTTATGATGTTGCCATAGGTTGCAGTAATTACGACGCTATTTTTGTGTAGTGTAGGTTTATCTTAGTAATGTATTCGGCCGAAAGCTTCGTAGGAGCCCAACATGCCAACATTCGTCGGGCTCATTCCAATTGGGCTAAAAACGATTACGGGCCGAAATCGGCATGTAGCCCACTAAAAATATCTGGGCTTAAATCAGCATAAGCTTTCATATTTTTCTGGTAGGCCTATGCCCATAATTTGGGCCCTTAGTAAAAACAAGCCGTTTATAGGTTTAAATATATCGAGCCCATAAAAAACATGGGCCTTTAATAGACCGAAAGTGAGATTGGGCCCTGATTGTGCCAGATAACCCATTAGTCTTAGCAGGCCGAACTGGTGGCCCATTTACAATGCGGATCTTTGACAGGCCAAAATTTGGACGGGTCGTAAATGCGTCGACCTAATACACAGGCCTTTAACAGGCCGGAACTTCGGTCTCTCTAGATTATCGTCATTTTTATATGGGCCATTAATGGGCCCGATATGACATTGGGCCACATATGGCCCATCGTTTTCGTCCAGCATTAACAGGCCGAAGATGACAACAGGCCGAAAGTGGCCCAAATCTATGGTGGGCCTCTAACAGGCCGAATGTCAAACATGGTCGAATATGACCCAAATCCTTCACGGTGGTTTATGGGCCGAAAGTTTTGATGGCCTGTAAATGGTCCCAAATGAAGCAGGACCTTTAATAGGCCGTAAATACACCGGGCCGTAATTTGGCCCAAATACCTAGCGGACTGTTAACGGGCCAGAAGTGACCATGGGCCGCGATGATGACAAGTTTAGGATAGGCCGTTGACGGGCCGATTTGACACTACCCGTACGGGCCTTAACAGAGAATGTTGGGCCTTTAGCTGGGCTGGCCCATTATGGTCTGCAAAATCTTGTGGGCCTTTAGCTGGGCAGGCCCATTGTGGTCCGCTAAATCTTGTGGGCCTTTAGCTGGGCCAGCCAATTATGGTCTGCAAAATCTTGTGGGCCTTTAGCTGGGCTAGCCCATTATGGTCCGCTAAATCTTATGGGCCTTCAGTTGGGCCGGCCCATTTAAACTTTGTGGGCCACTTTTGGGCCCGTCCATGTGTCAACATATCATAGGCCCATCTTGACCGTTGGATGAGTGACACCTGTGCCAACGCGGAGCTGACGCGTGGATCCGTCGGCCAATGAGAATTTTACACGTGGAAAATCGGCATTGGTCGTGGCTGTTAGCGGGTTATCGGATCCAAAACTAGACCCGATAGCTTAATGACGGTTAACGGCGTCCCGTTATGGTGGATGCCACGTGTCGGTCACCCTTCACGAAAGCACTTCTATGACGCATGATTTATCATCATGGAAGTGGACACTTCCGTGATGATAATTTTGGTAATGTCATGGAACACTTCTACGACAACACAGGTATGACTATCTTGATTCTATCATAAAATCATCATGGATGAACATGCATGACAAAAACGCGACCTACTGTGACAAACACGTATCATCACAGAAGTGTATTTTTTCTAGTGTCTTCCTCCCGCCCCCACGGCCCAAAAAAGGCGATTGGGAAAAGTGTTTTGTATCCCACAATCAGCTAGTGAAGCTGCAGACACGGGGATTTCTTCCCCCCGCAGATCTAGTCCCTGTTCGAGCCGGATTGGCTTCCTTCCACGACGGGACACAGGCGGAGAATTTCCCCAACCCATCCAGTGGGGAACGAGTATGCTTTGTTCCCTACTTGTTGAGAGGTGTCGGATTTCCAATCCACCCGTTCCTCTGAGGGCTTCTGGAGTATTATGGCCTCCAACTACACAATTTCACTCCTGCCTCCATCCTGCACATTGCGGGTTACAATGCTCTTTGTGAGCTATTCCTGAGTTGCGATGCCCATTTTGAACTATGGAAGATACTATTCTACCTCGTCCCTCGTAATCAAGAGGGATCAATATTTCAAGTGGGTGGTGCCGAGGTATGGCGCATCGCCGAGACCGGATACCTGTCCAGCACACCGAAGAAGGCATCCAAAGAGCGGCCTTCCGAATGGTTCTATATTGAGGACGTCTCCCTTCCTGACCCAGTCTGAATGGGTCTTCCCGAATTTTCAAGTGCTTCGTCGAAGAAACGCCACAGCTGGCGCCCCCGGAGTCTCGAGGAGGAAGATAGCACGGAAGTCCGTCAATTAATGAGCAAGATAAAGATGCTCGCCCGTTCCGGATTGTCAATAGTCGAGGTTATGGCGACATCCATAGTACGGGGGGTCCAGCCACTCCAATACAGAGGGCATCCCATGTGGCACTATAACGGAGAAGATGATGCCACCCGCTGCGGTCACAAGGGTCCGGATACCCCTGCCGCTTTGGCCAAAATATTGGCCGGACTATACAAAGGGGAGAAATAGGAGTTCATCCGCATTAAGCATCGAGATGGATTTTCCATGTACAACCCTCCGAGCTGGGTGAGTTTCCATCCCACAACTCCACTCAATTTACTCCCTGAGTCACTTTCCATGAATATTAATCCGTCCATTTGTAACAGGAATGGCGGAAGGTCACCAAGGAGCTCCACCGCCCCGCACCACAGCAAGAGGACCACAATCGGGCCCTTGACCCCGGATTCAAAGAGGATCCAGATATATTCATGGAGCTCGAGGATGGAGTGTTCTACCAGGCGAGCCATGACGGCACGGAAGTGGCCATCATTGCTGACTATCCCGGCCTTCTCTCTGCCTCATATGTAAGTAATCAGGAGACTTCTCCTTTGAAAGAACTTCCTCATTCTGCCTCACCCACCGCACTATCTCGTGCTCCAAAGGGGAGGCGATCGGCACGCCACACTGCACCTGAGGCGACTCACAAGAGATCGGCGCCTACGCCGGGCAGGCCTTCGAAGAGGAAGGCAAATAAAAACACGGTCGAGCCTTCATCAAAGAGATATGGTTTTTTAAATATGCTCCTTGGCTGTCACATTGAAGTGTGACACTATCCGTTGTGTCTTATCAGGAAAAACATTCACCGGACTATGTTCGGGGATCCTTCCGATCATGCCTCCACCAGCCAGATTCCGGACCCTGTCTCAAGGACCGAGGCTGACGCGGGAGTGACACTGGATCGTCCTTCTGCAGAGGATTCGGATGATGTATCCGTCACAAACTCTAAAGTGGAAAGCGCCATGAATCATCGGCGCCGGCGGGCCGCTCTTCGCGACCCCGGTTGTTTAGAAGAGGCTTTCAACGCCTTCAGCTCGGGTGATGCATACATCCGAGCTGCTCGAGATGGGCTTACCAAAGCCATTGACCAATATTTGAAAGATATGCGGGTAAGTATACACTTGTATAATTCTAATAATTATATACCAGTAGCCCCCGAGACTTGAAGCAGTTGATGCAACTGATTTGAGGATCGTTGTATATCCAGGTGCTCACAGAGAAGAACAACCTGTTGTCTCGGGAGCTGGAAAGGTGTCGGACCCAGCTAGCCACTGCTGCCGCCAAACTGGAGAAATCCAAGAAGGCAGTATCTGGTAATGATACCCTCCATCGAGAAAACATAATCATATACCAGGAGTATTAATACAGGTGCATGCCTTATGGCAGAGTCGTCAGATCATCCGGGAGAGGTACCAGAAGTCGCACAGGCGGGAAGTCCAGAAGCCCAAAGGCAACTGGTCGCGGGCGAACATATACTGACATGGGTCAGGGAGGAGAAAACAAACTCCAGGATTCCAACACCGAGCTGGGTGTGGAACTAAAAGATGTCCGGGCCCAGCTGGCTGACTCCGTGAAGGAAAATAAGAGGCTACGAGGCGGCATACTTAGTATGTGTTCAAACTTACCTTCATGTAGTTCGGCGAGGAAAGGAACTGACAGAGTTATGTCTGCAGGTATGCTGACCAGCCGCCCCGAAGAGGAGATGCCCGGATCTTCGGGCGATCTGCTACAAGAGCTGTCGCACATGCACGAGAGAGCTTGGCAGGCGATGCAAAGTATTGCCAAGGCCTTATGGCCATCCGACTCCCCTCTAGGAAGTATGGAGGAGCTTGTACAGCTATTCAAGGGAGCGCGGTGGCGCTTCTAATTATGGAGGATATCAGCCTGCCGGGAAGGTCCGCGAGAGTCCTGGGCCATGGTGAAAACACGGTATACCATGCTCGACCCGAATCACATGGCCCGGGTTGGACCTTTAGGGTTAGATGGAAAATAAATTCCCGTTAGTTTGGCATATGACCAGCTACAAGTAGCCGCCAAGTATTCCCAACAGGATTGTAGGCTAGATAGCCTATTAGATGGCATAGAGGAAGAGTTTTGAGTCCAAGTGACTATGTACTTCAATTGACAAATTGTCCCTAGCCGGATTGTAAAATGATTGTCATGGCGGACCTTTTCGCTTCGACCTCTTGACCCAAAGGTGCAGAGTGTTTCCGAATACCCGCTCAGTAATATAGACCGGGGTATGCGTGGAAACCAGGTGTAGGGGTCATAGTTGCTTGAACATACAAGTATTCGGCTAGCTATGTTATATTACATTTTGATCGTAAGAAACATCTTCCAGAGAGAATAGTTCTATTAAGGGTTCCTTTCCCTGGGTCAGCATGCATTAACGTGCATGTCCGAACTGTGATTGAAAAATCACAGCATACATAACATCTAGGGGTTCATAGTGTAACAAGTAAAAAACATCTTTAGTCCACCGACTGAATATTCCCTTAAGAATGCTAGCTTTCGGCTTCACCCGGTCTGAGGTACACATCCGGATAACCCGGCAGTAACAATCATAGAGGTGCTCCCTTTATGCCCTAGGAAAACTAACGGGAAAGGGCATAAGAACAGGAGCCAGGCAACCCAGCTTGGCCAAAATTTAAGTCATATCAATGCATATAATGGCGAAGAAAAGGTACATAAGCAGAAAAGACACATATGTGGTGAGCTTGAAGCTTGGAAAATAATAATAATAAGCTTCTGTGCAAGAAGCCCCCAAGTATAATTGACGTACATATTTGAGAATTTGTGCGTCGTAGGTGTACGATTTAGCCGCGCGAGAGCTTTAAGGCTAAAAAAACAAAAGATGAAAAGATAGGAAAATAAATAATGGAAACAAAAGGGAAAAAGGAGACGAACGAAGAGTCCGGCGCTAGGCATAGAATCTTTGGAGTCTGGCCGCGTTCCATGGATTCGGCTCTAGGCGATTGTCTGATGCATTACGCAGGCGGTACTCTCCTCCAGTGAGGACTTCATCAATGATGAAGGGACCCTCCCACTTGGGCTTGAGTTTGTCCTTTTTCTTCTCCGGCAAGCATAGAACGAGTTCGCCAACATTATAAGTCTTGGCCCGTACTTCTCTGCTTTGATATCTGCGGGTATGTTATTGATAAAATTCGGAACAGGCTTTTGTGATGTCACACTCCTCCTCCAGGGCATCTAAGCTATCCTGCCGATCAAGCTCGGCCTCTCTCTCTTCATACATGCGCACTCGAGGTGAGTCATGAATAATGTCGCGGGGTAACACAACCTCTGTGTTGTACACCATGAAGAAAGGTGTATATCCGGTAGAGCAATTGGGCGTGGTCTGCAGCCCCCAGAGTACAGAGTCGAGCTCCTTGACCCAGTGCTTCTCTGATTCTTTCAAAGCCCGCACTAGTCTAGGTTTAATGCCGCTCATAATAAGACCATTGGCTCGTTCGACTTGACTGTTTGTTTGTGGATGATAGACAGAGGCGTAGTCAAGCTTAATGCCTAGATTAGCACACCAGGTTTACGCCTCATCGGCTGTGAAATTGGAGTCGTTATCGGTGATGATGTTGTGTGGAACACCATAACGGTGCACAACATCGTATATGAAGTCTATCACTGGTCCGGCTTCGGCTGTTTTGACTGGTTTGGCCTCTATCCACTTAGTGAATTTATCCACCATGACTAACAGATATTTTTTTCTTATGGCTTCCTCCTTTAAGGGGTCCGACCATATCAAGCCCCCAGACCGCGAAAGGCCAAGTGATGGGGATTGTTTGTAGAGCGGTGTTGTGGAATTAACACGTCAGATGTCCTAGTAATAGGACTTAGTCGTGGAGCCATCGCAACGAGATTGGCAAAAAAGGGGGTTAAACCGGACAAAGGACACGGGGAGTTTATACTGGTCCGGCCCCTTGCGATGAAGGTAAAATCCTACAATCTAGTTGTGGTGGAATTGATGGGGTCTCGATGAGCAGGGAGCGAATCCGCTTTACCTATCTCTCGAGTTGTTGTTTCTTGTCCCTGAACCGCCGTCGGGTCGTCCCTTTATATACATAGGTTGACGCCCGGCGGTTTACAGAACACCGAGGCCGGCTCATACACGTGTTCGGCTCGGTTTCTACCTTTCCTAACTTACAACACAAGTTTACACATCTCATGCCGGTTTACGTTTATGGGCTCTAAATCGCCTTCGGGCTCTGGGCCTCCAAGCTTCAATGGTAGAACACCATACTCCTTGTCTTCACAGGCTTAAATACGGATGAGCATAAACCGGCCCCTCCTGGGCGGTTTATACTCAGTAGCTATATCCCCAACATTAGGCCCCAGATTGATTTGAACCTGTTCATGTCAATCTTCAACACTTAGAAAAATTCTTTGAACATCCTCCTATGATCCTTGTAAACCGCCATGACATCTTCTCCATATAAACTTGATTAAACCGCCATGACGTCATCTTATAAGATTGCAACGAATCGTCATGACATCATCTCTGTATAAAAACCTGTAAATACTTCTTTTATTAATTAACCTCCAAAGACCGAGACGACAGCTGTGCCCCATTCTCCGTTTTTGGGCTCCTCGATTCCCGCGCCTGCCTACTTATCCATTTGCCTTATAAATAGGACCAGAGGTCTTTTTTCCTTCCCCTTCCGTGCCTTTTCGCCCCTTCTTCCTCCTTGCGATGCCCAAGCCCTAAAGCTCCGCCGCCGCCCTTGACCTTCAAGCACTGCATCACCCCTGGCCGCTGCATCGACTTGAACGTACCAGAGAATCGCGGCACCTCTCTGCCGCTCATGTGAAGCCGGTAAACCTTCTTTCTTCCACCCCAGATCTACATTAGGGTTTCATGGATTCTTCGGTGTTCATCAGTGTTTGTCGGCATTCATTGCTTTCTCTTACTGCCCCAACGTATCTTGACGAACTTGATATCTTCCTTGCGCGGCCAAAACTATAGTTTATTTTTCCTCACCATAGCATCCCTTCATCCATGAACAGATCCCATCTAGACTTTTGTTGTTCTGCTATCGTCATTTTAGGGCTTTGAGATTTTTCCTTTTCCTGAATTGCGCTAGATCCATAATTATAACTTTAGCCTGTGAAACCTATTTCTGTAGTACTTAGTAATTATTCAGATCCATTACTTCTGCACCATTGTAGGCGGTTTAACCATTAAAAGTTGATAATCCGTCAGGTACCATTAGCCCTCTCTTAAATCGCCAATTTTACTTGATCATCAGTATCCGGTTAACATGTACATTTCCTCTGGTTGATTCCTTCCCCCGACCTAGCGCCAGTTTATGCATATCAATCTTGAATCGTAATCCGGCATTTGAACGTCTTTTATAGCTTGTCCTCAAAAATGGCCAAGCAGTTCTTCTCTTGCAATTGGGCTCCCTCCCGGGTCATAGAAGAGCAACTTACTGGGTATGTTGTGACTGGCGCTTTAGCAAAGCAAGAAACCATTCATTGGAGAGTCCCGGGTGCTGAAAATCCTCCTGAACCTCAAGATGGAGAAGTAGTTGTGTTTGTACATCATCTGGACTAAGGGTTTAGCCCTCCCCCCCCCCCCAGATCAAAAAATTTCTGGGATGTACTTGCCAGCTTCCAACTCCACCCTAAAGATATTGGACCGAACTCTGTGTCCAACATTTGCAACTTCCAAGTGTTTTGTGAGGTTTATCTTTAAGAAGAACCAACCGTTCAATTTTTCCGAGACTTCTTCCACTTGAACCGCTGTACTGAATTTACCGACGGCCCCAACACTGAACTTGGCGGGGTATCAATTCAAAAAAGGAAAGAAGTCAATTTCCCTCATGCCAAACATCACAGCCACCCCAAGGACTGGAATCAAACATGGTATTATTGCCGGAATACCGCTCCTGATAATGAAAATCCTCTGCCGGGTTATCGTGCTCACCGGCTTAGTAATGATCATCCATTGCCTCAACGGCTTACTGCTAAAGGAGGATCAAAATATGCACCACAGATTTCTAAGATCCGGGCTTTTATGGAAAACGGTTTAACCGGTATTGACCTTGTCCGTTGCTGGGTTTCGTGGAGTATCTTGCCCTTAAGCCGTCACCCCGGGTTAATGTGCGAATATTCTAGGAATGTCAAAGATCCTCAATGGCACACTCACATACAGCTAACTGATGACGAGATTACTGAAGTTGTTAAAAAGACATTGGATGAACCGACATCTGAGTGCAGCAAGACTGGGCTGCTTCCCTTTTATGCCTCCAACAAACCGCTAGCTATAAGAATTCTATCTTTCTACTTTAATTCGCCCCCCTGTTGACACTTTCTGATGACCTTCTGTTTATCTTTGTAGATCAATGACCCGTTCTGGAAGAGGAAATCTCAAGACAAGCCGGCCAAACCACAAGACAAACCGGTGAGAGCGCCTCGTGCTAAGAGTAAGGCCTCAAAGAAGCCAGCAAAGAAGAGAACCGTCCGGCCAAAGATGTTGATGACTCGGAATCAGATGTAGAAATTGATTCCCTTGGTTCATTTTTCATGCACCTTATTGACAATGATCATTATCTGGATGATGCGGAAGCCAGACGCGCTGATCATGTAGAGGTAATTTCCCTTTCTTCCGATTCAAATCATGTGCCCGTACAAAAACTCCGTCGCGCCGTCCGGAAAGTAAAACGTTCACATCCTCTCGCTTATTTGGATCCGCACTTTTCTTTGAAGACACAGCAACATGAAGTTTGTTGCACAACCCGGCACAGTGTCCAACAAGTTACCTCCTCCGGTTTACTGGACACCCCGGTTCGAAAACGCCGTCCAGAGGTCTCTTGTACTTCTAATACATCTTATCCCAAGGCGGGTTACTTCCGATACCCTCTTAATCCGTCTGATTTGAATTATCAGGGAACCTCCAATTCATCCTCTGGCGATTCATCAACCACACATATGCCTCCCCTCAAGACCGTTCCTGGGTAAGTATAGTAGGTTTTGTTTTTTATGCCTTACACTAGTTTATTGTATTTGACCTTTGCATTTGTTCTTTTAGGGCCAAAGCTCGTCTCAGTAAAAAGGCCAAGCTGACTGCTCCAACTGATGATAACCCGACTATTGAATCGGAGAGGACCTCAGAAGATGCTGATCGAGATGCGGATATTACTCTTGATGATCCGATGCCACAAGGTCAGGATACTTATGTTGATCCACCAGAAGTTAATCCAACTAGTCCTCATGCTGATCCGCCAAGCCCAGCTGCCTATCCACCAAGTCTAGCCGCCAATCCACCAAGCCCAGCAAGAGCCACTGCTAAACCGTCCAACATAGATAAAATTGTTGATGGCACGACCGATGATGTAGTGATTACCGGTTTTGGCCACACTGCTCCTGGCAACCATGTCGCTTTATCAAAGCACATTGCCAAAGAAGAATTCTCTGCCATGGATAAAAGCAAGTGGAAGACGGATCTGTCCAGCTATGCTCACCTCAATATTCAAGGCCTCCACTCTGGATACTTAAACCGCCTATATACAAGCCGGGATTATGAGGCCGGTTTAGTCAACTTGATGAAGGAACGCTATGAGGTAATTCCTGTTCGAACATTTCATAAATCTTCCTTCCTTATATCCTGCTTCAATGATCAAGTCTAGTAGCCCCCAAGGGCCAGTTAATCAAGGTGAATGTGAACCGGAACTTATAGTAGGAGAGTGTTTGAATGTTGCTTGCGTAGCTCTTGTAGACCGGTTTATACCTTTAGGATGAACCGGTATATCTTTTGTGACGTAGCTTCCAAAATTCATTCCAGTTATTAATATGATCCGGTTTATTGTTAAAACCTGGATGACCTTGAATTGAACCGATATGCATTAGCCCCCAAGTGCCAAGTATATAACTTGTTGTATGCTTGGGACTTAAAATACTAGTTGATAAAAGCAATCCGCATTAGCCCCCAAGTGCCAAGTGTATAACTTTTTATGTGCTTGGGACTTTGAGAAAGTATTAATAACTTTATTATCTGTCTTTTGCAGGCTGACTTGAGCAACAAGGATTCCCAAATCGCCGATCTTCAAGAAAATATCAAATCCCAGCAAGCAGAAACTTCCGAGGCCAAAGATGAGTTGAAGGGCACTTTAACCACCATGGAGCAATTGAAGGATGGCTTCAAAGGTGAGTGGGCAGACTGGGAGACTGAGAAGGCCACTCTGTTGAAACGGGATGAGGATGCTGAAGCGGCCCTTAAACCAGTAGCGAAAGAGCTGACTGGTTTAAAGCAGCAGATCAATGCTATGACTTCTACTATCTTTGGTAAGTAGCTTTGTAATGAACTGTACTTCATCAGCCTTGAAACCGCCAGTTTAACAACAATATTGTAACCATTGCAGGTAGCCGCGTTTCCCATCTTGGCTCAGATATGCGCAAGAAGCTGAAGGCTGCTTATACCTTAATTGAACAGCTATATACCGGCGCTCAACGAGTTATCTGCACTGCTTCATACAACAAACCGGCGCCAACCTTAATCAAAGATACATTGGCCAAGCTCTCCATGACACTAGCCCAGCTAGAAGAAATAAAGAGATCTGCTGCAAGGGCTGGCGCTTTGTCTGCACTGACTCGGGCTAAGGCTTGGATAGCTGACCTTGATCCGGAGGATATTGGAAATGGTTATCCGAGTCAAAAAGAAGATGGGTCAGACTTTGACGAGGATGCCCTTCAAGCTTTGACAAAGGAAATGTGCCCACTTGCTAGCAAACTGGCCGAAGAGACTGATCTGTCTTATCACTGATCCATCTATGATGCAGACAACAAACAGATTGCTATGTCGGTTTATGAAGCCCAAAATCTAATCCCTCCAACTCGTAAGCATACTTATGCTCCTGACCTTGAACCGTCAGATCTTATAAGTGATGAAGCTGTCTTCCGAGCTTTCTGTGGAATTGACTGGGCCACCATTGACTTCCAGCCAGTGGATGGGGAAGCGGAGGTTGAACCAGCGGAGGACGATCCATCAACTTCACGTCAGCCAGGTGACAAATCATAATCCGGCAGCCGGCTTTATTTTCGCAGCTTATGTCCTCTGCAACAAACAGTTATTCTTTTGGGCATCAAAGCGCCTTGTAATAGGCTAGTTGAAATACTTTGATATGCTGCCATCGTGCACTGCTGCATGACATTGTTTAATCCGTCATGATTGTTGCTATGCTTGCTTATGTGCCTTAGTAATTTCGTGCAATCCTGTTTTCTGTAATTGAGAAACTTAAAATTGCCCGGACGATTTACCGCCAGACGGTTTATGATACCCAATATAGAGCCAGAGTTTTATAACCAAGGCTAAAAAATAATGAAATATGAAGTACATCATACCTGTGGTATTGAATCACATCTGTAGTTTACCAACTTTTGTAGTAAGGGTGATAACCCAAATCTTGAGTGTTGATAATTCCCACCATGTTGTGCTGGTGCATAATAAGCCACGCCGGGTTATGATAAACACCGGATGATCGTCCTGGCAACTTATAGTCAATGCCAGACCGGGCTAAGAAACATCGGTTCAAAATTGATTATGTGCTAACAACTGATAGTTGACAGCTATACCGGGTTAAGAAACACCGGGTTGATGTAATGACTTATAGTCAGGCCGGGTCAATAGATGTCGGTTTACCTTAAAACCTTATCAAAGGAAAGAAAAATTGCAAAAAACAAAATCAAATAAAAACTTGTAGTCGAGGCTTTTCAAGGGCTGCCAGGCCCAAATTCGAGGCTTTTCATGGGCTGCCAGGCCGCTGAGTTAAACCATTTGACAAAGCCTTTTAAGGTGGGCCTCCAATTAACCAATCATTGTTTTAACTTTGACAAGTTCAGGGTCTGTATAAGATTGACTTGTCAAACGTTCGGTGGGTCATACCAGGATTACCTGGACGGAGTGGCTTACTTGATGAAGGCAGGTTAACCCGGGGTTTTAGGTGAATACACCTGGCTTCCAAGCCTGGATTGATAGCCTATTACAAGAGTCCTTTCAAACTCTTTATTGTTGTGCACAAAGAGCCCCCAAGTAACATTGTGAGCTGTGCTCAATGGGTACCTATGTTTGAGCTGTGCATGGCAACAGACTCTCTTTGGTTCCTTGGGTGTGAAGCTCCCAAGCTAGGTTGTGGCTTTATAAGCCGGTTTAATGGAAAACTCTGCTTTTAAGCATGAGCCCCCATGTAACCAACAAGACATATAAGATGAAACGGCAGAGGCCCCGCTTTAGCAAGGATGCCGGTTTATTTATTGATCATAATATGTACATTGTCCAAAATATATGCATAGTAGGAGCCTGTGGCTCAGGTGTAGTGAGGCCTAAGATGAGCTATATTCCATGGCCGGTGAGTCTCCTCCTCTGACTTGCGTGAATATTTGTGTTCTCGAACATCGATGAGGTAGTATGACCCGTTATTCAAATTCTTGCTGACCATAAAGGGTCCTTCCCAAGGTGGAGACAACTTGTCCATGTCAATCTGATCTTGGACAAGCCGGAGCACCAAGTCGCCTTCTTGGAAAGTCTTGGTTTTAACCCGGCGGCTGTGATAACGCCGCAGGTCTTGCTGATAAATCACCGAGCGAGCTGCCGCAATATCCCATTGTTCATCTAACAGGTCCAATGCCTCTTGGCGTGCTCTCTCATTATCCGCTTTAACATAAGCTGCCACTCGGGGCGAGTCATGATGCATATCACTTGGGAGAACTGCTTCTGCTCCATAAACCATGAAGAAGGGTGTGTAACCCATAGATCTATTGGGGGTGGTATTAATACTCCATAAAATGGAAGGCAACTTCTCCACCCAACAACCCGGCGTCCGCTTCAAAGGGACCATAAGCCGAGGCTTGATACCCTTTAGGATTTCCTGATTAGCTCTCTCCGCTTGACCATTAGATTGGGGGTGGGTCACTCATGATACATCAAGTCGGATGTGCTCACGTTGACAGAACTCTTCCATAGCTCCCTTGGAGAGATTCGTGCCATTATCTGTTATAATGTTGTGTGGAAAGCCAAAACGAAAAATCACCTTTTTCATGGATTGAACCGCCATGGCCGCATCACACTTGCTCACTGGCTCTGCCTCCACCCACTTGGTGAATTTATCAACCGCCACCAGAAGGTGGGTCTTCTTATCCTTGGACCTCTTAAAAAGCCCGACCATATCCAGCCCCCAAGTTGCAAAGGGCCATGTAATTGGAATCATCCTCAACTCCTGAGCCGGAACATGAGCTCGAAGTGCAAACTTCTGACAGCCGTCACACCTTCGGACCAGATCTTCCGCATCAGCATGAGCTGTTAACCAGTAAAAACCGTGCCGGAAAGCCTTAGCCACCAAAGATTTTGAACCGGCATGATGACCACAATATCCTTCGTGGATTTCATGCAAGATCTCACAGCCTTCTTCAGAAGAAACACTGCGTTGAAATGCCCCTGATACACTACAGCGGTGTAACTCGCCATTGACAATAGTCATGGATTTAGACCACCGGATTATCTGCTTGGCCAAAACTTCGTCCTCTGGTAACTCGCCCCGGTTCATGTACGCCAGGTATGGCAGTGTCCAATCAGGGATAGCACGGAGAACCGCCACCAATTGAGCTTCCGGGTCAGGAATCGCCAGATCCTCCTCCGTTGGTATCTTGACCAACGGATTATGCAAAACATCTAGAAAAACATTAGGGGGCACCGGTTTACGCTGGGAGCCGAGCCGGCTTAAAGCGTCTGCCGCTTCATTTTTGCACCGATCAATGTGCTCGACCTGATAACCCTTGAAGTGACCAGCAATGATATCCACCTCCCGCCGATAAGCCGCCATGAGTGGATCCTTGGAATCCCACGTACCGGATACTTGCTGAGCCACTAAATCGGAGTCACCAAAGCAACATACCCAGATTAAGCTCATCTCCTTAGCCATCCGCAGACCATGGAGTAAAGCCTCATACTCAGCTGCATTGTTAGTACAGGGAAACATTAAACGGAGAACATAACAAAAATTTCACCTCGAGGGGAAGTAAGAACCACTCCAGCCCCCGAGCCCTCCAATTGTCTCGATCCATCAAAGTGAATAGTCCAGTATGTGTTATCCGGTTTATCCTTCGGTGCCTGCAACTCTGTCCAATCGTTGATGAAGTCTACGAGTGCTTGGAACTTGATAGCAGTGTGAGGCATGTATTTTAACCCGTGAGGCCCAAGCTCAATAGCCCACTTAGCAACCCGGACAGTTGCCTCCCTTTTCTGGATGATATCTCCTAACAGAGCGGAGCTGACCACAGTAATGGGATGGCCTTGAAAGTATTGCTTAAGCTTCCGGCTCGCCATAAACACTCCATACACGAGCTTCTGCCAATGGGGATACCTCTACTTGGACTCGATAAGCACCTCATTGACATAATAAACCGACCGTTGAACCGGATACTCCTTACCAGCCTCCTTGCGCTCCACCACAATAGCCACGCTGACAGCCCGGGCATTAGCAGCTACGTATAACAGCAATGGTTCCTTATCAATAGGGGCAGCAAGGACGGGCGGTTCGGCCAACTGCTTCTTCAAATCCTCAAATGCCGCATTAGCAGCATCACTCCAGATAAAGTTATCTGTCTTCTTCATCATCTGATAAAGCGGGATCACCTTCTCCCCCAACCGGCTGATAAATCGGCACAATGCTACAATCCGACCCGCCAGTCTTTGAACGTCATTGATACACGCCGGTTTAGCCAGGGATGTGATAGCCTTGATCTTTTCCGGATTAACCTCAATTCCCCTGTTAGACACCAGAAAACCTAAGAGCTTGCCAGCTGGCACACCGAAAACACATTTGGCTGGATTAAGCATCATCTTATAAACCCTCAGGTTATCAAAAGTTTCCTGTAAGTCAGTTATGAGCGTTTCTGACTTCCTGGATTTAACCATGATGTCGTCCACATAAGCATGAACATTACGCCCAATCTGGTTATGAAGGCAATTCTGCACACACCGCTGATAAGTTTCCCGGGCACTCTTGAGCCCAAAGGGCATAGATACATAGCAGAAGGCTCCAAAGGGAGTTATAAAAGTCGTCTTCTCCTGGTCCTTAACCGCCATTTTGATCTGATGATAACCTGAATAAGCATCCAGAAAACTCAACCGCTCACAACCCGTCGTAGCATCAATAATTTGATCAATACGAGGGAGGGCAAAGGGATCAGTTGGGCAAGCCTTGTTCAAATCTGTGTAATCCACACACATACGCCAAGTGCCGTTCTTCTTAAGTACCAGCACCGGGTTAGCCAACCACTCAGGGTGAAAGACCTCCACAATAAACCCCGCTGCCAATAGCCGGGCTACCTCCTCTCCAATGGCCTTGCGTCTCTCTTCATTAAAGTAGCGAAGAAATTTCTTGACCGGTTTAAACTCGGGATCAATATTAAGGGTGTGCTCAGCAAGTTCTCTTGGTACACCTGGCATGTCAGAAGGTTTCCATGCAAAGATGTCCCAGTCCTCACGGATGAACTCGATGAGCGCGCTTTCCTGTTTCAGATCCAAGTTAACGCTGATGCTGAACTGCTTGGACGAATCGCCAGGAACAAAATCAACCAATTTAGTCTCATCAGCCGATTTAAACTTCAACGACGGATCATGCTCTATAGTGGGCTCCTTCAAAGAAGTCATATCTGCCAGATCAACATTGTCTTTATAGAACTTCAACTCCTCTATTGCACAAACCAACTCAGCATAAGTTGCGTCACCTTCCTCGCACTCCAGAGCAATCTTGCGGCTGCCATGAACCGTGATGGTCCCCTTATGACCCGGCATCTTGAGTTGCAGATAAACATAACATGGCCTTGCCATGAATTTGGCATAAACTGGACGTCCAAACAGGGCATGGTACTGACTTCTGATTTTGACCACTTCAAAGGTCAACGTCTCGGATCTTGAATCATGATCATCTCCAAAAACCACTTCCAGAGCTATCTTGCTGACTGGGTAGGCCGATTTACCAGGTACCACACCGTGAAAATGGTGTTCGACGGTTTAAGATTCTTATCCGTCAACCCCATATGCCGGAAGGTTTCATAATACAAGATGTTGATACTGCTCCTTACATTCATGAGTACTTTGGTGAACTTATAACCTCCAACCTGTGGTGCGACCACTAATGCCAGATGACCCGGATTATCAACCCGGGGCGGATGGTCTTCTCGACCCCACACGATAGGCTGCCCGGACCAACGCACATAACGAGGCACCGCTGGTTCAACAGAGTTCACTGCTCTCTTATGGAGCTCCTGATCGCACTTGCATAGACTAGTAGTGAAGACATGATACTGCCCACCATTTAACTGCTTCGGGTTACTCTGATAACCCGACTGCTGATGTTGCTGATTCCCTTGTTGATTATAACCACCTTGGTTGCCCTGATTGCCTTGGTTGCCCTGTCCACCTTAGTTGCCTTGAAAACCTGAACCGGCTTTACCTCCGCCATAACCCGACCCGTGAAACCTGGGTCCTGAACCGCCGGATGGTCCATGATCATACCGAAAGAGATCTAAATTTTTGAACTCTCTTATAATGAAGCAATCCTTCCATAAGTGCGTAGCCGGTTTATCTTGTGTCCCGTGCTTTGGGCAGGGCTAGTTCAACAGGCGCTCCAGATTCATGCTTGATCCTCCACCACGCGGGGGCGGTTTACCCTTACGGCGCTGATTATTACCTTGAACATTGGTGTTAGCCACAAAATCATAATTATTGTCTGCTTTGCGCTTACCGTCATTCCCATGGCTAGCCTGGTTATGTTGTCCTTTTGCGCCGGTATTCTTATTTCCCTTCTCCGGCTTCTCTTTGTCAGACTCGGGATCCTTGGTATTATCAGAATCGGCATACTTAACCAAAGCTGCCATGAGCGTTCCCATGTCATTGCAGTGACGCTTCAGCCGTCCCAATTTCATCTTCAGTGACTTAAACCAGCAATTGCCCTCCAATGTTATAATTGCTGAATCAGCATTGATGCGGTCCGACGAATGCAGGATTTCCGAAACCCAGTGCACCCAATGAGTCATTGATTCATTTTCCCCTTGGACACAAGCAGCCAGATCCACGATCGACATGGGTTGTTTGCACGTGTCTTTGAAGTTTGCTATAAACCGGGCTTTCAACTCGTCCCATGAACTGGTCGAGTTAACGGGCGGACTCTTTAACCAAGTGTGAGTCGTTCCGTCTAACATCATGGTGAAGTACTTCGCACACGCTGCTTCATCCACATCCAGCATCTCCATTGCCATCTCATAACTCTCAACCCATGCCTCGGGGGGTAAATCGGTGGTATAATTAGGCACCTTACGCGGGCCCTTGAAATCCTTGGGTAACTGCACATTACGCAGAGCCGTGGTGAGACATGGTACTCCCCAAGAGCTGAAAGCCAATCCTCGTTCAATTGATGTTGTCGGTTGAACCGGAGCGGGTTGATTTGCATACTGTGCTGTCAACTGCGCTGCTAACTCTGCCTCCCGTCGTGCTCTGCCATTGTTTACCACATCCTGAGCATTCATACTGCCGCACGTTAGATTAGGCCCTCGAGGGGCGTCACGGTGTCGCGCACTGCTTGACACAGCCGGTTCGTCAATGTGCCTTCTGTAACTCTTGCTCGGACGAGGGGTCGAATGTATTCTATCTCGGCTATATGAATAAGCCTGCTGCTGCACCATAGCGGTTTGAAGAAGATCCCTGGCCCGTCGCGTTTCAACCGCCGCTAGCGATTCGCCCTCCATCGGAATAGCTGCCAAGCGAGACGCTGCAGCAATCATGTTATCCAAAGGGCTAGAGAAGTGACCCAGTGGTGTCGGTATGTATTGCGGCGGGTTATCTGTTCGTCGAGGAGGTCCATCACCCGTGGCTAACCCGGCGCTATCCCAGGTGCCTCGGTCCGATTCACTGCTGCCGGATCACTTGACCCGGCTCCTGGTGTATTGAAAAGATTCATTCCTTCGTAAACTCATGGTAGACGAGACCGGTGCCTCCTCCTCAGTACTTCGTTTGACGCGTTCTGATCCAACATAAGCCGGTAATTCTGCGTCTGGATCTGCTATGACTGGGCATCTAAAGCGCCCCGTTCTTCAGTCATCCTGGCTTCCTCAGCCACCAAGTCCTCCTTGGCCTGAGTTATCTGATCCCTCAGCTTGGTAACCTCCGCGTTATGCTGCTCCTGACTCTCCAGGGTGACTATCATGGTCAACAATGTCGTCCAGGCATCCAACAAACCGGAAAGAACTTGAGTCGGCCGGTGCGCGGGGCCCCCTGCCCCGGCTGCCATCCCGGAAATCATTGCTGCTGCAGTTGAAGATTGCAACATGGGCTGCGTACCGGCCATGAAGACTGCAACCCGGTTCAACGGCTCAAGGGGGTCCGGAATACTGTTGCCATCGGAACAGCCCCCAAACCTGCCGTCTTGCATTTGGTACAGCGACTCGGTCTCGCCGGTGGATGACTCACCGTCGGAATAAACGACCGTCTAACCATCGGACACTGGTTCAGATCCCGCACCATGAATGAATCCTACGAATGCATGCTTCATGGCAGGCTTAACCCGGGCAGGACTCGCACGCTGAGCCGTCTCGACGAGATCGGTGCCGATGTCTGGCTCAGGGCCCGTTTCACCGATCTTTCCAATGAAAATGTGAATTCCGCCGAAGGGGACCCGGTACCCGTACTCAATTGAGCCGGTCTCGGGGCCCCAGCCTACGTCGTTGATGTAGAGCTTGCCGCGACGACTCTTGGTCATCCGGCCAACTGCGTATCCCTTGAGTCCTTCAAAGTTGCCCTTTAAGAACTCGAAACCATCGTGTGATAGCCCCACGGTGGGTGCCAACTATCATGGAATTAACATGTCAGATGTCCTCGTAAGAGGACTTAGTCGTGGAGCCATCGCAACAAGATTAGCAAAAAGGGGTTAAACCAGACAAAGGACGCGGGGAGTTTATACTGGTTCGGCCCCTTGCGGTGAAGGTAAAAGTCTATGATCCAGTTGTGGTGGAATTGATGGGGTCTCTATGAGCAGGGAGCGAATCTGCTTTACCTATCTCTCGAGTTGTTGTTTCTTGTCCCTGAACCGCCGCCGGGTCGTCCCTTTATATACACAGGTTGACGCCCGTCGGTTTACAGAACACCGAGGCTAGCTCATACACGTGTCCGGCTCGGTTTCTACCTTTCCTAACTTACAACACAAGTTTACACATCTCATGCCGGTTTACGTTTAAGGGCTCTAAATCGCCTTCAGGCTCTGGGCCTCCAAGCTTCAATGGTAGAACGCCATACTCCTTGTCTTCACGGGCTTAAATATGGATGAGCATAAACCGGCCCCTCCTGGGCGGTTTATACTCAGTAGTTATATCTCCAACACGGTGGGTGCCATATGGCTTTGGTTGGTGAAAAGCCGGCATCCGACGCAATGTTGGACAAGATCCTGTGCGTCTGCTCGGGCCATCGAGCAATAGAAACCTATACGGAAGGCCTTGCTTATAAGGGCTCGAGCCGCGGCGTGGTAACCATCGAGACCGGCATGAATTTCAGCCAAGAGTTGTCGCCCTTCTTCCTCGGAGATACATCTTTGAAGTACTCCGGTAGCGCTTTTCTTGTAGAGTTTTCCCTCGTGAACCTTGTAGGCTTTAGAGCGCCGGACAATGCAGGGCGCCTCATTCTGATCCTCAGGGAGTTCTCGCCTATTAAGGTAGGACAAGAAGGGTTTGGTCCATGGGGCAATGACTGCCATGATGAGATGGGCCGACGGTGTAATTTTGGTGGCTGAGCCCCCGATGATATCGGTGTGTTCGGAATCTGGGGTTATAGTCAGATCCGGATTGGTGTTGCCGCTCTCCCCTTGCCACACCACGGATGGCTTGAAAAGCCTTTCCAAAAAGATGTTAGGTGGGACGGGGTCGCGCTTGGCACCGATGCGAGCGAGGACATCTGCCGCTTGATTACTTTCTCGAGCCACATGATGAAACTCGAGCCCCTCGAGCCAAGCCGGCATTTTGAGAACGGCGTTATGGTAAGCAGTCATCTTCGGATCTTTGGCATCAAAATCTCCATTTATTGGAGATATTGCGAGGTTTGAATCTTCGCACACTTCCAGGCATTGTATGCCCATGGAGACAGCCATCCAAAGACCATGCAATAAGGCCTCGTATTTGGCTGCATTGTTGGAGTCCGTGTATAATATTTGGAGTACGTACTGAACTGTATCTCCAGTAGGCGATGTTAGGACAACGCCTGCTCCTAAGCCTGCCAGCATTTTGGAGCCGTCGAAGTGCATGACCCAGTTCGAATATGTGACATACTCTTTAGGGAGTTCGGCCTCTGTCCATTCAGCAATGAAGTCGGCAAGTACTTGGGATTTAATGGCCCAGCGCGGTTTATATGTTATGTCAAATGGGAGGATCTCAATGGCCCACTTGGCAATCCGACATGTGGCATCACAGTTGTTTATTATGTCATTGAGTGGTACCTCGGAGGCCACCATTATTGAGCACTCTTGAAAGTAGTGTCGTAGCTTCCGTGATGCCATGAAGACCGCGTATGCTATTTTTTGGTAATGAGAGTATCGGCATTTGCATGGTGTTAGGACAGTGGATACATAGTATACCGGCTTCTGAAGCGGAAATTTGTGTCTGTCCTCCTCTCGTTCGATGACAAGCACCGCACTTATGACTTGATATGTGGCCGATATGTATAGTAACATGGGTTCACTGACGTTTGGCACGGCCTGGATTGGGTTGCTTGCTAGAAGAGCCTTTATTTCTTCCAGTCTGGCCGTTGCCGCGTCCGTCCACTCGAAGTGATCGGTGTGTCGAGGAAGGCAATAGAGTGGCAACGCCTTTTCTCCTAGTCTGGAGATAAACCGTCTTAAAGCTGCCACACATACGGATAGTTTTTGGACTTGTTTAAGGTCTGTTGGCATAGCCAACTGTGGCAAAGATCAGATTTTAGTTGGGTTCGCCTCAATTCCCCTATTGGAAATGATGAAGCCCAACAGTTTTCCAGTGGGAACGTCGAAAACACACTTTTCTGGATTGAGCTTGATGTCATATGTACGGAGGTTGTTGAATGTGAGACGCAGATCATCTATTAATGACTCGACATGCCTAGTTTTGATGACTACGTCATCCACATATGCTTCAACTGTGTTACCGATTTGTTTCTCTAGGCATGTTTGAATCATGCATTGGTAGGTGGCACCGGCGTTTTTTAGCCCGAAGGGCATAGTGTTGAAGCAGAAAGGCCCATATGGGGTGATAAATGCCATTGCGGCTTGATCGGACTCCTTCATCTTGATTTGATGGTATCCGGAGTATGCGTCGAGGAAACACAGTGAGTCGTGTCCTGCAGTAGCATCGATAATCTGATCGATGCGGGGGAGGGGGAAGGGATCTTTAGGTCAGGCCTTGTTGAGTTCTTTGAAATCGACGCATAGGCGCCAGGATTTATCCTTCTTTGGTACCATCACCAGGTTTGCTAGCCAGTGCGGGTGTTTTATTTCTCTGATGAATCCGGCCTCGAGTAATTTGGCTAGCTCCTCCCCCATGGCTTGTTGTTTGGGTTCTGAAAAGCGCCGCAGTGTTTGCTTGATCGGCTTATATCCCTTCAATATATTGAGCTTGTGTTCAGCCAGCCTGCGTGGGATCCCTGGCATATCAGAAGGGTGCCAGGCGAATATGTCCCAGTTTCCGCATAGGAACGCTCGTAGTGCAGCGTCAACCGTTGGGTCCAGCTGTGCCCCGATGGATGTTGTCTTCTTCGGGTCCGTCAGGTGGACTTGGAATTTGACTATTTCGTCTGCTGGTTTAAAGGAGGTGGATTTGGGCCGCTTGTCCAGGATCATGTCGTCCCTATCCACCGTGGAGCGCAATGTGGTTAACTCTTCGGCCACGAGGGCTTCAGACAATGACTCGAGGGCCAGGGATGCGGTTTTGTTTTCAGCGTGGAGTGTTATGTCCAGATCACTGGCAAAAGTGATAATACCATTGGGCCCGGGCATCTTGAGCTTCATGTACCCGTAATGGGGTATAGCTTGGAAGCATGCAAATGCATCTCGCCCTAATAAGGCGTGATATCCACTATTGAAAGGGGCCACTTGAAAGGTTATCTCTTCGGACCGGTAATTCTCCGGTGTGCCGAATACCACATCGAGTGTGATTTTTCCTGCACATCGTGCCTCCTGACTGGGAATGATTCCCCAAAAGGTCGTGCTACTTTGATCAATGCGGCTCCTGTCTATTTCCATATTGTTGAGGGTTTCCTCGTAAATGAGGTTTAGTCCGCTGCCGCCATCCATGAGCACTTTGGTAAGCCTAAAGCCGTCCACGATCGGGCTGAGGACCAATGCAGCTGGTGCCCGGACTGTCCTAAATTTTGGTTCGTCACTGGCATTCAAAGTTATGGTTGTGTCATTCCAGGGGTTTATTGCTACGATTTGGCAGACTTCAGCTAGGCCGCGGAGTGCCCTTTTGTGCCTATTGTTTGAGGCAAAAGTCTCGAAGACTGTCAATACTCTAAGGTCGTCGTCTTCCGTGGGGTGTTGCTCTGCGGTATTTTTGGTGAGGAGATCCTTGCCGCTCTTTGCCACTTGTTGGAGTATCCAACATGCTCTAAGGCTGTGGGTTGGTATGGAATCCGGTGTTGTGTGTATTTTGCATGGCCTATCGAACCATCCCTCCAGAATGGTTCCGCGCCCCGTAATGGGCTTTGATTTCTTTACTATTGGATCAGGCGACCGACGAGGGTGCATCCTTTTTGTCCGGACGAGGGATTGAGAGGAAACCAGTGGCTCTCAAGGAGTTGCCTGAGTTTTCCAGGTGCTTTTGCGCAGTACTTCTGTACTATGGTTGCCAAGTCAGCAAAGTGTAATACATGACGGCGGTTGATGGCATTGAGGATTCCCTCATCCGTGCAGTTACAGAATAATGAGATCGCGTCTTCATTGTGGTGGTCTTTGATCTTCTCTTTGACAAGGCAGAATCTGGCCCAAAAGTGATGGACCATTTCTTGAGACTGTTGTCTGATGTGCATAAGATCGCATGTATCTGGGTGGGTGGGTGGATTTAAGTCCGAACCCTGACCCAATTTGGGATCCGGAGTTGGAGAAACTTCCGAGTTTAAGAGTTCGGGCCCCGGGATATCAACCAATTTATCAAGTCTGTAGTCCGACTCTAGGTTCGGAGTATGGGGCCCATCTTCTCGCGGACGGGTATCCGGTTCTGTGGGCTCGGAAATCCCAACATAGTTCATCCTCAATATAGAGCAAGAGTTGTTGTGTTGCTCCTCCACTACCGCCATCTGATGGGTGATCGGCGGAGATTCAATTTCTCTCTGATCGGGTTTAAGCCCAATCCGATCGTAGTCTGTAGCGACCCCCAAGTAGGCGATGCGATCCAAGAATTTGTTTAAAGACGACAACTCCATAGGATCCATCTATTTGCAGTATTCAGAGTTGACGCAGAGGCGATTTTTGATGACCCAAGAAGTCATCGTCGGCCCAACGGCCGAACGGGCGGTCATGGTGAAGTCGCCCAACCGGAGGGTTTGGCCTGAGGCCAGGGCACCTCCGGAGGTGATATTGTCCTTGATAACAAGGCGAGCCATCAACCCTATCTTCGACGTCACAGCGGAACTCTCAATGAAAGCACCAATGTCGGTGTCAAAACCGGTGGATCTCGGGTAGAGGGTCCCGAACTGTGCATCTAAGGCTAATGGTAACAGGAGGCGAGGGGCACGATGTTTACCCAGGTTCGGGCCCTCTCTATGGAGGTAATACCCTACTTCCTTCTTGATTGATCTTGATGAATATGAGTATTACAAGAGTTGATCTACCACGAGATCGTGATGGCTAAACCCTAGAAGTCTAGCCTATATGATTATGATTGCCTCTACGGACTAAACCATCTGGTTTATATAGACATCGGAGGGGACTAGGGTTATACAAAGTCGGTTATAGAGAAAGGAATCTACATATCCGAATCACTAAGCTTGCCATCCATGCAAAGGAGAGTCCCATCCAGACATGGGAAGAAGTCTTCTGTCTTGTATCTTCATAGCCCAACAGTCCGGCCCATGTCAATAAACCGGACGTCCAAGGACCCCTTAATCCAGGACTCCCTCAGGCGCCGCGCACACGAGGAGGGCGGCGTCGTCATCATCGATGATAGCAATGAGGAGGTGCCCGGGCTGTCCAACCCCCACGCATCGGCGATGCTAGTCAGGGGTGCAGCAGGGACGGCGGCGGCACGCAGGACGGCGGCGACTACACCAAGATGTACAGGCTGCTCGGCATGTAGAAGGCGGGGGGCGACGACGGCTTTAGTATTTAGTTGTTTTTAGTAGTAGTAGTATTTAGTTGTTTTTAATTTATGTTTTTAGTTTTTTGAACAAATATCAATGAAATCGCCTAGTTTGACCGAATTTGTGTTGTGTTTGGCCGAATTTCGGCTGAGTTTAGTTTTTTTAAAACGGCATCTGGGGCGGCTTTGGAGTGGCAGTTGGGAAACCGCCTGACCCCACACTAATTTTTTTGCCGGCGCGCCCCCAGGCAGCTATTTCAAGCCCCTGGGGGCCGAACGAGTGGAGATGCTCTAATTTCCCATGCAATCACTTTTAACGCTGCCTCGCAAACCCGAAAAAGGATATGCAAATGCTCACAAGCTAGCTAGAGAGTGTCCCTCTGGAGAACGTATCCTGTGCTACGGCTTAGCTCGTGCAACCGCTCCTCTAGTGGAATCTGCGCCACTAGATGGCAAACTGATGGACGGGGTGTTATCATTAGGTAGCCGCTGGTACAATTTACATAAGGGACCTCGTAAAACCATTTAACTACACAAAGAGTCCCTCAGAAATCTCAGTGTCTCCTTCTTCTGCTCTGTTCCCTTTCTGTACCTGCTCGAGGTCCAGCTAGGGTTAACTGAAAAAATCGGGCAAATCTTTCTCTCCCTCTCCCTCTCCATGTACCTCTTCCTCGTCAGCTTTCAGTGTTGAATCATGAGCGCCAAAGAACAAAATCATAATGTCTGCGGCCCGCCGCCTTTGCGTATCTGTAGCAACGTGGGGCTGTAGCTCCGTGGACGACAGTATAGCTGCATAGGAGCGGACCATCATCCTTTACAACTCAAGGATCCAGTACTTCGAATTTGGTTCTATATTATTCATGTGCATGCATATTGGTTCTTCCTCTGTTTCCTCAGTTCCCTCAATACGTTTGAAAACAAAGTGCCGTTACAGTTAATGTGCGAGATTCAGCCATAATGGTAAAGTTTAACCACTAATTACTAATGTTATAGTGGAAAATAGATTAGGGGATGTGCTCTGTGTGGTATGATATTTCATCTATGTACAATTATCTGTGAGCATGTGATGTTCGTTACTAGTTCATACCAGCATTGACAGTTGTTTGACCATCAGGATTCAGGTTGTGGACTGATTCACTCATTTTTTAGATGACTAGAAAGAGTGGCCAGGAGTTATGTAAATCTGTAGTTGCTTCTTTTTTATTTATTTTGCAAGGGATGCTTTAGATTATTGAGAACCAATGAATCTGCGGCTATTCTGTGGAAAAGAATGATACTCCCATGGTCTGATTATTTCTATGGCAGAATTAAGAGATACTCTTGTATGGTTGTGTTAATAATTACATATGAAGTGCCATATTGTCTGGAGAAGTTGCAGTAAGGCTTCAAGATGTACTTAAGTAGTTTCATCCAGGCTACAATTGGAGGTAGAACTAATGTAGTGAGGCTAATTATCAAGGTAGGATATGTACTGTAAAAACTCTAGAAAATTTGATAGGATCATATATAAATTTCTGTTCACCATTGTCATATACCCAGTCTGACTCAACCATTGTGCACATACATATGATGTAATATACTTATTTCATAAGGATAGCTTTGTTCTACACAACTATCTTGAATAGAAGGCCCACTGTGCTCTGTTTTGACGTTTTCCAACTCTTGTATCTGCCTTTTGTCTGTCCAAACATACATGATGCATCGATCGCTTACTACAAGAGATGCTTCACACACTGAAACTTCCAAATTTCAATATATTTTGGCGTACGAAATAGCTTAAGCACTATCCAGCTCCAAGCTTGCTGAAAGAGACAAAGGGGATGCAACTACAACACTAGCTTGTACAACAATTTATTTTCTCTAGAGATGAGCTTGCAACTGAACATGCAGACAATACCTGAAAAAAATAGGAACATCAACTATTTTCAGAGGCATATCCAAGATGAAAGGTCAAAAAATTATCTAGTTGGATAAAGTTTACTTTATGCTAAAGACCATTTGAATCATGCTGCTTAAAATTTGCATGCCAGATCAGTACTATTGATTTTAAAGTATTATTAGAATGTAGATTGCAACAAGAAAAAATAGGAATAAGATGGACTAGTGATGCTTTCAGAAATTTCAGTTGGACATCAAAACTGTAGTTTCATTTTGAGACGAACAAAGTGAACCAGAAGAAAAACACAACAAATCTTACTTTACATATTCCCAAGACATATGGATGCTCTTTACAAATTTGGCATGGGAAAACAAGCACATCTCTTACATAATACTATGAATAGGAGATCATACACAGGATTCTTGAAGTTGTAGAAGATGTGCCCCTCCTTGGCGATGGCTAAGCCGACGTTGAACGGACCTACAGCACGGCGGCGCTACATAACATGCTCCCCGATGGTGCTGACGGTGGCTGTTTGGTGAGGCCTTTCAGAGGATAGGAGGGCCGCCGGTGCTAGAACTAGGTAGGATGGACCGACGGATGGGGAGAGAGTGGCCGATGGAACAAATATCTAACCCTAGCTCACAGATCACCTAGTACAGGTACAGGAAGGAAACAGAGCAGAGGAAGGAGACGCTAGGATTTTTGAGGGACTCTTTGCATAGTTAAATGGTTTTACAAGGCCCCTTATGTAAAGTGTACCGGCGGACACCTGAAGATAACATCCCGTCCATCAATTTTCCATCGAGTGGCGTAGAATCGACCGGAGCAGCCGTAGCACGAGTTGAGCGGTAGCACAGGATACGTTCTCTGTTAGAGTTAGGACAACGCTAACACCCACACGTGTGGTGGGAGCCAAACCCGCCCACTGATAAGTCCATTTTGCATCATGTTTTTATATCAATATTTATTGCATTATGGGTTGTTATTACACGTTATGTCACAATACTTATGGCTATTCTCTCTTATTTTACAAGGTTTACATAAAGAGGGAGAATGCCGGCAGCTTGGATTTTGGGCTGGAAAAGGAGCAAATATTAGAGACCTATTCTGCACAGCTCCAAAAGTCCTGAAACTCCACAAAAGTCATTTTTGGAATTAATGATAAATATTAAGCGGAAGAAGTACCAAAGGGGGCCCACACCCTGGCCACGAGGGTGGGCGGCGCGCCCTACCCCCGGGGCGCGCCCCCTGCCTCGTGGGCCACCTAGCAGCCCTCCGGTGCCCATCTTCTGCTATATGAAGTCTTTTACCCTGGAAAAAATCATAAGCAAGCTTACGGGACGAAACTCCGCCGCCACGAGGCGGAATCTTGGCGGAACCAATCTAGGGCTCCGGCGGAGCTGTTCCGCCGGGGAAACTTCCCTCTGGGAGGGAGAAGTCATCACCAACTATCCTCTCATTGGGAGGGGCTCAATCTCCATCAACATCTTCACCAGCACCATCTCCTCTCAAACCCTAGTTCATCTCTTATATCCAATCTTTGTACCGAAACCTCATATTGGTACCTGTGAGTTGCTAGTAGTGTTGATTACTCCTTGTAGTTGATGCTAGTTGGTTTACTTGGTGGAAGATCATATGTTCAGATCCTTAATGCATATTAATGCCCCTCTGATTATGAACATGAATATGCTATGTGAGTAGTTACGTTTGTTCCTAAGGACATGGGTGAAGTCTTGCTATTAGTAGTCATGTGAATTTGGTATTCGTTCGATATTTTGATGAGATGTATGTTGTCTCTCCTCTAGTGGTGTTATGTGAACGTCGACTACATGACACTTCACCACTATTTGGGCCTATAGGAATGCATTGGGAAGTAATAAGTAGATGATGGGTTGCTAGAGTGACAGAAGCTTAAACCCTAGTTTATGAGTTGCTTCGTAAGGGGCTGATTTGGATCCATATGTTTCATGGTATGGTTAGGTTTACTTTAATACTCCTTTTGTAGTTGCGGATGCTTGCAATAGGGGTTAATCATAAGTGGGATGCTTGTCCAAGAAAGGTCAGTAACCAAGCACCGGTCCACCCACATATCAAATTATCAAAGTAACGAACGCGAATCATATGAACGTGATGAAATCTAGCTTGACGATAATTCCCATGTGTCCTTGGGAGCGCTTTTCTCATTATAAGAACTTGTCCAGGCTTGTCCTTTGCTACAAAAAGGATTGGGCCACCTTGCTGCACCTTATTTACTTTTATTGCTTATTACCTGTTACAAATTATCTTATCACAAAACTATTTGTTACCTACAATTTCAGTGCTTGCAGAGAATACCTTACTGAAAACCGCTTGTCATTTCCTTCTGCTCCTCGTTGGGTTCGAAACTCTTACTTATCGAAAGTACTACGATAGATCCCCTACACTTGTGGGTCATCAAGACTCTTTTCTGGCGCCTTTGCCGGGGAGTGAAGCGCCTTTGGTAAGTGGAACTTGGTAAGGAAACATTTATATAGTGTGCTGAAATTTACTGTCACTTGTTACTATGGAAACTAATCCTTTGAGGGGCTTGTTCGGGGTATCTTCACCCCGACCAGTAGAGTAAAGAGTTGCTCCTCAACCTACTGAACCTATTGAAAATGTTTCCTTTGAAATTCCTTCGGGTATGGTAGAGAAACTGTTAGCTAATCCATTTGCAGGAGATGGAACATTGCAACCCGATTTACACCTTGTCTATGTGGATGAAGTTTGTGGATTATTTAAGCTTGCAGGTATGCCCGATGATGTTATTAAGAAGAAGGTTTTCCCTTTATATTTGAAGGGAGGCGCATTGACATGGTATAGGCTATGTGATGATATGGGATCCTGGGACTATAAACGATTGAAATTGGAATTTCACCATAAGTTTTATCCTATGCATCTTGTTCATCATGATCGCAATTATATTTATAATTTTTGGCCTCGCAAAGGAGAAAGCATCGCTCAAGCTTGGGGGAGGCTTAAGTCAATGTTATATTCATGCCCCAATCATGAGCTCTCAAGAGAAATGATTATTCAAAAAATTTATGCTCGGCTTTCTCTCAATAATCGCACCATGCTTGAAACTTCTTGTGTTGGGTCTGTTATGATGAAGACTATTGAATTCAAATGGGATTTATTGGAAACAATTTAACACAACTCTGAAGATTGGGATTCCGACGATGGTAAGGAGTCAGGTATGACACCTAAGTTTGATTGTGTTAAATCTTTTATGGATACCGATGCTTTTCGTGGATTTAGCACTAAATATGGACTTGACTCTGAGATAATAGCTTCTTTCTATGAATCATTTGCTACTCATGTTGATCTCCCTAAGGAGAAGTGGTTTAAATATAATCCTCCCATTGAAGTAAATGTAGTTGCACCTATTACAGTTGAAGAAAAGACTATCACTTATAATGATCCTATTATTCCTACTACTTACATTGAGAAACCACCTTTCCCTCTTAGGATAAAGGATCATGCTAAAGCTTCAACTGTGGTTCATAAGAGTAATACTAGAACATATACACCTCCTGAGCAAATTAAAGTTGAACCTAGTATTGCTATGGTTAAAGATCTCTTGGCTGATAATATCGATGGGCATGTTATTTATTTCTATGATCAAGCTGCTAGAATTGCTAGACCCGATGCTAAGAAACATAGACCCGTTGTAGGGATGCCTGTTATTTCTGTTAAAATAGGAGATCATTGTTATCATGGCTTATGTGATATGGGTGCTAGTGCTAGTGCAATACCTTATTCCTTATATGAAGAAATTATGCATGATATTGCACCTGCTGACATAGAAGAAATTGATGTTACAATTAAGCTTGCCAATAGAGATATTATTTCACCAATTGGGATTGTTAGAGATGTTGAAGTCTTGTGTGGGAAGGTTAAATATCCTGCTTGTCGTGGAACTGTCACGGAAGATGTCCTTAGAATGAGGACTTAGTCGCGAGGCCAACGCATCTATGTAGTAGCTTGAGAGGGGTTGGGCGGAATCGAGAGACGCAACATAAGACAAGGATTTAGACAGCTTCGGGCCCCGGGAAACATCATCCAGTAATAGCCCTACATGTTTTTTGTGGCTAGGTCTCATTATGATCATGAGGGAGTCGCCGGTAAGCCGGATCTTTGTGTCTGCCCTAGAGATTGTTTCTTCTTGCATGTCCCTCTTGGGGTGCCATGCCCCTCCTTATATAAGTTGCAGGGGCGGTTACATGTGGAGTCCTATTAGGATTAGGACTAGTCTATTACAAGTGGAATCCTAGTCTGCCCCCTTAAGGGAAAACTCCTTATGCATTTCTTCGTAAACCGGCCCACAATAACATGAGTCGGCCTTCTGGGCCTTGGGCCTAGTCTTCTATCTGACCCGCCGTTAGGGCCATCCGTGAGTCGCCAGGCTCGTGAGTCGTCAAACCAGTGAGCCACCAGACTCGTGAGTCGCCAGTCCTCCAGCGGGTTACCAATGAAAATGCCAAGCCCGGCCGGGTCATACTTCCGATCAGGTCATACCGCGGGGTATATCCCCGACATTAGCCCCTAGTTTAATTTGGATTTATCCATGTTAAACTGATCCTGTAAAATAAACACAAGAACAAACTTGATAGGTTGTGCTCCGGGTTAAATATTTTCCTGAACCGGCACCTGATCATCCTTAAGTCCTTGTCATTTCCTCCTGGATGCATACTCAAGATCTTATAGCAAATCTCCTTTAACAGATATGTCCAAACCTTACCAATGCAAAAAATCCAGACACTTCTTCTAAAAAATCCGGGTCAATAGGCCAGCTTCATAACCAATTTGCTGACATTGGCTCTTGTAGAGAAATATTATAAGAAATGATCCATTTGAGTCGGCCTTCAATGCTCTAACTTGACAAAAATATTGGTCTTGAAATATTCAACTGATTTTCAGCCGGCTTAAAGATGTAGATCTTGCCGATTTATGATTGCCAAAATTGTTGGGTTATAAATAAATGATGACGGGTCATGATTGTTGCAGACACCGGGTTAATCTGGTCTGCTCCAAACTGATAATTTGAAGATTTTTCCTCCCTTATATGCATATCACCTGTAGCCCCCAAGTGTCGGGTTGTCATGCTTGCAGCAACCTGGGACTTGTAATTGCCTTATGCTCATGAAAACTTCAACCAGTGTAGCCTCCAAGGGTCGGGTCATTATGCAATAATGAGCAGAGACTTTGTAGGTATAACCATGTAAACTTGAACAACAACGTGTAGCTCCCAAGGGCTGGCTCAGTAAGATAATACTGAGCTGGGACTTTGTATATAATTTATTGATAATAACATCATATAATATAACCTCCACCATGGGGCTTTAACCCACGTCCACAACGTTAAGAGCTTTGTACTCTAGCAACTGAGTAGTGGACCGTTCAATATAATGGATTAATGCTTGTGTACCTTGAATTTTTGACAGGAGCAATTGGTAGCCCCCAAGGGCCGGCTTATTACAATGTGATGAGTTGGGTCTTCAATAAGTTGAGCAAAAAATGACTTTGCATTAGCCCCCAAGTGTCATGGTGCACGCTGGCGGTGACATGGGACTTGCATATTTGATATGATCTCAATGTGAATAATGTAGCCCCCAAGTGCCGGGTTGTAAGCCTGCAGTGACTCGGGACTATTCCTTCCATTGTAAATAAATCATATGCATTGATAAAATAATAGCCATTGCGCTAAAGCGACTTTCAATACCTTATTTGTTGACAAGTAAATCCGAAATTTAAATACCCGGCGGCTCTTGGCCGATGGCGATTTAATACGCCTTCATTGTAAGCCGAAATTTTTGTAACCCGGTGGCTTATAGCCTTTGAGAAAATCCAGAACGGATAATCATTTTGAAGCATCAATTTTAATTATGAGTTTGGACTTAAGCATTTATATAAGTCATAATTCTGCAAATCTGCACAAAGTTTAAACAACATATGCCTTGGTGACTTAACGTCAAAAGCCAGGGCGGGTAACAACCCAAACATAATATAGTCTTTATGCAAGTACGGAAAAGACTAGAATTAAAGCCATTCAAGCGTAAACATACTGGCGATTTATCGTCAAAAGCCAGGGCGGGTTATCAAACCTCGCATATTCATATAATCATGAAAACATACCTGTGGAATTTGCTCATACTGTCGGCTTCCATTGCCGTATCCAATAATGGCAAGGATCCAATGACTGATAAGCGCATGATTCCAATGGCGTAATCCAAAATATACTGGCGACTTAAAGTCCATAGCGAGGGCCGGTTTAAACATAATCATGTATAAACAATATCATACCTGTGATATTGAATCGTACTGCCGGCTTAAGATACTTGTGCAGTAAGGGTGATAACCCAATCTTTAGAAGCCAAAACTTCCAAATGCTTATGATTTTCATATGCTGGCGACTTATCATCCAAAGTCAAGTCGGGTTGAACAGAAACCACACATATATGCTTCAGATATGAACAAAAAGTCTCAAGACAAAACCAAAGATTGTTTGCAAAAATTTAAACCAAATAGAAAGAAAAAAATCAAGGCTTCTGATTCGAATACGATCAGTAAACCGTTCCAAAGGGGTTAAGCTAGGATTCGAATATGATCATGTAGCCCCCAGTGGCTTTGGCGTTGCGCCGATCAAGAGGGTACCAACAGCTATATTCTCTTTGGTTTGAATACGACCTATGTTTGAATAGGAAGCCGAGAGTTTTTTAACGACTCTGATTTGAATACGATCAAAGTCGGACCCAAAGGGGGTTGAGCTATGATTCGAATACAATCAAGAAGCCCCTGGTGAGCTCGGCAGTGTGCCGATCAAGAGGGTACCGACAGCTATGTTCTCTTCGGTTCGAATACGACCTATGTTTGAACAGGAAGCCCCCAAATGACCTTGAGACTTTTTTAACGACTCTGATTCGAATACGATTAAAGTCGAACCAAAAAAGGGTTAAGATATGATTCGAATACGATCAAGCCCCCAATGGTCATTTGAAGCAGCGTACTAATGTTTGAGTTGTGCTTTGCAACAGACTCTCTTTGGTCCCTTTAATTTTCCCTGAGAACTTGAGCTTTGCGAGAGATACATTCCTCTTGAACCGGAATTTAAACCAGATATTGAGATCTTCAAAACTTTGTGAGAGACAGATTTCTCTTGAACCGGATTTTAAACTAGCATTCTTCATTTTGAGCCGGAAATTTTCTGACGGCTTTTAAACTAGCAACATTTACTGAGCCATGTCATCATAGCCCTCGAGTCTCAAGGCGGCTTGAGGAGTTGGCTTGAGATTCTCCATAGTTGACCATGATATCGACCGGTTTGAGTCCTGCATGGGAGAACTTGCAAGCCAAAGTAATTGCTCTTTTTAAAGAAAATAATATGTAATATAACATATACTGGATGGATTTCACCTGATATGTTAGGCCAGTAATTATCCACCACGGAGTTGATGATCACCATGGTGAAGCTAAAATCGAGCACGGCCGAATTGGCCGCGTGAGCACACAGACGAATCGGCCACGGTGTTGTAAGCGGTGCGGATGGGTGAATTAATTGTAGGCGTGCGATAAGCCACGCGGACGGCGAGTCAATCGCGGGCGCGGTCCCGGCGAGTTGACGTAGATCGAGCTGCACGGGCGGCGGCTTGCACACACCCGTTCAACAACAAGCGGGCGCAGACGCCGGTGCGTGATAACGCTAACGCACCCTCCATAGGCACAGTATGGCACCACCTTTTTGATAATCATTATCCTGCACAAAATATATTGCGGACAAGAGTAATTATTCTTGGAAAAACAATATGTACTAAAAATATAGTTAGATGGATATCACCTGATGTACTTTGATGACAGATGATTCAAACACAACATCATGGATCACCTTAGTAATTTCAATGGCGATTTAATCAATCTCTCAAGGCCTCGGCAGAAGCGGCAGTTTATAGCGATGAAAACGGCTCAAAATGACAGCACGAATGCCCCGAGGTGAGACCCGGATGTTGAAGTAGAGACGGCTCATCACAGAAGTGTGGCGGTTCACGGCAGAAATGTAGCGAATCAGTCGCTGGGTCGTAAGCCACGCAAACAAATGTTGGTTGCAAGATGGTGCTATCGGGCGCTCTGTACCCGTGATATGATGTCAAATTTATTGTGAATCCTTGTCATGCATGTTAAAATATACATGCCAGAGTATTGTTCTTGAAAGAATAAATATGTTTATAAAAATAAATTAGACGGATATCACCTGGTGCATTGGGATGATAGATGATCTTTATGTGTCCATAGTTTAACTGGGATATGGAGGCCCAGCAGCAGCGTGAACGTGCTTATCTGCGGACTAGCACTCCGTCTGGTCTGATATTTGATGAGTCAGTAGTGTTGATTTCTCCACCACGTGATCTCTGATGAGTTTGAGAAAAACAACTTGATCTTGAGAACCTTGCACATACTAGTAGTAGATGACCATGGTTGCTAAACTGTTGCCAATAATGATTGATGTATCATGTCATGAGTTTTGTTCCTTTCAGACGAACAAGCTATTTGCTTCTTTCTTTTGTTGTTCAATCCTAATAATGATTGATGTTTCATGTCTTTTGCAATCAGTTGAGCAGGTCAGCCGCATCCTCTTTCAGCCATAGTACAGAACCACAAAGAGTTTGCTCGAAGCGGAGACGGCTGAAACAGGCAAAGGCGTGCTGAGCCGCAGCGACGCATGCGTTGGGCAGCGGCCGGTGGCTCAGTGCTCGACCGTGGAGGCAGAGAAGTGCTGGAGACTTAGCACAGGGGCGCGAGGCCAGTCAAGGCTCACGGCCCGGCAAAGGATGCAGCAGCAGCCGGCTCAGAGCAACTTGGAGGTGGCCCGGATAGACAGCGGTGACTTGCAATGGAGGCTCCAGTGGGGGCGGATCATGGAAGCACCGGCAAGGTGGTTTGCGGAGGCGTAGCGACCCCTGGTAGCGGCGGGTCGGCCGAAGTGAGACCGGGTGAGGGCAAGGTGGAAATAGCAGCTCACGGTCGGCGATGAAGGCGGCTCGCTCTGGAAGCAAGGTGAGGACGGGGTGTCTCGTCGATGAAGGCGACGTCTACTTGAAGCAGCGTGCGGGGACGAGGTAATCCGTAACAGAGGCGCTGAGGAGAGTCAGAGTAGGAGACGACGATGGTGGCCGGTGACTCCATAGAGATGGCGTGGTGATAGAGGTGCCCCGGCAAGACGGCTCTGCGAAGGTCAGCCAGGCGGCATCGGTGGAGGCGATCTGATGCGGGAGCAAATCCACGGCCACGGTGGTTTCAAGAAGCGAGGTGAGCCGTCCCATGTCAAGTTAGTGAGGCCAAACCGAGTCCGTCTCATACGTCCTCCTCCATGTTGTAGATCCCCTTCCTTTAATAGATTTTGTTTTTCAATAGCAACGAGGCGGGGCAACTTGGGAGTGGCTTACTCAATCATGGCATGCTGGAACCTTCCTGTGATGTCTTCATGTGATGGGTAGGATTTAGATCTTTGATCTGATTAGAGCTCTTGTGCTAGAAGTAGCAGTAGTACTACTCCAAAAATAGACTTCGTAAAACATGCAACTAGCACTTGTACTTGACCGTGATTTCCGTGATCGTAGCAGCAACAATGATTCAATCCTCTCGGGAGTTGCTCCTGTTGCTGTTTGTTGTTTTTGTTTATTCAGCAAGTAGCCTAACAAAGAATCCAACCAGGACACATGTGACTCGCTGAACTAGATATCGTCTCAGTTTGCCCGGCGGCTGCTGCAGTAGACATTGATCGGTCTTCGGATTCTGCGAGTCGCCGAGCCACGTGCGGGGTGGCACACACAAACCCTAAAATCTCTTTGCCTCTAATCAATCTCGTATCTGTCAGCTCCGGAGTTAACCATAATTCTGACAAATTTACCGGCTCTGCCTGTTGTTGTCCGGTGGCTCTCGCGGTCGTTCTGCACTGGCTCTTTCTCATCCAACACATTGCGAGCTTCTTGAGCCCTGAAGAAATCCCTCCAAGAACTCAACACCACCATGCGCCTGGCCCCATGGTGGGAGCCAACTGTCGTGGAATTGTCACGGCAGATGTCCTTAGTATGAGGACTTAGTCGCGAGGCCAGTTCATCTATGTAGTAGCTTGAGAGGGGTTGGGCGGAATCGAGAGACGCAACATAAGACAAGGATTTAGATAGTTCAGGCCCCGAGAAACATCATCCAGTAATAGCCCTACATGCTGTTTGTGGCTAGGTCTCATTATGATCATGAGGGAGTCGTCGGTAAGCCGGCTCTTTGTGTCTAGCCCTAGAGATTGTTTCTTCTTGCATGTCCCTCTTGGGGTGCCCTGCCCCTCCTTATATAAGTTGAAGGGGCGGGTTACATGTGGAGTCCTATTAGGATTAGGACTAGTCTATTACAAGTGGAATCCTAGTCTGCCCCCTTAAGGGAAAACTCAGTGTGCCTTTCTTCGTAAACCAGCCCACCATAACATGAGACGGCCTTCTAGGACTTGGGCCTAGTCTTCTATCTGACCCGCCGTTAGGGCCATCTGTGAGTCGCCAGGCTCGTGAGTCGTCAGACCAGTGAGCCGCCAGACTCATGAGTCGCCAGTCCTCCGGCGGGTTACCAATGAAAATGCCAAGCCCGGCCGGGTCATACTTCCGGCTGGGTCATACCGCGGGGTATATCCCCGACATTGCTGATTTTCTTGTTCTTGGTTCCCCACAAGATGACTTTTGTCCCATTATATTTGGTAGACCCTTCTTGAACACTATTAATGCTAAGATTGATTGCGAAAAGGATGTTGTTACGATTGGCTTAGGAGATATGTCTCATGAGTTTAATTTTGCTAAATTTCATAGACAACCCCATGATAAAAAAATTGCCTAGTAAGGATGAAATTATTGGTCTTGCTTCTATTGTCGTGCCTCCTACTGATCAGTTAGAACAATATTTGCTAGACCATGAAAATGATATGTTTATGAATGAAAGAAGGGTAATAGATAAAGTATTCTTTAAACAGGGACCTATTTTGAAACACAATTTGCCTGTTGTAATCTTAGGGGATCCTCCACCACCCAAGGGTGATCCCGTGTTTGAGCTTAAACCATTACCTGATACTCTTAAATTTGCTTATCTTGATGAAAAGAAGATATATCCGATTATTATTAGTGCTAACCTTTTAGAGCAGGAAGAGAAAAGATTATTGAAAACTCTGAAGAAGTACTATGTTGCTATTGGATATACTCTTGATGATCTTAAGGGCATCAGTCCCACTCTATGCCAACACAAAATAAAATTGGAAGAAGACGCCAAACCAGTTATTGATCACCAATGACGATTAAATCCTAAGATGAAAGAAGTGGTAAGAAAGGAAATACCAAAGCTCCTTGAGGCAGGTATAATTTATCCCGTTGCTGATAGTCAGTGGGTAAGTCCTATCCATTGTGTCCCTAAGAAGGGAGGTATTACTGTCGTTCCTAATGATAAAGATGAATTGATCCCGCAAGGAATTATTACAGGTTACAAGATGGTAGTTGATTTTCGCAAATTAAATAAAGATACTAAAAAAGATCATTACCCTTTACCTTTTATTGATGAAATGCTAGAAAGACTATCCAAACATACACAGTTTTGCTTTCTAGATGGTTACTCTGGTTTCTCTCAAATACATGTGTCAACGGAGGATCAAGAAAAAAACCACTTTTACTTGCCCTTTCGGTACATTTGCTTATAGATGTATGCCTTTTGGTTTATATAATGCACCTGCTACCTTTCAAAGATGCATGATGGCTATATTCTCAGACTTTTGTGAAAAGATTTGCGAGGTATTCATGGACGATTTCTCTGTTTATGGACCCTCTTTTGATGATTGCTTGAGCAACCTTGATCGAGTTTTGCAGAGATGTGAAGATACTAGTCTCGTCTTGAATTGGGAAAAGTGCCACTTTATGGTTAATGAAGGTATTTTCTTGGGGCATAAATCTCTGAAAGAGGTATTGAAGTTGATAAAGCTAAGGTTGATGCTATTGAAAAGATGCCATGTCCCAAGGACATTAAAGGTATAAGAAGTTTCCTTGGTCATGCCGGTTTTTATAGGAGGTTCATTAAGGACTTTTCTAAAATTTCTAGGCCTCTGACTAATCTATTGCAAAAAAAATATTCCTTTTGTCTTTGATGATGATTGTGTAGAAGCATTTGAAATACTTAAGAAAGCTTTGATTTCTGCACCTATTGTTCAGCCACCTGATTGGAATTTACCCTTTGAAATTATGTGTGATGCTAGCGATTATGATGTAGGTGCTGTTCTAGGACAAAGAGTTGATAAGAAACTAAATGTTATTCAATATGCTAGTAAAATTCTAGACACTGCCCAGAGAAATTATGCTACTACCGAAAAAGAATTCTTAGCAGCTGTATTTGCTTGTGATAAGTTCAGACCTTATATTGTTGATTCTAAAGTAACTATTCACACTGATCATGCTGCTATTAAATATCTTATGGAAAAGAAAGATGCTAAACCTAGACTTATTAGATGGGTTCTCTTGCTACAAGAATTCGATTTGCATATTATTGATAGAAAGGGAGCTGAGAACCCCGTTGCAGACAACTTGTCTAGGTTAGAGAATGTTCTTGATGACCCACTACCTATTAATGATAGGTTTCCTGATGAACAATTAGCTGTCATAAATGCTTCTTGTACTGCTCCATGGTATGTTGATTATGCTAATTACATTGTTGCTAAATTTATACCACCTAGTTTCACATACTAGCAAAAGAAAAAAGTTCTTATATGATTTAAGACATTACTTCTAGGATGATCCACGCCTTTATAAAGGAGTAGATGGTGTTATTAGACGTTGTGTACCTGAGCATGAACAGGAACAAATCCTACGCAAGTGTCACTCCGAGGCATATGGAGGACACCACGCTGGAGATAGAATTGCACATAAGGTATTGCAATCCGGTTTTTATTGGCCTACTCTCTTCAAAGATGCACGTAAGTTTGTCTTGTCTTGTGATGAATGTCAAAGAATTGGTAATATTAGTAGACGTCAAGAAATGCCTATGAATTATTCTCTTGTTATTGAACCATTTGATATTTGGGGCTTTGATTATATGGGGTCGTTTCCTGCCTCTAATGGGTATACACATATTTTAGTTGTTGTTGATTACGTTACTAAGTGGGTAGAAGATATTCCAACTAGTAGTGCTGATCATAACACCTCTATTAAGATGCTTAAAGAAGTTATTTTTCCGAGGTTTGGAGTCCCTAGATACTTAATGACTGATGGTGGTTCACATTTTATTCATGGTGCTTTCCGTAAAATGCTTGCTAAGTATGATGTTAATCATAGAATCACATCTCCATATCACCCACAGTCTAGTGGTCAAGTAGAATTGAGTAACAGAGAGCTTAAATTAATTTTGCAAAAGACTGTTAATAGATCTAGAAAGAATTGGTCCAAGAAACTTGATGATGCATTATGGGCTTATAGAACTCCATATAAGAATCCTATGGGTATGTTTCCATATAAAATGGTTTATGGAAAAGCATGTCACTTACCTCTCGAACTTGAACATAAGGCATATTGGGCCATTAAAGAGCTCAACTATGATTTCAAACTTGCCGGTGAGAAGAGGCTATTTGACATTAGCACACTTGATGAATGGAGAACCCAGGCCTACGAGAATGCCAAACTGTTTAAAGAAAAAGTTAAAAGATGGCATGACGAAAGGATACAAAAGAGTGAGTTTAACCTAGGTGATTATGTGTTGCTATGCAACTCTCGTTTAAGATATTTTGCAGGAAAACTTCTCTCTAAATGGGAAGGCCCTTACGTTATCGAGGAGGTCTATCATTCTGGTGCCATAAAAATCAACAACTTCGAAGGCACGAATCCGAAGGTGGTGAACGGTCAAAGAATCAAACATTATATCTCAGGTAATCCTATAAATGTTGAAACTAATGTTACTGAAACCGTAACCCTAGAGGAATACATAAGGGACACTTTCCATAACGTTTCAGACTCTGAAAAGGAATAGGTATGTGGTACGGTAAGTAAACAGACTCCAAAACAGTTCTAATAGCATTTTTTCTCTATTTTGGAATATTTAAGAAAATAGAAAAATAAGAAGTAGTCCAAGAAGGACACGAGGCGTCCACGAGGGTGGAGGGCGCGCCCTAACCCCCTGGGCGCGCCCCCTGTCTCGTGGGCACCTCGTGTGCTCTCCGGACTCCATTTTCTTGCACGATACTTCTTTCGGTTGGTAAAAATTCATTATATAATCTCCCAAGGTTTTGACCACTGTATCACGCAAAAATCTTCTGGCTTTGTTTCGAGCTGTTTTTCTGACAGATCTAGAGCACCATGATGTCTTCAAGCGCCCCCAAGGACAAGTTTTTCGAGAGGGTCATCAACCCCTACCTCACGGAGGTGCTGCATCACCCTCAAACCATTGAGATGCGTGAGGGGGTGCTGCACATCCGCGATGTGGAGGGACCAAGAAGTACCGGAAGCGTGGAGACAAATCTCAAGACAATGGAACAACAAGTTTTCAAGTGCCAAGGGATGGTGGAGCGTGGACTTAACGTCAACCAGATGATGATCGCGGAGTTCACCAACAACCACAAGCTGGACGCCAAGAACATTGGGGAGACCATCTTCAAGCTTCATGAGAAAATCGAGCACCTCCAAGCCCAGATCTATGACCTGCAAAACCAAAATTGTGAGTATGAATATAGATTCAAGAGGATGAGTTTGGCTGCAGATTTGAGGATCCCGGAGACTCGATCATCCTTCTATGATGGTGAGCCTATGCCTTGGAAGACGGACGACAAGCCTACATCATCAACAACTCCATCATCGCCACCTCCAAGGACATAAACACATGGGTATGGGCACTCCCCTTGGCAACTGCCAAGCTTGGGGGAGGTTCCCCGGTATCATGTCACCATCACACTCCTATCTTTACCGTTTTACTTTGTTCGATCCTTTTGGTAATATCTTGATCTAGTAGAATAAAAGTTTTGGTATGAATTACTTTTGAATTTTGCTTTGTGATCCCTCTATGTAATCGAGTCCGTGAGCTATATATAATAAAGATTAGTGTTGTGTCAAGGGCTTTGTTATCTTGCTATGATCTTGAGGAAATAAAAGAGTAAAAAGAAATAAAAGAGACCATATTGATCTTATGGATAGTAATGACTTCACATATAGAGAGTATGATGATTAAAAGTTGTTGAGAGTTGGCAAACATAGTTTTGGTCATCATTGCAATTAATAGGAAGTAATAAAGAAAGAGAGGTTTTCACATATAAATATACTATCTTGGACATATTTTATGATTGTGAGCACTCATTAAAGTGTGACATGCTAAAGAGTTGATGTTGGACAAGGAAGACAACGTAATGGGTTATGTTTTCTCACATCTCAGTCAAAGTATATTGTCATGGATCATTCAAACATGTTGATCTTGCCTTTCCCCCTCGTGCTAGCCAAATTCCTTGCACCAAGTAGAGATACTACTTGTGCTTCCAAATATCCTTAAACCCAGTTTTGCCATGAGAGCCCACCATATCTACCTATGGATTGAGTAAGATCCTTCAAGTAAGTTGTCATGTTGCATGCAATAAAAATTGCTCTCTAAATATGTATGACTTATTAGTGCGGAGAAAATAAGCTTTATACGATCTTGTGATATGAAAGTAATAAAAGCGACAGACTGCATAATAAAGGTTCATATCACAAGTGGCAATATAAAGTGACGTTTTTTGCATTAAGATTTCGTGCATCCAACCATAGAAGCACATGACAACCTCTGCTTCCCTCTGCGAAGGGCCTATCTTTTACTTTATGTCTTATACCTTATGCAAGAGTCAAGGTGATCTTCACCTTTCCCTTTTACATTTTAACCTTTGGCAAGCACCTCGTGTTGGAAAGATCCTGATATATATATCCAATTGGATGTAAGTTAGCATGAACTATTATTGTTGACATTACCCTTGAGATAAAAGGTTGGGAGGCAACGCTATATGCCCCTATCTTTCTCTGTGTCCGATTAAAACTCCATAACCATAAGTATTGCGTGAGTGTTAGCAATTGTGAAAGACTAAATGATAGTTGAGTATGTGGACTTGCTGAAAAGCTATTATATTGACTCTTTCTGATGCTATGATAAATTGCAATTGCTTCAGTGACCGAGATCATAGTTTGTTAGTTCTCAATGAAGTTTCTGAATCATACTTGATATTGTGAATAGATTGTTACTTGAGCATAAGAAATCATATGACAAAATATATATATATGTTGCTGTTATAAGAATGATCATGATGCCCTCATGTCCGTATTTTATTTTTATCGACACCTCTATCTCTAAACATGTGGACATATTTTTCGATATCGGCTTCCGCTTGAGGACAAGCGAGGTCTAAGCTTGGGGCAGTTGATACGTCCATTTTGCATCATGTTTTTATATCGATATTTATTGCATTATGGGCTGTTATTACACGTTATGTCACAATACTTATGGCTATTCTCTCTTATTTTACAAGGTTTACATAAAGAGGGAGAATGACGGCAGCTGGGATTCTGGGCTGGAAAAGGAGCAAATATTATAGACTTATTCTGCACAGCTCCAAAAGTCCTGAAACTCCACGAAAGTCATTTTTTGGAAATAATGATAAACATTGAGTGGAAGAAGTACCAGAGGGGGCCCACACCCTGGCCACGAGGGTGGGGGCACGTCCTACCCCTTGGGCGTGCCCCCTGCCTCGTGGGCCACCTGGCAGCCCTCCGGTGCCCATCTTCTGCTATATGAAGTCTTTTACCCTGGAAAAAATCATAAGCAAGCTTACGGGATGAAACTCCGCCGCCACGAGGCGGAACCTTGGGGGAACCAATCTAGGGCTCCAGCGGAGCTGTTCTGCCGGGGAAACTTCCCTCCAGGAGGGGGAAATCATCACCATCGTCATCACTAATGATCCTCTCATAGGGAGGGGTCAATCTCCATCAACATATTCACCAGCACCATCTCTCTCAAACCCTAGTTCCTCTCTTGTATCCAATCTTTGTACCAAAACCTCAGATTGATACCTGTGGGTTGCTAATAGTGTTGATTACTCCTTGTAGTTGATGCTAGTTGGTTTACTTGGTGGAAGATCATATGTTCAGATCCTTAATGCATATTAATACTCCTCTGATTATGAACATGAATATGCTTTGTGAGTAGTTACGTTTGTTCCTGAGGACATGGGTGAAGTCTTGCTATTAGTAGTCATGTGAATTTGGTATTCGTTCAATATTTTGATGAGATGTATGTTGTCTCTCCTCTAGTGGTGTTATGTGAACGTCGACTACATGACACTTCACCATTATTTGGGCCTAGAGGAAGGCATTGGGAAGTAATAAGTAGATGATGGTTTGCTAGATTGACAGAAGCTTAAACCCTAGTTTATGAGTTGCTTCGTAAGGGGCTGATTTTGATCCATATGTTTCATGTTATGGTTAGGTTTATCTTAATACTTATTTTGTAGTTGTAGATGCTTGCAATAGGGGTTAATAATAAATGGGATGCTTGTCCAAGAAAGGTCAGTACCCAAGCACCGGTCCACCCACATATCAAATTATCAAAGTAACAAACGCAAATCATATGAATGTGATGAAAACTAGTTTGACGATAACTTTCATGTGTCCTCGGGAGCGTTTTTCTCATTATAAGAACTTGTCCAGGCTTGTCCTTTGCTACAAAAAGGATTGGGCCACTTTGCTGCACCTTATTTACTTTTATTGCTTGTTACCCGTTACAAATTATCTTATCACAAAACTATCTGTTACCTACAATTTCAATGCTTGCAGAGAATACCTTACTGAAAACCGCTTGTCATTTCCTTCTGCTCCTCGTTGGGTTCGACACTCTTACTTATCGAAAGGACTACGATAGATCCCCTACACTTGTGGGTCATCACCCACACACCCTATAACACACAGACTGCGCCACGTTATCGCGTGCATGCATGTGAGAATCTTTTTGAATTTTCAGTTTTTAAAATGTTTTATCTCTTAAATGAAAAATCCGATTGAAGATCTGTTTTCACCATTCAATCCATCACGACGAGATCTTTAAAACTAGATCTCATATCAATATAGACAAAATTGTTTGGGTTAAAAGTTGTCATGTCTATTGCACATGATTTGTCATGATGTTTACACTGAAGTTACCATGATATGTTTCAGCTATTTTCTTCTATATTTAAAAGTAAATTTTGACATATTATAAAGGGGGAATTAAGAAACTAGACTTGTCATGAACCATAAACTAAAATTTTCATGATACATGCGCTTAAAATTGCCATGGTTGATACAAAAAATAATTTTCATGGTCAAAGTACTGGAATTGCCATCATCAAAAAACTAAAATTGCCACATGGCAACTTTAGTTTAAGCACTATGGCAACTACAGTGTAAACATCATGGCAACTTTTGGCCAAAAAAAATTCCGTCGAAACATATCAACATGGGGTCTAGTTTTGACGATCTCGTCGAAACGGATTTAATGGTGAAAATAGATTTTTAATTCATTTTTTTAATTAGAAGATAAAACATTTTTAAACCGAAAATCAAAAAGATTTCTGCTAATGTCATCTGTTCATACGTGGCAAAATGAATGATGATGGAGGCGTGTAGACAATGTGCAAGATGCCACACGTGTGGGCGTTAGTTTTCTTGTAGAGTTAATCTTGATATGTGTGTGCGTGCATGTGTGCATTGCATGTTAGTGGTCTAGAGATGGCCTGGTCGATGAGTCTGTTTTGTACTGGAGTGAGTCCAGCAGTTGGTTTTGGTCAGGTCATGGTGGCTAGAGCCATTCTAGGAGAGGATCAAAGCCAAGTTGTTAGCTGAACACAGCTGGGTAGTGTTTGGCCGTTGAGGATAGGCTGTACCAGTGGTGGGCATGGCCGTGCATATAGCTAGCGATTAGTTAGTGCATGGTGGTTAGTGAAGTTAGTGGAGCATGGTGTGAGTGCGTGGGTCATGGTTGAGTGCCAGACTTTTGTATAAATTGTCATTTGAGTCAATGAGAAAATGAGAGGCCATGAGGGTTAGTGAACAGATGTAGCACTTGTTGCCAAGGAAGAGTACCTGTCGGCAAAGCTAGTTCTTGTTTTTCTTCCTTGATATACATGTGTGTGTAGAGTTTCACTGTGTGTGTGTTTTTGAGAGAAACTAAGAGAGAGTCGAGCTCTGAGAGAGTTGTGTGAGGAAGAAGAAGAGCGGCGTTGCGAGGAGGCGGCGCCAACATTCTCTGTCCCTCTGAACTAGCTTGATTTGGAACAATGATCATTAATATGCAATAAGATAAGAGGATTTTCCTTCTGCTTTTCTTTCTTGATTGTTCTCCTTGGGATTTTAAAATATGGCTGCAGATATAATAAACTATGCTCCAGCAGACTGGCAACCCTTTTGAGGCAGGAGCGTGTTCACCCATCGATAAAGCAGAACTCGTGCTTTATCAAAAAGACACTTATATATATATTCGTATTCACGAGAGGGCCGTTTTGCCTCCGAGGTGCATGGCTCCCTAATAAACAGTAAATTCAGAATAAAAAATAAATAAAATTCAAATAATTTTGAATTTTTTATAGATATTTTTGTTAGTGTAACAAACGTTTGATAATTTTCATTCGAAACGAGATGATGGTTCTTCGTCGGTGAAAAAACAAAAATAAGTGTAATATTTGTAAGTGACATTTGTCGTTTGATTTTTCTTTTCACAGATAAAAATACTTAAGCTTTTCTACTAAAAATTTGCAAGTAGCATTTTGGTGTGACAATGAATATATCTATTTTTTTCCTCGCAAAGAAAAAAGAATACATCTATGTTTTTTCAAACTTTTTCACATTTGCAAAAAATATTCTAGATGGGCAGGAGCATATGCTCCGAATTGAATTTCCGCGTATACTCTCACGAATGTTTTGGCCTTGAGCGCGGAGCCGTGGCAGGCTGGCCAAGGACTCCGGCGTGAAATTCGTCAGAGTAGAAAGTAAACTTCACACAATTCTCAAAAAAGGAAAAAGGAAAACTTCACACATGCATGACAAGTAAAGGAAAAAGTCTGAAATAAACCTTAAACTCGTAGTCCAAGTTTGAATCAAACTTTGAACTATTAATCCTTGAAATCAGCACCCTAACCTTATCGATCCCGGTTAATCCCCGACCCTACACCATTCTGGACATGTTTGTCCAAGCGGGAAAAGACAATCCCGACCTGGACTAGACATTTTTCTCACCAACGACTATGTCACACATTGTCTTCTTCGCCTAATCTCTCTCTCTCATATGCAAGGCGAGCTCGTATGCTAGTGTGTAGCGTGTAGCCTATGCGCCTAGACTACTACGAAGATGTATGAGGCGAGCCATTGATGCTAAGGGTCACATGTCACAGCAGGCACTCTGAGCTCGTATACGACATCCTTGGAGCACATGAAGAAATTGTTCAAGTCTGTCTTGGGCTCGTATACGACATCCTTGGGACACATGAAGAAATTGTTCAAGTCTGTCTTGGGCTCAAGCGCGGCAAGCGCATCCGCGAGCTACTGCCGGAGCACACCGACGGGGGAGAGGAAGAGGACCACCGCTCTACCTCTAGCTTAGAGCATCTTCAACAGGTGTGTGGTATCGCGGCACGCTAAATTATTTTTCGGCGTCGAAATAACATTAGCGCGCGCAGAAGGGTGGTTGCTTTATCATACCCTGCAAAATTTAGCGGCCCGCCATAGCGCTTCACCAGGCGCGGAAAAACCCAGCGCGCGCTTGGAATTTTTTTGAAACAATACATACAAAAAATATATGAAACAACACATAATTTAAAACTTTAAATTTTATAGCATAGTTCCTCAAACCACAAGCCAGTTCATACGATGTTAATAAAAATAAATAAAACGATGCTAAATAAAACTACTCCTTGTCCTCCTCGATGGTGTAGTCCGACGACGTAAACGCATTGAGCCACCGTTGGAGGCGGCGATCCTAGTCGCTGATTAGTCACGAGGGAGGCGCGAGCTCCTGCGCCTGCTTGCGCGTTCGCACGTCAGCGAAGTTCCTCTGCGACCGAGGCCGCCCGGGGCGCCACACCGCTGCATCGTACGCACGAGCGGCCTCGTGGGCAGTCTCGAACGTGCCGAGCCTGAGGTGTGTATCGCGGGATCAGATCTCCGCGTAATACACGCCAGAGGGGCGGGCGGACGCCGCGGTAGCCCGACCCTGCTCCGGGGGTGCGGTGGCATGGCGGGGCACTGGAAGAGGCAAGGGGAGAAGGCACGACGGCGGCGGGGCGCTGTAAGAGGCGAGGAAGAAGGCGCGAC
>NC_041383.1:582777634-582803669 GCF_002162155.2 Triticum dicoccoides | reverse complement strand
GCGTCTGCTGGAGCGCGCCAAATTGGCGGTTTATCCGGCGCGCCGAATATTTCGCGCGCATTTGGAGACTCTCTCTTAGTCCAATTCTGCCGACGGCTTGACGCTCAATCAATTTCGACCATCCTCAACTGAAGCGTCTTGCTATCATAAACTTTCGCCGCTAGCCATCTTCACGGGAATTCCTACCACAATATTAGGTTCCTGGTAATTCGTGCTTCCTTTTGATTTTCCCAGCATCCTCAATTGCTACTCCAGTGAGTGGAGGGTCCGGTCTGGATGTTCGCATCTGTGTGCGCCCCCAAGAAGATGATGCAACTGTAGTGTAGACGAGAGAGAGAGAGAATGACTAGCTACAGATATTTTTAGGCAAATGACTATTGACTAGAGATGTAGTATTATATAACAAGTGGGCCAGTGTGGTCAGCGAGAGTAGTAAGTGATCCTAGCCTGGATCAGATGTTTTCCTGTTGCGCCAAACAAAAATTGGGTAGGAATTAACCGGGATCAATAAAATCAGGGTGTTGATTTCAGGGATTAGGAGTACAAGGTTTGATTCAGACTTGACATACAAATTCAAGGTTTATTTTAGACTTTTCCCACAAGTAAATATACTAGTACAGCGGTCTCGTGTGGGTCCCCTTGCACGCCCCTCCCGAGGAGTCTAGCAGTAGCAGCGCATCCGAGCGTCGTGCTTTCGAAATTGGGCTCCATTTATTCCAAAGCCTGCAGCAAGCAGACAGAGGGAGTGGTAGAGAGAGAGAGAGAGAGAGAGTGAGAGAGCGGAGAGATGGGTTCCATGGCGCTCCTCCGTCCCTTGGCCTGCGTCCTCGTCCTCCTCTGCTCGTCGGTCGGGGCAGCGAATGGGATGTATCGTAGAGCTGGCGGCGATGAGGGGGAGGAAGCGGGCGGCAGGGTCACCGGCGGCGCCCGCGGCGGCGTCAGGAGCGCGTGGCCGGGGTACCTCTACACCAGAGCCGTCGGGCGGTGCACACCCCAGTAAGCAAACGCTCCTCATTCCCCCGTTCTTGGATTTGGCTTCCCCTTGCAGAAGTAAAAAAAAAAGTTACTCCCTCAGTTCCTAAATATAAGTCTTTGGAGAGATTCGAACCACATACGGATATACGTAGATGTATTTTAGAGTGTAGATTCACTCATTTTGCTTCGTAGGTAGTTCATAGTGAAATCTCTACAAAGACTTATATTTAGGAACGGAGGGATATACTACATCTTTGTTTTCTTGATTTTTCTAGCAACATTGGGTAGTCAGTGGTGACCACTCAGTAACTCTACCGTGCTAATTCAGCACCTATTCAAGCTAGGTATCGAGTCTTTGGTAGTGGTACTACTACGCAGAAATTCCGGAGATTGCAATGCGACTGCGACGAACAGTAGCATCTGTGTGCTGGGAGAGGAGTCCCAATAATGTAATTTTGAGGCTTACAGCCTGCCTCAAAAGTGGCCACTTTTAGCGGCTGGGTAGATCTAAAAACGTTGGTTTCATCCTAAAAGGTCCGGCGGAATCTGCACTAGGTTGCAAGAATGGTGTGCCCACACAACCTAATCTGCTTTTGTGAAATCCCTTGTCGTACGTGCAAGGCTAAAGTGTTCGACTCGCGGTCCATGTATTAGTCACCCTGACAAGTTTTACAGTAGTATCTTCTCACTAAAATCCAGGGTACATTTTGAGTCACTAGTTGTAACCGTATAGCCTGGGTAGCAAGGAAAACTTGCCAACAAGCGACTATTGTGTAGTGGTATAGAATTTCTGCAGTAACCCGAGGTGTTACTCCATAATCCATATGGCAAGTTTATCTGAATACATGGCAGTTTTTTTCTGAATATTGAGCTTACTTCTGCTGAAATGCAATACTAGCACTGAATCAACAAACTGTCTTAACTGCCCTGGTTCCAGTCTTGTGAACATCAAGAGTTCAAGACAAGTCACGTCCGTTTCATTCATTGCGTTCATGCAATTCTGTTTCGTCCTCCCCACGCTCTCTCTGGTTTGTTCAAGTCGTGCTCATGTGGGTCAATGTGGCCTTTGTGCCCTGTGGGGCATTCTCCGCTAAGTGTGCATGCTATCGTAGCTTACGAGCCAACTTATTAGGCCCCTTTTTTGGTAGGGAAAGAAATATGATGACTTAAAATCATCGCATAACATGTGGAATGCCTCTTCTGAATAGAATTTCGAGTTCAGTGTTAACCTGCTCCTTTTAACGAGTAGTTTTCTGAGTAATAACACTGCAATAAACCGTTACCTTGCTCCTTTTACGACTAGCTTCATGTGGAACTCTATATGCAGGTTCTGGAGCAGCGGGGTTGAGCAATGGCCCAACATCGTCCCCCAGGAGGCGGCGGTGTCCAAGGTGTTCGGGTCCAGGTCCATGGACAAGTACGGGCCGCGGCTCACCCTGCTGGAGGCCACCATGAGGACGGACGAGGACGGCAGCCCCTTCGTGAAGCTGGTGAAGCACGGGAGCGCGGCGCTCATCAACGCCTACACGCGGACGGGCTTCCCCTTCGACTCCTGGGAGGTGAAGGCGCTGCTGCTGGAGGCGCTCGTCTCCGAGGACGCCGCGGCCGCCCAGGCCGAGCGGTTCCAGCAGGCCAACGAGTCGTGTGTCTGAATCCCATGGTATGTATCAACAGAAATGCAGAATGGCACGTGTTGGTGGTAGGTCACCGCTTCTGTGACTTGGGAGGGAGATCTCAAGCAGTGTTCCCATTCGCGGTTGGCATGTTTCTTGGATGCCTGCGGGTTGTTTGAAATGGTGAAGTGTGACTTGCACTCTGCACACGATTGACTGCTGGACGATGTGTGCCCGACGGGAGCAGGAGCCACACAGATTAAAAAACCCAGCTAATCCTACGGTCTACCTGACTTGTCGTCTGTGGGTCGTGCGTATCCGTCGTGTGTATAGCAGTGCTCTTTGTGCAATGTGCGTAGCCTGTAGCTGTAGTAGTGGAGTGTGCCATCGTGCAAGACTGCGATCTGGTTGGATGGATGGAGCGTTTTATGTCGCCGTGTCGTGTTTCTATGCTGCTAATGACTTTTTTACAAGGATTGTCTTTCGTTTGTGATTGCCTCAGCGTGCAGTCAGGGGCGGAGCTGGAGGTAATGCCGCCCTGATGCGCCCCTTTAACATGGCTTAAATTTTTCAAGCAACGGTGTATTGAATAGAGGTGTATTCCATAACTTCTACTCCCTCCGTTCCCAAATAATTGTCTTTCTAGCCATCTCAAATATCTTTCTAGCCATCTCAAATGGACTACAACATACGGATGTATGTAGACATTTCTTAGAGTGTAGATTCACTCATTTGCCTTCGTATGTAGTCACTTGTTAAAATCTCTAGAAAGACAATTATTTAGAAACGGAGGGAGTAGAACATATTATCAGACATAATAAAAGGTGATGTATATAAAAAAAATGTACCGGTCAAAATGGTTACCATAACGATGAATCAAAGAACAAAATTACTTGAGAAGTATGTCTTGGGTTTCCAAATTCGAAAATATATCATCAGACATCAAGGTTTCTTACCCTGCAAGATAAAAAGGTAGAATTAAACTTTCAAGTAAAACATAATAAAACGAACGAAAGTACTTAAGAGACTTTCTAAAAAAACTAAATATGTGAAATTGATGTCTCTTGGCTGACAATGTCTATTAACCAAGTACTTTCTTCTTACCAGATCTTTCAAATTAGAATGATAATGTTCTATCAACTTCATTTTGCCTCGATCATATTGAATCTCCCATTCCCAATTCATGTCTTCTATCTTGTATTATCACTTTCTGGAGTATAGAACTAATTACGGATTTATTCTACTAGTTACAACTTCATACTGTACATAATAAAGCGGGTTCATAGTTCATACCGAATAACTGCTGCAATTTACAAATATATTTATAAAAGACAAACACAGACTACCAAGAAAAAATTAGGATCAATTATAGTCGACTGTTTACCGCGTGTGATGTGCCTGCCTGGGCCGCCGGCATCGTTGCGATAATCAGTCGGTGAAAGATCCGTGTGCTTGGGTGTGCCCGAGTGGGGGTCAGGGCTTGGGTGCTGCCGTGCTAGCCCGCGTCGGGCATATCCCCATCATCGCCGTCGATCTGGCCGCCGCCTGGGCGCGACCGAGCGAGGAGTCGGCTGGGCAGGGAACAACCTACGGCGTACGATTCGACGATGCGTACACATCTACAGGAGGTCCGTAGCCAAGCAGATCGATCGATTTAGCGATCTTTTTTTAGAGGAGATTGGTCGATTGATCGGTCAAACCGATCGCTAAAACGCAAGAAGTGGCCTAACGTCACATGTGCGCGAAGCCCATTCAAGTGGCCTGCCTGACCCTGATGCACTCGCCTCGTCGTCCTTCTCTGATGCCCATGGGTACTGAAAAATAAATTCGACCCTGGTGCCTGTGCATCAGGTTGGGCCTATTGGGCTCCGCCCCTACGTGCAGTGCAACTTTTATTTCTTTTTTGAGAGTATGCATACCTTACTTTCATAGGATCTATGGCAGAAAGACTGATCGTTGGGTCATGCGCAACACAGAACACTGTATGTACCTGGCGCTTTCTCTTGCTTCGTTTCGTACTTTTTTTTTTTTGAGACAACTTTTCGTACGTGAAGCGGGATGGGTGCACGGAGCTGGCGGGCATGGGCTCGAGGCTCCGTTGGACCACATCTACTACCACTATAAAAGAAAGAGAGGGGCAGATCCAAACAATCACACCCATCCATCATCAAGATCTAATGGCCCTTAATTCTCCGGTGTTTAACGCTACCAACCACGTATTAAGCTAATCCATCGATCGCTAACCTGCCCCGCAGTTAAAAAACAAACCAGTTGCCCCGCACGACCGCACGACCTCCTCCTCCTGCGCCGTTTGCCTCCCCCATGACCTCCTCCTCCTGCGACATTCGCCTCCCGCAGCTGCGCCCTTCTCGCAGCCTCGTGCCGCCGTTAGCCATAGGAGCCGCCCCACTGCGCCCTTTGCCGCCTGCCGCGGCCGCGCCCTTTGCTGCCGCCTCGCGCCGCCGAAGCCACGGGATTCGTGGGTCGCCGCCTGCCCATTGCTAGAGGTGCCGCCGGCTGTCCCATCAATCAAGGGGATGAGCACGACATGGCTTCAGACGAGGGCTGCTAAATCGGCGCTGAGCCACTCAATGATCTCTTGCTGGAAACAGAGAGAAGAGGACGTGGAGAAGAATAGGACGGATCTGATCCCGCGGCCGCGCAATGAGCTTTCAGGATGAGAGCGGCGGGGAGGAGGGCGGTGGGGGGCTGATCGGCGTCGGACTTGCAAAAGCCTTTCCAACACACGGGGATGTCCCCAATGGGTGGGGACACGGTGGCCCGCCTCGGCTCCTCCGCCTACATGCTCTGCGACAGCTCCATCTCCACCTTGCTCTGCACCTTCGTTGTCGCGCTTGGCCCCATCCAGTTCAGCTTCACGTCCAGTTACTCCTTGCCCACTCATCGCCTTTGCCATTGGGCAAATCGCCGAGTTCATCGGTCCTAAAGGGGTGATATTTGAATTCCCTTTGACCCATGTTTGGTCCTATATTCGTTCAATTTTACTGTTAAATGTACGGAGTATTAGTTCATGGATCTGCTCGTGGTTGATTCTCTGATGGAATTACATTCAGTCATGCACTCACTGACTGACGATGCTCTCTTTTCTATTGGTCCTGCAGTCTCTCATGATCGCCGCAGTTCCCAAACATCATTGGGTGGCTTGCAATATCATTTGCAAATGTAAGGTTTCTTAATTTACGCCTGTTATTTTTACTGATGCTTCCTTCTAAATTGTTCCGCGCGGGATTGTTCTGAATTGAACAAATGTTATTTTAACTTCCTCCTGAATTATGCTGTGCAGGACTCCGTATTTTTGTTCATGGGCCGATTGTTGGAAGGGTTTGGGATTGGTGTGATTCCTACACAGTCTGTATCCCTATTCTCCTAACCTTGTACAAATTCACTCCAGGGTTCAAACATGAATGATAATGCGTTTGCTTTCTTACTGTTGTGTTGTTGCTATGGCCTATGATATGATTGTTTCCCCTAGCATAATCATAATCCTACAATATTTCTATCTGTTCGGTCTTTGTATAGAAAAGAACAAGAACACCAAAATAATATCTAGACCAAAGGAACTTAATTAGCCTATAAGAAGAACTAAAAATGCCGACATTCTGTAATTTGAGAAATATCATATATTACAGCGGTCGGGGTGCAGATAAGTGTGGTTAGAAGTTCGAACAACGAGATCCAGATCAAGTGCCTGATGCCACGCTTCTCCCTGTGAGATTTATCTATTTTTCCTTTATAGATGATGCATATATTTGTAATCCTCCATAGACTTTGCCAAATGTTAGCATGGTTCCTTTATGTTAGTTCTTCCTGTACTTGCTGAGGTGAAGGGATTATGATTTACAAAATGACACTTATGCCAAGCATTTAGGAAAGAATCAGCTTGTATGAAATTATTAGCATGCACTACTTCTCAAGAAAATATTAGTTAGCAAATGTGGTATGATGTGATAGTCCTCCTGCCAAGCGCCCTCTTCAGAAAAGAGAAAATATTCTATGATGACATGCAATGTGATTAGTCATGAATGGTACAAGGTTCCTAAATTGACATGATAGCGTGTTTAATTTTTCTTTAGTTGATCATGTTACTTATTGGCGAATGCTTAATTTGGACATAGATTCCTCGTTTCCTCACTTATGTTATGTGAAAATGTGAGGGAATCACTGGGGAACCGCCATTGGGGATGCGGGAATCACATGCCGCCGCCACCTGGACGCGCTAGCCACTGCTACCACAGGGGACACGGGCGCACGTGGCAGCCGCTGCTGCCACAGGAGCCACGGGCTCAAGTGGAAGTCGTCATTGCCTCAGGTCCTTCGATACATACGTACATATGCTTCAATCTACTTTTAGGATGCTTTTTTGGCATTTGTGGTTGATTCAGGGTGCTGGGGGGGGGGGACTCTGTTTGTCAGGAGAATCTACAGAAACATCAAATGTGTAAATTGCTGCTCAGATTCTAGGCTATTAGCATAGTAATATGATGCTCTCAGGTTCTCAGGCAATACTCGAGTGTGTAACTCAACTTGTCAGTTTAGTTGGAGTCCATGTTAGCCACTTTGTAGTGTGTTCCTCAATTCCGGTGAAATATTTATTTGCCTGCTCTGCAATTTTTCTTACCTCCCAGGTCAATTTTTTGTTCTTACCTCTAAACTCTTCTTTAGATTGATTTGGCTATTTCCCATCCATTATATGATAGATAGATTGATGGTTCGCACAGACCCATGACAACCCCTTGGAATGCCTATCCTCTCTATATTTACATGCTTATAGACTTGCAGAAACACGGGCTGGTTGTCTCTGTTTATCTTTATACTTAACTTATAGACTAAAACACAGCTGTGAAGAACAATGGGTCATTTTGTCATGAAGCATGAGAATGATAATACCACCTCAAGTGGGGATAACGCAAAAAAAAGAGGAGTTGTGATTACTCAATCTAGACAAATCTACTCTTCTGTCAGTTACGCATCTGTAAAATGAAGATGAGTGTAGGTGGTCATTGTACATCTTAAGGGCCTTTACTGGTTGTATTTTTCACTCTTATGTCGGTAAAATCAAGATGAGTGTAGGTAGTCATTGTATATCTGAAGGGTCTTTACTGGTTGTATTCTTTCTTTTTTTCAATTCACATGATCAGTGCTACCTCTTATGTGTATTGCTAGGCTACAGTTTGGCTTTTCTATTTACTGCTACAGTTGGGTTCTATCTCAAACTACAAAAAACATGTGTATCATGCACATGATGGTTGATGCAAGCCCATGCTTCTCACAGCTTCAATTGAAGTTTTTGTGCTACTCTATTCTTAGTTATATTTCTTATCGATGTGAGATTTCATTACTAGACATTTACCTATTATGCAGTTCTTCAGTGACAGCTGAATTAGCTGAAGGCGACAATGAGCATCAATTTGTTTTCCTTAGATGAAGCATTCTACATTAAATTGTAACTTCTTCAGTACAGGTTGCATGCAATTTTTTAATGGTTAGTTCCAGATTATCCCCTTTTTGTGTACATTTAGTAGATGCTTATATGAATCTATGCCGTCTTCTCTCTTGCTAAAGTTTACATTGAATTCTGTTAAGATTTCCTATTCTTTTTGAATGATGTACTTACTCAAAGCTTCTCTCTCCTACTAGGCTAATTTAGGGAGTTTTACTGGATCATATTCGTTATGTATCCTTTCGTTTAGACATTCGTCCAATTGAATTTTCTCATCCACTCTGTTAAGTTATTCTCATTGAATTTGCTGCTCATGGGTTAACCTGTGCGGAGATTGCCTTTTATTTGTCTGTAATGTGATGCATTTATTTTAAGAATCCGGTTAAGCTCATGTTCAGCTCGTGTAATGATGTTGCATCATTGATCCATTCAAAAATATTTCCCCATTCTTGAATTGTCTGCAAATTCAGGAAATAAAGTTATATTGCAAGAACTGGAACTGAAGGAAGACCCAAACTCTGAGCACCACATTCTCTAAGGGCCCTTCTATTTGAAATACACTTATGCAGAAGTATGCCCTTATTGCTTTTGTAATGTATGTGACTTCTTATTTGAAATACACTTATGCAGAAGTATGACTTCAGTGCTATTGTACTATATGTGACTGACATCTAGATGCACTTCTGAAGATCATTTGTATGTCTTGCATGTGGCATAATTGTATGTGTGACCGACTTCATTTTTATACGTGCGTTGCACGTGCACGCTTACTAGTAAAGGAAAGGAAAGCGCGAGACTTTTGGCAAGCACCGTGCGCGGCAATGGGGCCAGCCGACAGCCGATCGGCCCGAAACACCCAGATATGCGGCCGCTTCCCAAATCGCGACGGAAAATCTATTCGAAGCTCACTGCGGCTATTGTTTTTTTTTCTTTTGAGGGGTGGCTATTGGCTTTTTTTTAGGGGTAAAGCCAACTTTATTAATCAAACTCCATAATCTGTGGGACACAACGTTGATCGTGGGGCTGGCCAAGCCACACATGACGCCCTCGAGGTAAAGACAGAGAAAACTTAGATAACTTATGAGCTTCCTAATTGACAGTTCGACTCTCAAAAGTAAAGTTACAAATAAGAGGTGATTATCTCAGTTTTATCTCTCAGATGATAACCCCATATGGACCCTGGCTGTCCCTAGAAATGTCGCCAATCACTTGTTTACAGTCAGACGCAACAACAAAGCGTTGTACTCCCTCCGTTCGGAATTACTTGTCTCGGATATGGATGTATCTAGAACTAAAATACATCTAGATACATCCATTTCTGCGACAAGTAATTCCGAACGGAGGGAGTACATTCAGATCTTCTGCCAGAGCAATGGCCTCGCGACATGCTATCGCCTTGAGTGTTGCTGGATCGCATACTCCCGCAATGACTAGGGATGAGCTCCCCAGATAAACCCATTGGCTATCTCTACATATTGTTGCCGCTGCACCTCCGCTCTGAAATCTTACCGCCACATCGACATGGATCTTAGCATAATTAGCTGGGAGTGATTTCGGCCTTGGCTCAGGACCAGTAGAAGAAGTCACAGCCGCTAGAGGTATCCTCCCAGAGAGAGAAGTCGTTCCCAGGTCAGCCGCTAGAGGTATCCTCCCAGAGAGAGAAGTCGTTCCCAGGTCAGCCCCTAAAACGGAATATGAACTCTTTCGTCGCCCGAGGCGTTTGGAAGATGGACTCATGGATGGCCTTCCTCCTCGACGTCCAGATCGCCCAGATCGCCCACAACGTGACCGACAGCAATGTAAACTTCTCATGCGATGGAGCAGCGACGCGAGTGACAAATATGGGCCGGCCCACTTCTAGATATACACAGTGTGTGCGTCCAACCTGTTTTGGGAGCGCATGGGAAAGCTACCGCGCGCGTCGGGGGAAGCCCCAAATGGGCTGTCCCAGCCGCGCGGGAGGCCACAGCCTGTTTTTTCCCCCTCTTTTATGTTCTCTTTTTTGCTTTTTTTGTACTTTTCTTTGTACTAATTCAGCACATATATGTATTTGAATAATGTTGAGCAAGTATTTGAAATATGTTGGATAAGTACTAAAAAAATATTGAACAAATATTTGAAATAATGTTCAATAAGTATTAAAAATGTAGGACAAGTATATGAAAAATGTTAAACAAGTATTTGAAAATGTTAAATAAGTATTAAAAATGTTGAAAGAGTATTTGAAAAATATTGAATAAGCATTAGAAAATATTGAACGGGTATTTGAAAAATGTTGAACAAGTATTTGCAATATGTTGCATAAGTATTAAAATGTTGAACAAGTATTTGAAAAAATATCGAATAAGCATTCAGACAATGTTGAAAGTGTATACAAAAAATGTTTATCACTTATTAAAAGAATGTGTTTCACATATATGAAAATGCAGAGTGAATACAAAAACAAAAATTAAGAAAAGAAATAAAAAAATGGAGAAAAACAACAAAACAAAAAAGTTAAAAAAAGAACTAGAGAACAAAAAAATGGCGCGACGCCGGTGGTCGCGGTGCCAAGTCCAATGGCGGCATGGCAAACTAGTTGCATGGCGAACTAGGTGCTGGTGTTATGTGTAGTTGTCAACCTTGTCAAATGGACGCCATGTTGTGCCCGGTCCCCCCACCGGCGTCGTTCCTCTCGGTAACTTAACCTCGTCCTCGGCCTACACTGACACCGTCATCGCGAGCACAATGCAAAAAACTCTACTGTAACTCAGTGTGTCATGTGTAGGTGTAACTCTTAATCATGTTGCCTGTATGCAACCAAACACCGGGCACTTGCATCTACCAAACCAATGCAAGCAACCAAACGGCAGTCAAAAAATGCTCCCATAATGCAGGCAGCCTGTATGCAGGCAACTAAAGTAAGTGTAGATGATTGTTTTTTGCCTGCATCAGGCTTAAGTGGAACAAATATGCAAAGTCTAAAAAACGATGCAGGTAACCAAACGCCTCCTTAATGTTATTTTGGTACGCAAATGGTGGTGGAACCGAGGGCAAGAGAAGGGATGTGGCAGCAGATAGTAAGAAAAAAAAAAGATTGATTAAGGGATCTATCAGATACATGGATCTCTGAATGATTCACCATGCTGGGCTGACTTGTTAAAATCAATCTGTATCTTACAGGGAGAAAGATGAAAGTGGGTAATGGACAACGGACTGGCTTTTGGGGTGACAAATGGTGCAGTGACAAACCTTTGCTAGCTATTTTTCCTGACTTGTTGCAACTATGTAATGAGAAGAAAAAACTGTCAGAGATATGGCTAATACTGGATGAGCAATGACAGTTTGGAGATGGCTGAACAATAAACAAAATAGATAGCTAGTGGAGCTGAGAGCTTTTTTAGGGAGCTGAGAGTGCGAGGCTGACTGGATGTTTCCATCTGGCTATGGAACAAAAAGGGAAAAAATCTAGATTATTTAGGCATCTTTGGAAAGCCAAACTGCCTTTGAACATAAAAAATTGGTTATGACTTATATGGCATAATGCCATTGCAACAAAAGATAATATGATCAAACATAAATGGGCGGGGGATCCTTTACGTTGATTCTGACATGATAATGAAAATATTCATCACCTTTCCACTGTTGCTGCGACATAGTATGTGTGGAGTATAGTGAGCAAAACTATTGGTGCTGGGGATAGACCTGGATGATTTTCCCAATACTTCTCGTGGATTCCCAAATTCCTAACTCCAAGTTGTTGGCCTGGCGGCCCTATGTTGGGCTATTTGGAAGCTCAGAAACAGAGCTTGTTTTGAGTTTAAGCTTGTAAGATATCCCGCTGGATTTATTTACTGTGCTGTGTCTTTTATGAATTATTGGGCAGCTTTGTAAAATGAGGGGACTGAAATGTTGGAACAAGGTGCGACGGCACTCCAGAGAACGGCACTGGCATAGTATGAGGATGGCAGGAGGGAGCGAGGAAATGGCGCCTTGATGACCATGGGAGATGATGGTTCAAACAATGAAGATGATGCAGAAGCTACGTGCCAAGATATGGAGCAAGACTGAGTAATTTCTCTGGGCTGATGACTTGTTTTGCTTCGCCTTAGCTCCCCGCTCTCCCCTATCAGCGGAGCATGCGGCAGGAGAGTTACGGCTGGGATAACCTTACTTTTGTCTATCTGCTTTGCGCCAAGACGCTGTTTTTGTGTTCTGTTCCATTATCTTTTTGATAGTGGAACCCGATCCATTCATGGATTGTATGAAAAAGAACCCTAAGGATTAGAAGACTAGGAATTTGGATGAAAGAGTGTTTGATATCATAGGAGAAACAAATGAATTCCACTGAAAGGTTTGAGAGGATTTCCTCCAAAATAGAGTGCAAATGAATCTTAAGATAATTTTCACAAAGATTCAAGTTCTCCAAAAATATGGAATTCCTTGGAATCAAGATGACCTTGGGAGTTATATGCACCCATCAGACGACTCAGCCAATATAGACTAGAATGTGTCTCCTTAGTGATCAGTACCTCCTCCGTAGAATCATAAGATAAGAGCAACGTCTTGTTTGGTTATTACGAGAATCAGTACAAGGAGCAACAATGATTGATTTCTAGAGTAGTTCCTTAACCTGCTAATTCTGGTGGTGGAAGTAGCAATATCAGAGCAACAAGTATGAGATAGGGCATTGTGACAATCATGCATGTACTCTGAATATGTATCTAAATAGGCATCACAAACAAATACTCTTGTGTATCACAGGACTGAGTCTGAGATCAAGACAAGTCGGTGATATAGCGATAATTGTACCGAGCAGGAGCAGTCACAACAAGGCATGATCTTTCCCCCAAAAAAGAAAAAACAGACTAGTGATAAAATTCTCGACAACTTATGATACTAGCAAAACGAAATGTGACCGCATCAGCAGGCAACAAAGACGGACGGACGAAAGAGGAGGGATTTATTTGGCGAGGGGCGGCGGCGAGCCGAGAAGAGCCTGCTGCTGGAGGTCGAGGTCGACCATCTGCTGCTCGCGGTCCATCTCGATGATGAGCGGCACGACCAGCACCAGGAAGGTCGTCCCGACGATCCACGCCGCCTTCCCCGTGCTCCGCAGCAGCTTCCCCGCCACCGCCGCGGCCTCGCGGCCGTGCGCCGCCACCAAGGACAGCGAGATCGGAGCCAGGATGCCGCCCGTGTCGCCACGCCTGCTCACAACGGAGGACGACGCCATGCTCGCTCCCTTGTTTTGATCTGGACTGGAGGATTCGATTCGGTTCGATTAGGGTTTCCATTCCAGAGGACGACTACTCTTTATCGGACTGGACGGCCTTTTGTGGGCTTAAGGAGGCTCATGACAAGGGCAGGCCCGAATAGCGACAGGTATTTAGTGTTAGGGCCGGTTCTTTTACGGCTTCTAGCAGCTTATGGCACCAAGGTGAGCTATCTCTTATTTGCTGATGATAGTATATAGTATTTTTTTGAAAGTTTAACCACAAGCTGCATCTAAAATAAGAGAAGTGTTGAATCTATACTGTAATGCTTCTAACCAGAGGGTAAACTTGGAGAAATCATCAGTTTTCTTCAGCAAAAAGTGTCCTAATGATTTGAATGCCGAAGTGAAATAGGTTTTACAAGTGCATTCAAAAGCGCTTTCGGAGAAATACCTTGGTATGCCAACGGAAGTAGGAAGGGCAAAAAATGGTGTCTTTAAATACTTAAGAGATAGATTATGGAAAAGGTTACAGGGGTGGATTGAGCAGCTGCTATCGGTTGTGGGAAAGGAAGTTTTGATAAAATCGGAGCAAGCTCTACCTACCTATGCTATGGGATGTTTCAAACTTCCAAGAGGATTGTGTGAGCACATTGATTCATCTTTGAGGAAGTTTTGGTGGGGAGCAAGGGATGGAGAGCGAAAAACTGCCTGGGTCTCTTGGAAGGATATGTGCCAATCGAAATTTTCGGGTGGTATGGGATTTAGGCAAATGGAACTTTTCAACTTGGCCTTGTTAGCAAAGCAAGGATGGAGAATTTTGCAGGAACCAAACTCGCTAAGTGCTCAAATCCTTAAGGTTGTGTACTTTCCGAATTGTGAGTTTCTTGAAGCAGAATTGGGGACTAGGCCTTCTCAAGTTTTGGGTGGTATGGGATAGGGCATTGTGACAATCATGTATGTACTCCGAGTATGTATCTAAATAGGCATCACAAACAAACACTCTTGTGTATCACAGGACTGAGATCAAGACAAGTCGGTGATATTGCGATAATAGTACCGAGCAGGAGCAGTCACAACAAGGCATGATCTTTCTCCCTAAGAACAGACTAGTGATAAAATTCTCGACAACTTATGATACTAGCAAAACGAAATGTGACCGCAGCGGCAGGCAACAAAGACGGACTGACGAAAGAGGAGGGATTTATTTGGCGAGGGTCGGCGGCGAGCCGAGAAGAGCCTGCTGCTGGAGGTCGAGGTCGACCATCTGCTGCTCGCGGTCCATCTCGATGATGAGCGGCACGACCAGCACCAGGAAGGTCGTCCCGGCGATCCACGCCGCCTTCCCCGTGCTCCGCAGCAGCTTCCCCGCCACCGCCGCGGCCTCGCGGCCGTGCGCCGCCACGGAGGACCGCGAGATCGCAGCCAGGACGCCGCCCGCGTCGCCGCGCCTGCTCACAGCAGAGGACGACGCCATGCTCGCTCCCTTGTTTTGATCTGGACTGGAGGATTTGATTCGGTTCGATTAGGGTTTCCATTCCAGAGGACGACTCCTCTTTATCGGACTGGACCGCCTTTTGTGGGCTTAAGGAGGCCCGTGACAAGGGCAGGCCCGAATAGACGGGTATTTAGTGTTAGGGCCGGTTCTTTTACGGAATATCCTATTTGCCGCTCGTTGCGTCAAACTGCCGGCGCTTCCCACAGGCGAGCGTCCGAGCAGCGACGCAACGGCCGGCCCGTTTAACAGTTCGAACCCCACCGGTTTTGGGAACCTTCTAGAGGTTCCCAGTTGGTTTTTTCTGGTTTTGGGAAACTTCTAGATGGTTCTTTGAATCGGTTTTTTCTTTGGTCCGTTTTTCTATTTTCTTTTTTCTTTTCTTTTCTCTTATTTTCCCTTTTCTAGTTTTTTCTTTTGTTTCTTTATTCTGTTTTTTATTTTTCCTTTTTCTTTTCTTTTCTCTCATTTTCCGTTTTCTGTTTTTTTGTTTCTATATCGTTTTTTATTAATTTAAATTTGTGCACAATTCAAAAAATTCACGGATCCAAAGTTTGTGCATAATTTTAAAAAAAATCACGGTTTCAAAAAAATATCACAATTCAAAAAAAATTACGGTTTAATATTTGTTCACAATTTTATAATTTTGTTCACGAATTTTGGAATTGCATCATATTTCAAAATTTGTTCACAATTCAAAAAATGTTCGCAGTTTAACAAAAATGTTCACAATTTTATAATTTTGTTCACGAATTTGAAATTTTTTTATGTTCCAAAATTTGTTCACAATTCAAAAATGTTCATGGTTTTCAAAATTTGTTAGCTGATTAGAAAAATGTTCACAATTATTTTCATGAATTTGAAAATTATTCATGTGTTAAAATTTGTTCACAATATAATAAAAATATGGTTTCAAAATTTGTTCGGAATTCGAAAAATGTTCACAATTTTAATTTTGTTCAAGAATTTGAAATTTGTTCATGTTTAAAAATTTGTTTGCAATTTGAAAAATGTTCACAGTTTCAAAATTTATTCATATATTCGAAAAATGTTCGCATTTTTCGAATTTTGTTCATGAATTTGAAATTTATTCATGTTGCAAAATTTGTTCACAATTCAAAAATGTTTACAGTTTTCAAAATTCGTTCGTACATTTGGAAAATGTTCATAATTTATAATTTTTTCACAAATTTGAATTTTCTTCATGTTTTAAAAGTTGTTCAGAATTAGAAAAACGATTATGGTTTCAAAATTTGTTTAGAATTTTAAAAATGTTCATAATTTTATAAGTTTGTTCACAAATTTGAAATATGTTCATGTTTCAAAATTTGTTCACAATTCAAAAAACGTTCGCGGTTTAAAACAATTTGCGGATTAAAAAATGTTCGCATTTTAATAATTTTGTTCACGAATTTTAAATTTATTCATGTTTCAAAATTTGTTCACCATTTGGAAAATGTTTACGGTTTCAAAATTTGTTCACAATTCAAAAAATATCCTAAATTTTTCACGAATTTGAAATTTGTTCATGTTTCAAAAAAATTTCACAATTTGAAAAATGTTTGCAGTTTCAATTTTTTTTTCACAATTCTAAAAATGTGCGGTTTCAAAATTTATTCACATTTTGAAAAGTGTTTGCGGTTTCATCAATTTGTTCAAACGAAAAGGAAACAAAAAATAAATGTGTTTGCATTTTCACAAAACTATTCGTAATTTCTGGAAAAGTTCTCCTATTCAATTTTTTGCTTTTTTCCATAAATACAATTATTTTACCAAATAAAGTTCATGGTTCAAAAATTCACGTTCAAAATTTTAGAAAAAGATTAGATCGGCTTATGGTTTGTGTTTTTTAAGTTTTAGAGTTAGGTTCTTTAATATTCGCGATGGCAAGTTAAGACGTGAGGTTGCCAGTTGAGGTGGCTAGCGCAAGGCGCACATTGTCGAGAGGTTGTGTGTTCGAGTCTTATTGCTGGAGCATTTTTATTTTTGTGATTTTCCACCCCTACAGAAAATGGGCCGGCCCAGGTGAGCTGGCTCGGTGCGAAAGGGTGACGACTCGCCGCAAAATGCGGCGTATAGGAGTTCCCTTCTTTTGCGGCTTCTAGCGAGTGCTCCTCGCCAGAAGAGGAAAACCAGCGCCCACGCGCCTGGATAAGTGGGCCGGCCCATGAATGAGCCGATGAGCTCGCGCGACGCCCGCTTCCCCAGCTATACCGCTCGATCGTTTCGTTTTTACTCGAAAGAAAAAAACGCTGGATCGTTCCACGGTAGACCAGTGAACCATTGACTTTGGAGATTTTTTTGTGAAATTTCAAAAACAAAGTTCACGAATTTAAAAAAAGTTCAGCGATTTTGAAAAAGGTTCAACAAAATTTGGAAAAAGTTCACGAAATTTTCAAAAAGTTCATCTAATTTTGAAAAAGTTCATCTAATTTTGAAAAAAGTTCATGGGTTTTGAAAAAAGTTCATCTAATTTGAAAAAAGTTCGTCGGTCTTGCAGAAAAGTTCATTGATTTTGAAAAAGTCCATCTACTTTCAAGAAAAAAATTCACAAATTTATAAAAAGTTCATCTACTTTCACAAAGAAAATCACGATTTGTTCGCAAAAAGAAAGGAAAAAGGTACTGAGAAAAAAACGAAGAAAGAAGAAGAAAAGGAAAACCAAAGCATGATGTGAGCAGGTGAGGTTACTTGGTCAGGTGGTTAAGGAGGCGCCGTATTAAGAAGTGGGTTGCGGTTTCGAAACCTGGCTCACACGCATTTTTTGCAGTTTACAGAAACGAAAATAGGATGGGCCGGCCCGCTATGAAACCAGGCGTACGGCGGGGTGTGCGCCCTGTACCGAATGGTCTATATTCGGCGCGCTTCTAGTAGCTCCAAGGTGAGCCATCTCTTATTTGCTGGTGATAGTATATATTTTTTATGAAAGTTTCCCCACAAGCTGCATCTAAAATAAGAGAAGTGTTGAATCTATAGGGTAATGCTTCTAATCAGAAGGTAAAATTGGAGAAATCATCAGATTTTTTTAGCAAAAAGTGTCCTAATGATTTGAATGCCGAAGAGAAACAGGTTTTACAAGTGCATTCAGAAGGCTTTCGGAGAAATACCTTGGTATGCCAATGAAAATAGGAAGGGCAAAAAAATGGTGTCTTTAAATACTTAAGAGATAGATTATGGAAAAGGATACATGGGTGGATTGAACAACTACTATCGGTTGCGGGAAAGGAAGTTTTGATAAAATCGGTAGCGCAAGCTCTACCTACCTACCTACGCTATGGGGTGTTTCAAACTTCCAAGAGGATTGTGTGAGCACATTGATTCATCTCTGAGGAAGTTTTGGTGGGGAGCAAGGGATGAAGAGCGAAAAACTGCCTAGATCTCTTGGAAGGATATGTGCCAATCGGAATTTTTGGGTAGTATGGGATTTAGGCAAATGGAACTTTTCAACTTGGCCTTGTTAGCAAAGCAAGGATGGAGAATTTTGCAGGAACCAAACTCGCTAAGTGCTCAAATCCGCAAAGTTGTGTACTTTCCGAATTGTGAGTTTCTTGAAGCAGAATTGGGGACTAGGCCTTCTCAAGTTTGGAGATCAATCTTAGAAGGAAGAGAAGTGCTAAAACAGGGGCTTATTAGAAGGATTGGTACTAGAACGTCAACAAACATATGGAATGATAATTGGTTGCCAAGAGAAAACATGATGAGGCCGCTAGCGCCAGTGAAGGATGGTCCTTCACTGTTGGTGAGTGAATTAATTGATCGGGTAAACAAAATTTGGAACCCGGAAGCCTTAAATGAACAACTACTTCCAATTGATAGGGAGGTGGTACGTCAAATTCCATTGCCGCTGTTAGGCATGGATGATAGATGGCGTGGTGCAAGGAGAAATAAGAAACTTTTCTGTCAGGCATATCTGATATAAAGAAGGAACATAAGGGTTGAACTAGCCTCTGGAAGTATAAAATACCTGTGAAGATCAGGACTTTCGCTTGGAGGTTGGCTAGACAAAGTCTACCAACTTCGGATATTTTGCGACATAGAAGCATGGCTACAGAGTCCAAGTGTATAGCTTGTGTGAGGGATGATTCGTGGAGACATTCTTCGTTAGAGTGTTGGATTGCATGTTGTGTGTGGGCCCTAGTTGATGAGGAGATGTATGATTGCTGTGGAGAAACTAATGCTAAAATTGGTTATTTGAAATGGAAGAGCAACTGAATCATAGTCAGTTCGTAATTATGATGGTTACTTTCTGGGCTCTATGGAAGGTGTAAGTGCATCTAGTGCCACCCCTAGTTGGTTTTGGTGTATTGACGACAAACGTGGTTGAGGACTAATGTGTTTGTGAGAATTGCAGGATAACACATGTAGTAGTTCCTCATTGATTCGGTTTTCCTACCAGAGATGACCCCTAAAATGGGTGAAGACATTGAAGTCAATGGTGGTTCATGAAGACATTCACGATGAAGATTATGACGTGTGAAGATATTCACTTGAAGACTATGGAGTGCGAAGACATAGTTGTTTCGTAGTTTCCTTTCTTCTTTATTGAGTCATAGGAACCACCATACTATTAAGTGGGGTCCAAGTGAACAAAGTCAGAGTGACTGATGTGATGCTCAACCAAATCCTATGTCTTCGAGCGAAGACAATGAGAGCAAACCTTATCTAGAGCTGGATGAGTCAGCTTTGCTTGTAGCCCAAGTCAAGTTGTCGCGTGTGTTTGATATCCGACCATTGGACACATGTCGGTTCCTTAGTGACCCAAGGTCGTCTTGGACAAATCAGGTTGGGTTGGCACTTGGCTATAAATAGCCCACCCCCTACACCATAAGTTGGTGGCTACTCAGAGTTAGTGCACGAATTTTGTCATTTGAGAGCAACCCACCTCTGAAGCATTTGAGAGAGAGATCCTTGTGAGGACAAAGCCCAAAACACCCAGAGCCAAAGAGTGTTAGGCATCACTGAAGTCTTTCTGTTCGCGTGATCTGAAGACTTGTTACACTTGAGGACTGTGAATCCTCCAGCCGGTTAGGCGTCGCGTTCTGAGCATCCAAGAGTCATTGTGGATCGCTAGTGAATGAAGTCTGTGAAGATTTGGAAGTCTACCTTGAAGACTAACCTGAGTGATAGGGTGAGGACTAAGTGTTCTTAGCTCTAGGGGAATAAGGTGAAGACACTGTCTTCTGAGTTCAATCTCAGCCTGACTAACCAGACATACAGTTGTCACAACAACTGAAACTGGTGTACCAAATCCTTGTCTTCACCAAGCAACTGGCTTTATCCCCTACTTTCCTTACTTTTCAGTTTGTCTTCGTGAAGTCATTGCTTGCACTTCAAAAGAAGACACATCCGTGACATTTTGGGCTGAATTTTTTTTCTGTCATACTTATGACACTTCTATGACGATAATTGTGACAAAACCCGGTATCATAATAGATGTGGTGGGCTCCTACTTCTATGACAAAAAATCATGACAGAAAATGGGCTTTTCGTCCTGGGCGGGCCGGAGACGCAGCTGCATGACATTCTTTGGGTCGTCCATGACGAAAAAACCGTGGTAGAAGCGAGGGCGAGGAAAATATCGGGGTGTTCCCGGTTACGGTGGGTGGTCGGGCCGAGCAATGCACGGAGGTTTGCGCGTTTCTCTCGTACACGCACGCGCGTAGGTGCGAGGCATTGGGATCTAACTGAACCCGAGCGAGGCATTCGCCTACTGAACCCGAGCGATTGCACTACAGGCTACGCGTTACTGAACCCAAGTGATCGATCGATGGCTGTTAAGTGAACTCGATCGAGCGATTCCTTCGCTACTGCTGCTAACTGAAGCCGATCGATGCTGCCTCTGGATGAACAGTGAGCGTTGTTGGGGGGTTTGGATGAACAGTTCCCGGTGGGGGTTAGATGAACAGGACCCCGTGGTGTTGCCACTGGATGAACAGGACCCTTATCGATCGAGCCGGTTGGGCGTGGATGAACAGGACCCCATGGAGGGTTGGATGAACAGGACCCCGTGGAGGGTTGGTTGAACAGTAGCCGATGGAGGGCTGGTTGAACAGTAGCCGGTGGAGGGGTGGTTGAATAGGAGCCCATGGAGAGGGCTGGTTGAACAGTAGCCGGTGGAGGGGTGGTTGAACAGGAGCCCGTGGAGAGGGGTGGTTGAACAGTAGCCGGTGGAGTAGCGCGCGGTGGAGGCCGGATGAATAGAAGGCCGTGGATGAACAGTCGCAGGTGGAGGCTGGAGGAGGTCGATGATGGATAAACAGTAGCCCGTGGAGGCTAGAGGAGGTCGATGGTGGAGATGAACAGTATCTTGTGGAGTCCCATTTTGCAGTACGCCACACCCCTCCCGATGAACAGGACCCCCGTTTCGACCTTAGTGCTCCAACACAAGTCTGTTTCCTCCGTTTTGCGGTATGCCACACCCCTCCGATCAACAGGACCCCGTTTCGACCGTAGGAGGTCCAACACAAGTCTGTTTCCTCCGTTTCGCGGTACGCCACACCCCTCCCGATGAACAGGATCCCGTTTCGAACATGGTCGGTCGAACACAAGGCCGTTTCCTCCGTTTCGCGGTACACCAGGCCTCGTTTCCATCGGCTGTTCCGTCCAAGCCGGTTGGATCCCACGCGTTCCGTTGCCTCCCAATGAACACGATGCGTTCCGTTGCCTCCCCACGAACATGACGACGATGCAGTTTCTCTGTTCCGACCTAGGCATGTACACGAGCCCTGGCCGTACGTATGCACGAGTTGGCCTTCGAGACCCCGCCCGTATGTACGTACGTGGCCGTATTTACTTTCTTGCATCCTGGCTGTTGTACGTACGTGTACATGCTACGTGCGTGCCTCTACTACGACACGTGCACGTCTACATCGACCAGTATGTGCGTACACGTTCGTGACTAGAATGACAATGCTACATACGCTTCGACCAGGTGGGTCCCGATTGTCAGGCACTTCCTTGCGTGCGAAGATGTAGCTGGTGGGTCCCAACAATCAGGGGGCGAATCGTTTTTTTTGCACGAACGCACTTCCTTGCATGCGAAGATGTAGCTGATGGGTCCCAGCAGTCAGGGGGGAAACGTTTTTTATGCAAAATACGGTGGCCCATCCGGTGGGTCCCTGCTGTCAGGTGGAGGTATAATTATTTTGCGCCTAATAAGGAGGCACTTCCTTGCGGCCGTCGTGGACCTAGTTGTCAGCCTCTCCACGTACAGTACTTTTCCGATGAAGTCGTTCCTTGACCACATTGACCATGCCGCGCCGAGAGCACCAGTACGGTGGACGACGATGAGGCCTAGAAAGGGGACGAAGCATAGCCGGGGAAGACGTGGCAGTGGAAGCCCGCACAGAGAGGAGTATGAGGGTTCTGTGGTTCGGCTGCGGTGTGAGGCTGCCGTCGCCACAGGGCCTGGCCGGCTGTGGGAATAGTAGGGGGCGGTGAGGCCTCCGCGGCAGCACAACCATCCACGGGAGGCAGGAGCATGTGGCATGACCAGTAGCTGCTTTGGGCGGCTGGAGTAGGAAGACCAGAGGTTGAAGAAGCACTACGGCCATTGGATGGACATTGTACGGTCATTGGAGCTAGAATCGTTCATATTGACTAAGTTGACAAAGCCCTCCGTCCTCGTCAACTTAGTAGGCCCACAAGTCAGCCTCCCACCAAGGTGGGTCCTAGCTAGTAGGGGGAGTATTCATTTTTTTGTGCGTAATAAGGAGGCACTTCCGGTGGGTCCATGCTGACAGCGGGGGAACGTTTTTTCGCGAAATACGGTGGCTCGTCCGATGGGTCCCAGCAGTCAGGGGAGAAATGTTTTTTTGCGAAATACGATGGCCCGTCGGGTGGGTCCCTCCTGACAGGTGGAGGAATAATTATTTTGCGCGTAATAAGGAGGCACTTCCTTGCGGCTATCGTGGACCCAACTGTCAGCCTCTCCACGTACAATACTCTTCTAATGGAAGTCGGTCGTTGACCACATTGACCACGCCGCTTCGAGCACCACGGCAGTGGACGATGGAGAGGCCTAGGAAGGGGACGACACGGAGCCGGGGAAGACGCGGTAGTGGATGCCCACACGGAGAGGAGTACGAGGGTTCACTGGTTCGGTTGCGGTGTGAGGCTGCCGTCACCGCAGAATAACAGGGGGTGTGGGTGAGTGGAGGGTTAGCTTGGCCAGCGATGGGAGTAGTAGGGGACGGTGAGGCCTCCACAACAGCACAACCGTCCACGAGAGGCAGAAGCAGGCGGCACGACCGGCGCTGCTTTGGGCGGCTGGAGCAAGAAGACCAGAGGTTGAAGAAGCACTATGGCCGTTGGATGGACATCGTACGGTCACTGGAGCTAGAATCGTTCATATTGGCTAAGTTGACAAAGCCCTCCGTCCCCATCAACTTAGTAGGCCCACAAATCAGCCTCCCACTATGGTGGGTCCCAGCTAGTAGGGGGTATTCAGTTTTTTGTGCGTAATAAGGAGGCACTTTCTTGCGTGCGAAGATATAGCTGGTGGGTACGACTTGTTAGTGGGGGGGAACATTTTTTTCGTGAAATATAGGGGCCCTTCTGGTGGGTCCTAGCTGTCAGCCTGTCCACGTACAGTCCACTTCCGATGGATGTCATTCATTAACCACGTTGACCAGGCCGCGCCGAGAGCATCAGGGCGGTGGATGACGGCGAGGCCTAGGAAGGGAATGACACAGAGCCAGGGAAGACTCGACAGTTTTTTCCCACGCGGAGGGGAGTACGTGGGTTTACTGGTTCGTCTACCGTCCCCGGAGAATAACATCAGGTGTGGGTGAGTAGAAGGATGGCTAGGCCAGCGATGGGAGTACGCTGGGGCGATGAGGCCTGCGTGGCAGCATAGCCGCCACGGGAGGAGGGAGCAGGCAGTCCGGCTCGCGCTTGTTTGAGCGGCTGGAGCAGGAAGAGCAGAGATTGAAGAAGCACGACAGCCGTTGGATGGACATCCAACAGTCATTGCTCTCGTGTGTTGACTAAGTAGACACGGCGTTGCGTGTGCGTCAACCTTTTTTAGGAAAGCATACGCGTCAACCTGTAGTAGGCGCACGAGTGAGCCTCAAATATGTGGAAAACAACATACAACCCATCTGCCATTATTTCTAATAATGTACATCCCATTTGCTAATTCTTAAGATTTTTTTGGAGCCCATCTTCTTTTTGTTAGCATTACACCCCATATTGTGGCCACAAAAGTATACGAAATTTTGCATATTTCGGTGTGGTAAACTGTTTTTAATTCCGAAATATTGATTCACATTCAAACTATTTTGAAAAATAATTTATATAAATATAAAGTCCAAATATTTGTCCATGCATAAAAATCAATGGAATTTAAAATCTTGTATGAAAAAAATGAAACTAATTCCCGGTTTGATGTGTCTCAAAAATGTACAACCCATTTCTGGGCAAACCGAATGAAACTCTCCTCGTCTTGAAAGATTTGCAGCTCGGCAGGGCTGATAAAGCAACTAGGCCTCGTTTGGGTATTTCTTTAAAACAATAGAACTGGGCTAGCCATTTTCAGCAAGAAAAAAACACAACTGGGCTCATGATGTGGTAAACATAAATAAAACCCTGGGTAGACGGGCCACAGCCCCCGCACAGCCATGTTGTTACCCTGATCCGTCGCTAAAACTAGTATAAATAACAACTGCTTGTTCCTCAAAAAAATTGCGTGACCTGTTGGGTCCTGGTGTTAGCCGCTCTTAGTGTAATTCTCTCATTTATTGACCACGTTGACAATGGCGTGAGCCCCAGATGTCCAACCATTAGGAGGAACCATATTTTTGGGCTGTAATATAGAGGCACTTGCTTGCGTACTGCCATGACGCTGGTGGGTCCCTACTATCATCCTCTCCATGTACAATCATCTTCTTGTTCGTCTCGGTTGTTGACGTCGTTGACAACGCAAGAGGGCGGCGCACCACGCACGGCGAGCGAACCAAGGCAGAGGACGACGGCGAGGACTTGGACGAAAAGAACAGGAGCCATGGAATATGCGTCGGTCCAGTCGCAGGCGGAGGGGAGTACGAGGGTTGACTGGTTCGGGTGCGGGTGCGTGTTGGGGCTGACGTTGCCGGAGAATAACAGGACGTGTGGGGGAATAGAGGGAGGGACTGGCCAACGTTGGAGGGTACAGTAGGGCGGCGGAGGTGCAGCCAGCCATGGGAGGAGGGAGCAGGCGGAGCCAATGGGATGGTTTGGTTTGGGCGGCTGGAGGGAGAAGAAGACAAGAGATAGAAGATACACGACAGATGCTGGATGTCAATCCAACGGCTGGTAGGCAGAATCGTTTGTTGACTGGCTAGTAAGTCGACACCACCTTGGATAGGCTATTTCCTCGTGGGTCCCAAATGTCAGAATCCAAATCTATCATGGTCATGCAGCCTTTCCTATGAAAATTTATAGCCCATTTGATGTGCTAGTTCGAAATAAGTTTGTGGGTGCTGGTGGGGGCTAATCACTTGGTTTCTGTAATGCACAGTGAGCTCAAGCAGCCAGTGAGATTGATGTTATTTCCCTTGGTTGGGATTTTGTTACAATATTTCGCTCTAAATTAAACGAATGGCAAGCCATTTGCCTTGTTTCAAAGAAAATATGACAGTCACAGCCGAGTTGAGAAGGGCAAGAACATCTAACTCCAGCTTACAAACTGTACAAAAGCACGAGGGTTAATTGTTCATCAGATTTACACAAAACCCAGGTTGAAAAGGGCAAAAACATCTAACTCCAGCACTGTTTTGGCAGTCATAGTCAACTGGATCGGTCAGGTCCATAGAATGAACATCCTGGCACTACAAAAAAAGACACATCCGTGACATTTTGGGTCGAACGAATTTTTTTTCTGTCATACATATGACACTTCTATGATGATAATTGTGAAAAAACCCAGTATCATCATAGATGTGGTGGGCTCCTACTTCTATGACAAAAAATCATGACAGAAAATGGGCTTTTCGTCCTGGGCGGGCCGGAGACGCAGCTGCATGACATTCTTTGGGCCGTCCATGACGGAAAAAACCGTGGTAGAAGCGAGGGCGAGGAAAATTTCGGGGAGTTCCCGGTTACGGTGGGTGGTCGTGGGCCGAGCGATGCGCGTTTCTCTCGTACACGTACGCGTGTGTGTGCGAGTCGTTGATTCTAATTGAACCCGAGCGATTGCACTGCAGGCTACGCGTTACTGAACCCGAGCGATCGATCGATGGCTGTTAACTGAACTCGATCGAGCGATTCCTTCGCTACTATTGCTAACTGAAGCCGATCGATGCTGCCTCTCTGGATGA
>NC_041383.1:582762901-582777075 GCF_002162155.2 Triticum dicoccoides | reverse complement strand
GATGGGGGTGGATGAACAGGACCCCGTGGCGTTGCCTTGATCGAGCCGGTTGGGGCTGGATGAACAGGATCCCATGGAGGGCTGGATGAATAGGATGACCCCGTGGAGGGCTGGATGAACAATAGATGATGGAGGGTGCCCATGGAGGGGTGGTTGAACAGTAGCCGGTGGAGTAGTGCGGGGTGGAGGCTGGATGAACAGGAGCCCATGGAGGCTAGAGGAGGTCGACGGTAGCCCGTGGAGGCTGGAGGAGGTCGACGGTGGAGATGAACAGTATCCCGTGGAGTCCCGTTTTGCGGTAAGCCACACCCCTTGAGGGAGTCCTGGATTAAGGGGTCCTTGGACAGCCAGACTATATACTTTGGCCGGACTGTTGGACTATGAAGATACAAGATTGAAGACTTCGTCCCGTGTCCGGATGGTACTCTCATTTGCGTGGAAGGCAAGCTTGGCAATTTGGATGTGTAGATCTCCTTCTCTATAACCGACTCTGTGTAACCCTAGCCCCCTACGGTGTCTATATAAACCGGAGGGTTTAGTCCGTAGGACAAGAACAATCATAATCATAGGCTAGCTTCTAGGGTTTAGCCTCTACGATCTCGTGGTAGATCAACTCTTGTAATACTCATATCATCAAGATCAATCAAGCAGGAAGTAGGGTATTACCTCCATCGAGAGGGCCCGAACCTAGGTAAAACATCGTGTCCCCTGCCTCCTGTTACCATTAGCCTTAGACGCACAGTTCGGGACCCCCTACCCGAGATCCGCCGGTTTTGACACCGACATTGGTGCTTTCATTGAGAGTTCCATTGTGCCGTCCCGATAAGGCTTGATGGCTCGCCTCGTTGTCAAGGACAACATCACCTTTGGAGGAACCCTGACTGTAGGCCAGACTCTCCGGCTGGGCGGCTTCGTCATGGCCGCCCGTTCGGTCGTCACGCCGACGATGACTTCTCAGGTCATCAAGAACAGCCTCCACGTCAGCCCGGAATTTACCGAGCAGATGGATCCAATGGAGCTCTCCTCCCTAAACAAGCTCTTGGATCGCATCGCCGCCCTGGGAGTCGCTACGGACTACAATCGGATTGGGCTTAAACCCGACCTAAGGGAGATTATCTCTCCGCCGATCACCCATCAGATAGAGGTGGTGGAGGAACAAAACAACGATTCTTCCCCTATTTTGAGGATGAACTATGTACGGATTCCCGAGCTCTCCGAGCCGGATACCCGTCTAAGGGAGGACATGGCCCAGGCTCCGAACTTAGAATTGGGCAACGGGCCACAAATATTGGGCAATGTCCCGAAGCCCGAGCTGCAAGCTCGGGAACTCCTTTGCCCCTAGGTCTCAGATTGGGTCAGGATGTGGACTTAAGTCTACCCACCCACCCAGACACAAGCGATCTTTCCCACATCAGAGAAGAGCCCCAAGAGACAATACACCACTTTTGGGCCAGATTCCTCCTTGTAATGAGCAAGGTCAAGGACTGTCACGAGGAAGACGCAATCTCATTCTTTTGCAAAAATTGCACAGACAAGGGAATTCTCAATGCCATAAGTCGCCGTGACATAGCACACTTTGCCGACTTGGCGACCATAGTACAGAAGTACTGTGCAATGGAAAGCGCCTAGAAAACCCAAACAAAATTATGGGATCCTCCGGCCCTAACTAAGCCCCTCGTTCGAACTAAAAGGGTGCGCTCTCGCAAGTCACCCAACCCAATTACAAAGAAGCCAAAGCCCTCTACAGGGCGTGGAGCCGTACTGGAGGGATGGCTCAATAGGCCATGCAAAATTCACAGCACACCGGGCATCATACCAACACACAACCTTAGAGCATGTTGGATACTCCGGTAGGTGGCCAAGAGCAGCGAGGACCTTCTCATCAACAATACCGCACAACACCATCCCGCAGAAAATAACAATACAGTACTGACAGTCTTCGAGACTTTTGCCTCAAACAACAGGCGCAAGCGAGCGCTCCGCAGCCTCGCCGAAGTTTGCCATGTTGCAGCAATAAACCCGTGGAACGATACGGCCATAACCTTCAATGCCAGCGACGAACCTCAATTCCGAATAGTCCGAGCACCAGCCGCTTTGGTCCTTAGTCCAATTGTGGACGGATTCCGGCTTACTAAAGTGCTCATGGACGGCGGCAGCGGATTAAACCTCATTTATGAGGAAACTCTTAACAAAATGGAAATAGATAAGAGACACATTGAGAAAAGCAGCACGACCTTCAGAGGAATCATCCCCAGTCGGGAGGCACGGTGCGTGGGAAAAATAACACTGGATGTAGTATTCGGCACTCCGGAGAATTATAGGTCTGAAGAAATCACATTCCAAGTGGCCCTGTTTAGCAGTGGATACCACGCCCTTTTAGGACGGGATGCATTCACAAGTTTCCAAGCTATACCCCATTACAGGTACATGAAGCTCAAAATGTCGGGCCCAATGGAATTATCACTCTAGCCAGTGATCCGGACATAGCACTCCGCACCGAAAATAGAACTACTGCACTAGCCCTGGAGGCATTATCCGAAGCCCTCGCGGCTGAAGAGTTAACTGTGCTGCGCTCCGCGGTGGATAGGGACGACGTGATACTCGGCAAACGACCCAAGTCCACCTCTTTTAAACCAGTAGACGAAATAGTCAAATTCCAGGTCCACCCAATGGACCCTTCAAAAACAGCATCAATTGGGGCACAACTGAACGCCACAATAGACGCCGCACTACGAGAGTTCCTGCGCGAGAATTGGGACATCTTCGCCTGGCATCCTTTAGACATGCCAGGTATCCCACGCAGGCTGGCCGAACATAGCCTAAATATACTAAAGGGATACAAGCTGGTCAAGCAGACTCTTCGGCGCTTTTCAGAACCCAAGCGACAAGCCATGGGAGAGGAGCTAGCCAAGCTACTCGAAGCCGGATTCATTAGAGAAATAAAACATCCGGACTGGCTAGCAAACCTGGTGATGGTACCAAAGAAGGACAAATCCTGGCGCCTATGCGTCGATTTCAAAGACCTCAATAAGGCTTGCCCTAAGGATCCTTTCCCCCCTCCCCCGCATCGATCAAATTATCGACGCTACCGCAGGACACAACTCATTGTGTTTCCTCGACGCATACTCCGGATACCATCAAATCAAGATGGCGGAGTCCGATCAAGCCGCAACGACATTTATCACTCCATACGACCCTTTTTGCTTTAACACCATGCCTTTTGGGCTAAAAAACGCTGGTGCAACCTATCAACGCATGATTCAGACATGCCTGGAAACACAAATCGGCAAAACAGTGGAGGCTTAGGTAGACGACGTGGTCATCAAAACTAGACACGTCGAATCATTAATAGACGACTTGAGGCTTACGTTCGACAATCTCCGAACATATGACATCAAGCTCAAACCAGAAAAATGCGTTTTTGGCGTACCAGCCGGAAAGCTCTTGGGCTTCATTGTTTCCAATAGAGGAATCGAAGCAAACCCGACTAAAATCCGAGCTTTGTTATAGTTGGCTAACCCAACAGACCTCAAGCAAATCCAGAAATTATCTGGATGCGTGGCCGCCCTAAGCCGTTTTATCTCCCGGTTAGGAGAAAAGGCACTACCTCTTTATCGCCTTCTTCGACGCACCGAACACTTTGAGTGGACGGATGCGGCTACGGCGGGGCTGCAAGAAATAAAAGCCCTCTTGGCCACCAATCCAATCCTGGCAGCGCCAAAAGTCGGCGAACCCATGCTACTATACATAGCTGCAACACACCAGGTTGTAAGCGCAGTGCTCGTCGTCGAACGAGAGACAGATGGACATAAATTCCCACTACAAAAGCTGGTATACTACGTATCCACTGTCCTTACTCCAAGCAAGTCACGGTGCCCACACTATCAAAAGATAGCATACGCGGTCTTCATGTCATCCCGAAAACTACGACACGACTTTCAAGAGTGTTCAATCACGGTGGCCTCCGAAGTACCACTCAATGGCATAATAAATAACCGCAATGCCACGGGCCGGATTGCTAAATGGGCTATCGAGCTCCTCCCGTTCGACATAACATACAAACCACAACGATCCATTAAGTCGCAAGTACTGGCTGACTTCGTCGCCGAATGGACAAAAGCCGAACTCCCTAAAGAGTACGGCGCGTACTCCAATTGGATCATGCACTTTGACGGCTCTAAGATGCTAGCTGGTCTAGGGGCTGGCATCGTCCTGACGTCCCCCATCGGAGATACAGTCCAATACGTACTCCAAATACTCTACACAGATTCCAACAATGCAGCTGAGTATGAGGCATTGTTGCATGGTCTTCGAATGGCAGTCTCCATGGGCATTCAACGCCTAGAAGTACGCAGGGATTCGAATCTCGCAATATCTCAAATAAATGGAGACTTCGACGCCAAGGACCCTAAAATGGCGGCCTACCGCAATGCCATTCTCAAAATGTTAGCTCGATTCGAGGGGCTCGAATTCCACCATGTGGTTCGAGAAAATAACCAAGCGGCGGATATTCTCGCCCGCATCGGCGCTAAACGCGACCCCGTCCCACCAAATATTTTTTTGGAAAGGCTGTTCAAGCCATCCATGGTATGGGAAGGGGAGACCGACAATACCAGTCCGGATCCGCATACAACCCTAGATCCTGAACAATCGGACACAATCGGAGGCTCCGCCACTGAAATCACACCTTCGGCCCACATGATTTTGGCGGTCATCGCCCCATGGACGGAACCCTACCTAGCCTACTTAAATAGGCAGGAACTCCCGGAGGATCAAAATGAGGCACGCTGCATTGTGGGATGCTCTAAAGCCTACAAAGTCCACGAGGGAGGGCTTTATAAGAAAAGCGCGACCGGAGTGCTCCAAAGGTGCATCTCCGAAGAGGAAGGGCGACATCTCCTGGCCGGAATACATGCCGGACTCGGCGGCCACCATGCCGCAGCTCGGGCGCTCGTAAGCAAGGCCTTCCGTACAGGTTTCTACTGGCCGACAGCCCGGGAAGATGCACAAGACCTTGTCCAACATTGCGTCGGTTGTCAGCTTTTTGCAAATCAAAGCCATATGCCACCCACCGCCCTCCAAACAATCCCCATAACTTGGCCCTTTGCGGTCTGGGGGCTCGATATGGTTGGACCCCTTAAAGGAGGAAGCCATAAGAAGAAATACTTGTTGTTCATGGTCGATAAATTCACCAAATGGATAGAAGCCAAACCAGTTAAAACGGCCGAATCCGGACCAGTGATAGACTTTATATCTGGGGTCATACACCACTACGGTGTCCCCCACAGCATCATCACTGACAACAGCTTAAACTTTACAGCCGAAGAGATAAAAACCTGGTGCAGCAAAATGGGCATAAAACTTGACTATGCCTCCGTCTATCACCCCCAAACAAACGGTCAAGTCGAACAAGCAAATGGTCTTATTATGAGCGGCATTAAACCCAGACTAGTGCGATCCTTGAAGGAATCAGATACACACTGAGTCAAGGAGCTCGACTCCATACTATGGGGGTGCAGACCATGCCAAATCGCACAACCGGATACACACCATTTTTTATGGTATATGGCACAGAGGCAGTGCTACCCTGCGATATCATCCATGACTCACCTAGAGTGCACATGTATGAAGAAAGAGAAGACGAGATGGATCGGCAGGACAGCTTAGATGCCCCGGAGGAGGAGCGTGATACGTCTCCAACGTATCTACTTTTCCAAACACTTTTGCCCTTGTTTTGGACTCTAACTTGCATGATTTGAATGAAACTAACCCGGATTGACGCTGTTTTCAGCAGAACTTCCCTGATGTTGTTTATTGTGCAGAAAACAAAAGTTCTTGGAATGACCTGAAAATCCACGGAGATAAGTTTTGGAATAAAAAATACTGGCGAAAGAATCAAGGCCAGGGGGCCCACACCCTTTCCACGAGGGTGGGGGGCGCGCCCCCTATCTCGTGGGCCCCCTAATGCTCCACCAACCTCAACTCCAAATCCATATATTCCGTTTCGTGGAGAAAAAAATCAAGGAGAAAGTTTCATCACGTTTTACGATACGGAGCCGCCACCAAGCCCTAATCTCTCTCGGGAGGGCTGATCTGGAGTCCGTTCATGGCTCCGGAGAGGGGGATTCATCGTAGTCGTCATCATCAACCATCCTCCATCGCCAATTTCATGATGCTCACCGCCGTGCGTGAGTAATTCCATCGTAGGCTTGCTGGACGGTGATGGGTTGGATGAGATTTACCATGTAATCAAGTTAGTTTTGTTAGGGTTTGATCCCTAGTATCCACTGTGTTCTGAGATTGATGTTGCTATGACTTTGCTATGCTTAATGCTTGTCACTAGGGCCCGAGTGCCATGATTTCAGATCTGAACCTATTATGTTTTCATGAATATATGTGAGTTCTTGATCCTATCTTGCAAGTCTATAGTCACCTATGATGTGTTATGATCCGACAACCCCGAAGTGACAATAATCGGGATACTTCTTAGTGATGACCGTAGTTTGAGGAGTTCATGTATTCACTATGTGCTAATGCTTTGTTCCGGTTCTCTATTAAAAGGAGGCGTTAATATCCCTTAGTTTCCTCTAGGACCCCGCTGCCACGGGAGGGTAGGACAGAAGATGTCATGCAAGTTCTTTTCCATAAGCACGTATGACTATATTCGAAATACATGCCTACATTACCTTGATGAACTGGAGCTAGTTCTGTGCCACCCTATGTTATAGCTATTACATGAGGAATCGCATCCGACATAATTATCCATCACTGATCCAATGCCTACGAGCTTTTCACATCTTATGCTTTGCTTATTTACTTTTCTGTTGCTACTGTTACAATTACTACAAAACTATTATCTTTACCTTTGCCACTGTTACCATTACTATCATACTACTTTGTTACTAAATACTTCACTGCAGATACTAAGTTATCCAAGTGTGGTTGAATTGACAACTCAACTGCTAATATTCAAGAATATTCTTTGGCTCCCCTTGTGTCGAATCAATAAATTTGGGTTGAATACTCTACCCTCGAAAGCTGTTGTGATTCCCTACACTTGTGGGTTATCAGAGCATGACGTCGCAAAGGCCTGTTCCGCATTCTATCAATAGCAGGCTCGAAGGCATCAAAGTAGAGAAGTGCGGGCCAAAACTTATAACATTGGCGAACTCGTTCTACGCCTACCAGAGAAGAAAAAGGACAAGCTCAAGCCCAAGTGGGAGGGTCCGTTCATCATTGATAAAGTTCTCACTGGAGGTGCGTACCGCCTGCGTGATGCATCACATAATCGACTCGAGCCAAACCCATGGAACGCGGCCCGATTCCAAAGATTCTACGCCTAGTGCCGAACTCTGTGTTTGTCTCCTTACCTCCATCTTCCCTTTTAAATTTTATCGTCTCTCTCTCTCCTTTTTATATATAGCTTGAAAAGATTCAAGTATGCTTTGACCACACACTCATGCCGCGCTATGCGCGCTCAATATACCTGGGGGCTTCTTATACAGAAGCTTAATATAGTTACCTTCTGGGCTTTATGCCCACCACATATGCGTCATTTCCCCATATGTGCCTTTTTTCACCATTATATGCATCGATATGACTTAAGTTGTGGCCAAGCTGGGTTGCCTCGCTCTTGTGTTTATGCCCTACGTTCCCGTTAATTCGGCTAGGGCATAAGGGGAGCACCTCTGTGATTGTTACTACCGGGTCAGCCGGATGTGTACCTCAGACTGGGTGAAGCCGAAAGCTAATGTTCTTAAGGGAATATTCGGTTGGTGAACAAAAGATGTCTTTTACCTATTACAAAATATGCCCTAGATGCTTATATCCTGTGTCATTTTTTGCAGTTCGGACATGCACATTAATGCATGCGCACCCAGGGAAAGGAACCCTTAACGGAACTATTCTCCCTGGAAGATGTTTCTTACTACCCATTTAATATAACATAACAAGTTGGGTACTTGTCTGTTCAAGCACTTATGACCCCTACGCCTGGTTTCCAAGCGTGCCCCGGTTTTTACATAGCTGAGCGAGTATTCGGATACACTCCGGACTGTCGGGTCTAGAGGTTGAAGAAAAAAGGTCCGCCAAGACAAATGATTTACAATCCGGCTAGGGACAAAATGTGTCCTTCGAAGTACAAAGTCACTTAGACTGACTAAATTCTTCTTCTATACCATCCAACATGCTGTCTAGCCTACAGTCCTGTTGGGAATACTTAGCGGCTAATGCTACCTGGTCATACACCAGATGTACAGGGATCTCCTTCCCATCTGACCCTACAGGTCCGACCTCAGCCATGTGGTTCGGGCCAGCCTTGGTGTATCGCGTCTTCACCATGGCCCAGGCTTCCCTTGCGCCTTGTCGGCAGGCCGATATCTTCCATAATCGGAAGTGCTGCCGCGCTCCCTTGAGCATCTCCACAAGATCCCCATGCCTCCTAGCAGGGAGACGGATGGCCATAAGGCCTGGGCAATACCCTGCATCACCTGTCGAACTTGTTCATGCAGTTGTGAGAGCTCCTGCAGGAGATCGCCGACAGACCCAGGCATCTCCTCTTTGGGACGACCTATTAACATACCTATAGACATAATTCTGTTAGCAAGCTTCTTCACCAAACATTATAATGGTTCGTTAGAGCACTTACTGAATATGCCGCGCCAAAGCCCCCTATTCTCCTTTACGGAGTCCGCAAGCTGGGCCCGAACATCCTTTAATTCGACGTCCAGTCGGATGTTCATGTCCTGGAGAGTATTTTTCTCCTTTATAACCTTTGTAAGCACACGCTCGCCAGCCTTCAGCTGTCGCCGAACATGTTGCTCATCCTGTGGTACAATCTTCGGATTGCCTCCAGGATTGTCTGCAGAATCTATTGTTAGAATTGCATTCATGCTGAATACTAAAACTTGTACATGCCATGACATTATTTTTGTTCAAAGCATATATTACCAGATGGGGCCTTCACAGACTCCTCCAGTATGGCAAGTGCGGCCCGCGGTTGGGCTTTGCACTCCTCCAGCTCTTTAGACAACTGGCTATTCTTCTCTGTCAGAACCTATGCACACGACGATCCTTAAATCAGTTGTGCCAACTATTTCAAGTCTCAAGGGCTACTGATATACATACTTATCAAATTTTCTTACCTGTATATCCTTTACGTACTGGTCCATGGCCCTGGCAAGGCCACCTTGAGCAGCCCGGATGTACGCGTCCCCTGAGTTGAAGGCATCAAACGCCTCTTCAGAGAAAGTAGGGTCGCGTAGTGCGGCCCGACAGTGCCTATGATTCATGGCGCTCTCCACTTCGGAGTTTGTAGCGGAAAATCTATCCGCATCCTCTGTTGGAGGATCGTCCGTGTTGACCTCCGCCCTTGAGTCCGGCCTCGCAGTCCGGTTGGTGGAGGCATGACCGGTAGGCTCTCCGGATATAGTCCGGCGAGCGCTTTTTCTGTCAAAAGACAGTGGACATTGTTATATTTTAACGATGATAATTTCGTGGCAGGTTTTTAAACATACCTTTGCAACGGCATCTCGGTCCTGACCGCCTTCTTTTTAAGCCTACCTGACTTCGGTGCCCCTTGTTGGCGAGTCACTGCGGGTTCGGCTTGGCGCCCCGATGGCCTTCCCTGTAAGATGCAATACATGTGCGGTGGGTGAAGTGTAAAGAGGTAATCCTTTTTGGAAGTTGGGACTCTAGGTTTACTTACTTGGGATACAGGGAGTAGGCCAGGATAATCAGCTATGATGGCCACCATCACATCATCGCAGCTTAACTGATAAAATGTCCTGTCAACAAGCTCCACAAATGTGTCCGGATCTTCTTTGAGTCCGGGGCCGAGAGCCCGGTTGGGGTCCTCTGGCTGTGGAGATGGGCTGTGAACATCCTTCATAGCTCTTCGCAGTTCCTGCTATGAATTGACGAAGTAAACATTTGTGCTAAAAATGTGGGAAAGACTGGAATAAAAGATAGCGACTCATCCATCTTGGGGGGTTGTACATGGAGAATCCATCACGTGGCTTGATATGGATGAACTCCTCCTCTTCTCCTTTGTACAAATCGGACAGTATCTTCGCCAGAGCGGCAGGAGAGTCTGGACCTTTATGGCCGCAGCGGGTGGCATCGTCTTCTCCATTGAAGTGCCACATGGGTTTTTGTCACGCCCAATATGCGACCCTATCCAAAAGGAACTCGAAGGTCCCACCAAGGATAGACCCGCATATTGAAACGCTTTTGCAAGGTGGATATCATTACATCAACATTACATAATAGATGGGGATACATACATAAGGCATACAATGCCACACGAATACAACATCACAATACATCAGAGCATCATCCGACTACGGATGAAACACAAACAGAAACTCAAACGACATCCACCCTGCTAGCCCAGGCTGCCGACCTGGAACCTATCCCCTGATCAAAGAAGAAGCAGAAGAACTCAACGCAAGCAAGCATCGCTCTCGTGTCATGATCATCGCACAACCTGTACCTACAACTATTGTTGTAGTAATCTGTGAGCCACGAGGACTCAGCAATCCCATTACCATGGGTATCAAGACTAGCAAAGCTTAAAGGAAAGGAAGAGGTAAAGTGGTGAGGCTGCAGCAGCGACTAAGCATATATGGTGGCTAACATACGCAAATAAGAGCGAGAAGAGAGCAAGCAGAACGGTCGTCAACTAGTAATGATCAAGAAGTGATCCTGAACTCCTACTTACGCCAAAAACCCAGAAACCGTGTTCACTTCCCGGACTCCGCCGAGAAGAGACCATCACGGCTACACACGCGGTTGATGCGTTTTAATTCGGATCTGGTGTCAAGTTATCTACAACCGGACATTAACAAATTCCCATATGCCTATAACCGCAGGCACGGCTTTTGAAAGATTATACCCTACAGGGGTGTCCCAACTTAGCCCATGACAAGCTCTCGCGATCAACGAAGGAATAGACCTTCTCCCAGGAAGACCCGATCAGACTCGGAATCCCGGTTTACAAGACATTTCGACAATGGTAAAACAAGACCAGCAAAGCCGCCCGGTGCGCAGACAATCCCGATAGGAGCTGCACATATCTCGTTCTCAGGGCAACACCGGATAAGTCAAGCTACGAGTAAAACCAGCCCTTGAGTTGCCCCGAGGTGGCCCCGCAGGTTGCTCAGTTCGGACCAACACTTAGACAAGCACTGGCCTGGGGGGGCTAAAATAAAGATGACCCTCAGGTTGGCCGACCCAAGGGAAAGGGATAGGTGGTGGTGAGGCAAATGGTAAAACCAAGGTTGGGCCTTGCTGGAGGAGTTTTATTCAAAGTAAACTGTCAAGGGGGTCCCATAAATCACCCGACCGCGTAAGGAACGCAAAATCCGGGAACATAACACCGGTATGACGGAAACTAGGGCGGCAAGAGTGGAACAAAACACTAGGCAAAAGGCCGAGTCTTCCACCCTTTACCAAGTATATAGATGCATTAATAATATAAGAGATATTGTGATATCCCAACCAAAATCCTGTTCACCATGGAGAAATCTTCAACTTCACCTGCAACTAGCAACGCTATAAGAGGGGCTGAGCAAAAGCGGTAACATAGCCAAACAATGGTTTGCATAGGAAAGGTGTCAAAGGTTAGAGGTTCATGGAAATTTGGGATGGCTTGATAAACAGATGATAGGTAGCGCAGCAAAGCGATAGAACGAAGCAACTAGCATAGCAATGATAGTAGTGAGATCCAGGGTAGCGGTCATCTTGCCTGGAATCCCGCAAGGAAGAAGAACGAGTCCATGAAGACGACGAACGGATGAAGCCAAACCAAGCGTAGACGAACGAATCCTCACGATCGCAACGAAACAGGAACTAACAAGAAGAAGCACACAACATGGTAAACACACCACACATGAACAAGGCATGATGCACAAACAAGCATGATGCATGACAAAGTTACATGAAGCTACTCATGGCAAGAGGTGATGCAAACAAGAACAACACATCAAGGCAAGTTTAAATGAGGTCGGGAACAACATATAACAATTCCGGTAAGTCCTCATATGCATATTTCGAAATTGGTCCAGATCTGAATAAACCTTATGTTCAAGTAGTTAAACATCAAGTTAAGATGCACAACGATGATCTACGCGAGAATCTAGTCAAGTTACATATAAAGTTCATTTAGTTCGGAGCTACGGTCTAGAAGATATGAGCAAAACAAGTCAAACATGACATAGATGCAAAATGCACCCAAACATCAAGCAAACACACCAAGGCAAGGATGCAACATGATAATATGAAACTACATGCAAATCTAAGCAAGTTTCATATAGAGCACACTCAAAACGGAGCAACGGTTCAGCACATGCACTCTATACAAGTTTAAAGGACAAGCTGTCCAAAGCAGCAACTAGGCATATTGGAAGCACCAAAACAACATGCTACAACACCCCAACATGATAACAAAAGGCATGTGCATGATGTACAGGTAAAGCACAACAAAACATGAACACTGAGCTATCTCCAGAAATCACTAGAACATGCCCAAACACACATGGTAAGATTGCAAGTTATAACAATTTCAGACTTCGCAGAAAGTAACATCACGATGCAATGTTCAGAGCTATCTAACAACATATTACAGGAACTTATCATGGCATACAAAGGCATGGCATGAATCTACTCAAAGCATAGATCAAAAGTCCCTTACTGACCATAAGCCAAAAAGGATCAAAAAATATGATGGCACCCACGTAAACGTAGCAAGTTATTAAACAGATTCAAACATGGCAGAAACAGAATTATGAAGGCATGTAGATGAGCTTGTGCAACTCACTACAGAGCATAACATGGCATGTCAAGGCACCCAACAGTAAGAAGGCATGTTTGTGAAGCTAAGCATGGCAAGAGAAAGGTCATAGGGTGCATGGATCACTAGGAAAACACATGGGAACAAGTGAACTTAATGTTAATAGGCTGACAACAACATTTTCAAGCAACTTTGGAGCAAGATATGAACAAGCTACAGCAACCTATAATTGTAACCAGGGGCATGGATGAATAGAGCACATCATGTAGATCAAAACATGTTTATAGAACATCTCCAGATTATGCATAGAATGATTAGTAGCAACATGTTTATATAGCATCATGAAATAACAGATTCAGCCTAGCAAAACAGCAACATCATGAACACTACTTAACAAGCTCGACTCACTCACCACAAGTAATTGCATGACAAGATAAGCATAGCATCATCAAGAAGACATGTTTATGAAACAAACCAAGTCAAGAACAAGTCCATAGCATGCAAGGATCAACTACAACAAGCTTGGCCAAATTGAATAACATGTAAACAATCTGCCAGGAAATATTTTGAAGCAAAAGTAGAGCACGAAAATGACATGCTAGACTACTCCATAATTGCAACAAAGGGCATGAATGGATAGAAAATAACCATTTGTTCAAAACACCCTTACTGAAGTATCTCAAAATATGCATGGATCTCTCTGTAGCATCATGTTTACATGGCATGAAAATAACAGCAGAACAGGGACTAAAATCAGCAACATCACGATGCCTAGTTTGCATGCTTGTGCTAGTCACCACATTGATCACAAAAATACATGGTAAACACCTCTATAAAGAAGACATGGCATAGTTCAAAACACATGAAGACTTCAACCTCATAGGATGCACACATCAATCATGGCAAAAATGACAAAAGAGCTCGTTCTGATAACAGACAGCAGAAAACATTATGAAGCACTCTTACAACGATGATTCAGGCATCAAGATGACCTCAAATGAATATGATGCAATGGAATGAAATGATGTACTCGTCGAGACGAACAATTTGACATATTACACGCACGAAACGGAGCTACGGATGCAAAGATATGATGGCATGAACATGACATGAAAATGACAAAAATATTCGGGGACTTAGACGAAAACGGGGTCAGCCTCCAGTTTTGCACGGACTTCGAGGCGGCCGGAAAACTCGCCGGAGTTGGAGGAGACGGCGGAGACGGGCGGATCCGGGACGGATCTCGCCGGATCCGGCCGGATCCCGGCGTGGGACAGCGCGGGGAGGCGGCGAGCGCGACGGCCGGAGGCTGGCAAGGCCGGACGGGACGGCGCTGGGGAGGCCGAGGAGGCGCGGGCTCCGGCGAGGCCTAGGGTCAGCGGCA
>NC_041383.1:582744146-582762677 GCF_002162155.2 Triticum dicoccoides | reverse complement strand
GCCCGGGCGGGCCGGTGGCGCGGGCGGCGGAGGGAGGCCACGTGGCGCGATGCCACTGGCTGCGGGCGGCGGGCGGACGCGTCCGGTCCAGATCGGACGTGTCCGGCGGCGGCGGAGGGCGATTGCTAGGGTTTGGACTGCGGGAATTTCGGGGGGATCTAGTTTTATAGGTAGAGGGAGCTAGGAGAGTCCAAATGAGGAGCGGTTTTCGCCCACACGATCGTGATCGAACGGCCGAGAGCATGGAGGGGAGTTAGATGGGTTTTGGGCCACTTTGGAAGGGGTGTTGGGCTGCAAAGAGAGAGGGGCTTTACGGTTACCCGGTTAACCGTTGGAGTACCAAACGAACTTCAAATGGCACGAAACTTGACAGGCGGTCTACCGGTGGTATACCAAGGCCACTTGGCAAGCCTCGGGCCATTCTGAGAAAGTTTAACATCCACTCACGAAGAGAGGCAAGAAGGGGACGCCGGAGGGCATAGGAGCGCCGGATTGCAAAACGGACAACGGGGAAAGGCTCGGATGCATGAGACGAACACGTATGCAAAATGAAATGCACATGATGACATGATAAAATACAACACGCAAGCAAATGACATGGCAACGACGGCGAATAACTGGCAGACACCTAGCGCATCAGATCCGGGGCGTTACAGTTTTCCCCGATATTGAAGTGGCTGCACTCCCCGCATTATACATATGGACATAACCTCAATTATTGTCAGTCCTGATTTGGCCAGCGTATTTATCCTGTGCATCAGAAAAAAGATCTCTCTGTTATTTTCCTCCTGGGGGCTCCTGGGGCGCCAGCTGTGGCGTTTCTTCAAAGGGGCATTTACAAACTCGGCAAGCACTTTATGAATAGGGTCCGGAAGAGGGACATCCTCCATGTAGAACCACTCCGAAGGCCAGTCTTCGGATGTCTTCTTTGGGGTACCGGATAGGTATCCGGTCCCGGTAATGCGCCAAATCTCGGCTCCGCCCACTTGATATACCGACCCCTCTTGAGTATGGGTGACGGTGTCCTGGATTAGGGGGTACTCAACACGTCGTCTCCCGATCAGTTGGATTGGGCCGAGGACCCCCATGGCCATATACTCATGGGCCAGTCCGAACAGCTGCCACATACAAGGAAGAATCCACAAGACTTGGTGATCAAGACAAGGACTCCTCCCCAACTGGCATATTCGGCTAGGACTCTTGTTATCCTAGGCCTCTGGTGCATTATATAAACCGGGGCCAGGCTAGTCGATAGATATATACAACAACAATCATACCATAGGCTAGCTTCTAGGGTTTAGCCTCTCTAATCTTGTGGTAGATCAACTCTTGTACTACCCATATCATCAATATTAATCAAGCAGGAGTAGGGTTTTACCTCCATCGAGAGGGCCCGAACCTGGATAAACATTGTGTCCCTTGCCTCCTGTTACCATTGATCCTAAGATGCACTGCTTGGGACCCCCTATCCGAGATCCACCGGTTTTGACACCGACATTGGTGCTTTCATTGAGAGTTCCGCTGTGTGATCGGCGAAAGGATCAATGACTCGACTGCAGTTCAACTGCGACGTCGACTTCTTCGTCACCAGCTCGGCTGGTCACCTTGGCTTGACCGAGGACTGCGCCCTACCTCCGATCGTCATGTTCGGATGAGGGCCTTCATCAACACCAACTCCGATCTCTATCAAGATCATGGAGGAGTCATCCATGAAGCTCGGGGGCTCTACGTCAACATTGCCCTCAGGCGACCGTGCTGTTTTTCTGGACAGCAAACTTGTATCTGCCGCCACCGCCTCCTCGAGTGTCGCCTAAACGATTACTTCAGTGGAATTATGCGGAATTAAGTCTACAACAACCCTGCAAAAATTTCGTCGAGTTCCGATGGAGGAATCTCCGGCAATCTCCGATATACCGGAACCCTGTTGAATCTGGATGAGAATTCGGACGAGTTTAGACCGTGGTATCCAGCATCTTGCTCGGATGTCCTTTGAAAGATCCAACCGTTGATTTGCTACGGAATTCCCATATCTATCACCTGCCAAAAATTCAGCTCGATCCGACCGTCCAAACTCCGGGAAACTTCCGATTAGTGCATCACTTTTTGGATCTGTTTTCTGCGCGAGAACGAATCCGACCCGAATTCATCTTCTTTATGAACGGGATCTCGGACATCCTTTTTGAAGGAAGTTTTCGTATGGGGTGTTGTGTTTTATTCTCAAACACATCCCAGTAGTATTAAAAGTATTCTTGCAATACGAACTTCACCGTCGCGCCGGTGTCAAACCAGCCCGACAACATCACTCCACGGCGGCCAACCTGCGTTAGACACGTCGTCACTTTGTTGAGCCGAGCTCAATTTCTTCGGATCATCGTCTCGACAAGCCGAACAAGATTCCGGCATCGCGAAGGATAAATCATCACCAACATCGCCGCCCCACAGATTACACGGAGCGAGCATACCGGCATCGCCGCACGGTCGCTTCATCAAGCCGGCATCGACCACGTCACGACCTACATCAGCAGGGCCACACTATTGCTTCATCAAGCCGGTGTCCATCACACCGAACTACTTCAACACCTCGGCTGACACATCTCCTCACCGACCTGCTCCGTCTCCTTGCCTGGACTGGGAGCTTCGCCATCTCTTCATCAACCTACTCCGGACACTTCAGCGTCACTAGCCGACCAGCTCCGTCACGTTAGCTGGACCGAGGGCTTTGTCTCAGTGAGCCAACCTTTGCCAACATTGCCATGCCGTCGTTTTATCGCCCATCAGGCAATGGGTGCGCGGATCGAGTCCCAATTTTAGAAATCACCTTCCTTCGGATTGCTACAACAAATAAACCAGGTGCTATTAATCCCAGTATTTTTTGCTTGTTTGGGGTCATTTTTCGCAAGGAATTATTACACTGGTTTGTCCATCATATGTACACAGGTCTATCAGATGGTGGCCACATTAACGATAGTCGTATGGTGGTTCGGTCAGTTTCCGTACATACTTCGGCAAACGCTGCATCCGGAGCTCGCGCCGACCTGTGAATTCAGGCTTTGCCACGCCTTTACCGCATCACGCCGACGCCCTGCATCGACATTGACTTCGGCGCCAGGCCATATTTCTTTTATTACTCACTTTGCATAAATTATTTATTATGCAAGGATTTTTTTTAATTATCATTATTACTATTATCTCCGGTTTGCACCATTTTTTGTGCACAGGAAAATGATCCGGGGACTTTGGCGTCACTCTGCCAGTCTGTATTGACCGTGCTATGTCACCACTTAGGTGTGTCGAGCTCTCCGCTCTGCCACCTCGGGACCGGCTTGGGGGATGGAACCTTGTCCCGTATCAAGCTCGGACCGCGTCATCAATACCGAACACATTAACCAGCTAAGTCGCTTTCATGCTCAAAGCTTTAATTTCTAACTTGTGTTCGGTTCGACCAAGTATTATACTTTTTTGGGAAAATGTTGCTTGTAAATTTTTTTTCTTGTCCAAACTTTGTTTGTGACGCATAAATTCAAATACCCAATTCATTTGGGGGCTTCCTTCATGAAGTTTTTCCTCTTGCATATGATTATACTTGTACGGCTTCGTTCCTTGTTCGTGTATTACGCCACAATATGCACCATATTGACTTAAGCAATTTGCAAGCTGGGTTGCCTCGCTCCTATGTTTTCCCCTACGTTCCCGATTGTTCGGTTAGGGAGTAAAGGGAGCACCTCTGCGATTGTCACGATTGGGTCATCCGAGCCGGACCTCAGACTGGGTGAAGCCGAAAGCTAGCACTCTTATAGTTTTCAATGATGGTCGGCACACAACAGAACTCATGAGTACAAAAAATCTATTGCACAAGTCTCATAATAACAATAAGCACCGAAGCAAGGTATCGGTGGGGGTACTATTTTCTTTGAAGATGCTTCTTACACTTTGCAGTAATATAGCATAAGTTCCCTGAGTGCGCTTTGTCTGTTACAGCCTTATGGCCTGATTGGCTGGTTATTGAAAACACCGTCGATATTCTCGACAGATGGAGTACATAACACTTTTCGGTCCTTGACCGAAGAGGGAGAAGCCGATGGTCGGTTAAGACGCGTTTGAAGTTCGGTTGAACATAGATATGATATAAGTACTTCGGTACATGCGATCATTCTTTTACCCAAGTCACTTGGGGGCTCTTAAATTTATATGAGCCGTTTTATGATAAGTGTTTTTCTTCTTAGTCGTTGCAAAGTTTTTATTATTATTTATCACTCCTTTTTTCGACACAAGTGTGCGGTCACTAGCCGGGGAGCCTAATTTCTCTATCAAAGCCGCTAGAGTTTAGTTTGCTAAACTGGCCTAGTAAGAAGTACTCCGCCTTCGGGATAGGAGGTTGAAGCCGTAGGCTGACCCGCTTGAAGTTTTGAGATAGAATGTGTCATGTTAAAGCACGGCAAAAGCACCTTTTTTTTCTAAAGTCCAAATTTCGGATTGGCACCGAACACTTGATCTAGTTCAGACATTAACCTTTTGAATAAGTTTTTTGGCTTTGCGAGCCCATGGAACTTTTAAACTATTTGTGTGTTTTCAGCACAAGTCTCGCAGTGCAACGCTGGACACCTTCAGAGATTCGGCAAAAACATTCTCGGATATTGCTATATATGCATCGGTTTCGAATTGTGTCTTCGGTCAATAGTTGGGTTGCCCGGCTCCTGCGCTTGCATCCTATGTTCCGCTTTGTTCGGCTAGGTGTGCAAAGGGAGAACCACTGTGATTGTGCTTCCTGCTCACATGGTTAAGCACCTCAGTGGAGAAAGCCGAAAACTGATTGTCACAATAAGCGTAAACTGGTCGGCGATCCAATGACGGTGTTAAACGACGGGCCATTCATAACAATGGCCGAAGTGTTTACGGCTTGACCTCGACTGTCGCCGAACACTACCGGGGGCTATTAACTGGCCCAAACTAAATCCTCGATATGTTGCTCTTACATTGGAGCTGAGGTTTCATGATCATGCTTAGCATGACAACCCAAAGAAAGGAACCGATAGCGGGACTATTTTCTTTGGAAGACATTTCTTCTGTTAAACAATAATATAACATATCTCTCTGCGTACCTTTGTTTATAAAACTGTATGGCCAGATTGCCTTGTTTGTTGTAAATCTTTGCCCTCATAAAGGCTTTATAAAGTAGGACAAACACACCTCGGCTATTGGCCGAGGAGGTGGAAGCCGATGGTCGGTCAACAAAGTTTTCTACAATGCGGATCCGAGCATTAATGATGTAAAGTACTTGGATACATAGAGTCATTACACATAATTTGTGATATTACTATGGATATCGATCCTTAATTCGGCCTCCCGTGCCCGCATTAAGGCTCGGGGGCTACTGGGCTTCGGGCTTATTATTTACAAATATTTAAGGGGCACATCGATCCCCTAATCTGGTGTTGCCACTCGACCAGTGTCTCGGGGGCTACTGCATTGCCTGTTCTATGCAGAAAATTTTAAGTGCAATACAGTTTCCGAGGAGATTTTGATCCTCGGGTTGGTCGGCCGCACCCAACCTGAGTCTTGAGAACTGAGCATGCCGCTTTTTGTGTCCTGAAGTATTCTGCCGAGCTAGGACTTGATCCTCAGACCGATTTTTGCAAATCAACCCGAGTCTCAGCGGCTACGGGGATTAGCGGTCTTATGTCATCCTTCATGTGCATCTCGGGTTTTAGACCGATACACACCTTGAGGGCTACTGGCTATATATCTCGTCAGAGAATAAATTGCATCAATAAAAAACATTGACCAAAAATCAGCCCATGACCGAGGTGCTTAACCACCTCGGAAGCAGTTCAGCATATAGCTCGAAAGAAAGTGGCTGGCTCCTTAGAGGGCATTTCCGAAATTAAGCTCGGCTAAACTCCTTCAACTTTTTTGGACCAAGATGATCTATGCCATCTTGGATATGGTTCGGCGTTGGAGCTTGGACACAGTCCGGCATTGGAGTTCGGATACATTCCGGCGTTGGAGTTTGGATACATTTCAGCGTTGGAGCTTGAAAGCAGTCCGACATGTGCTCAGCTGCAAGAGATACCTTGAATGCAGTCCATCGTTAGAGCTCGGACGCAAGAGGACACTGCCTCCCGGGAACAACTTCGAACCCGAGGTGTGGCATAAGAATAACAAGGCATTGATGAAAGCCGGAAACTTAAAGGGGCTCCTTGGATACCCGACGTGTAAACTCGTCGAATGCATTTCGGCGATCCTCAAGATCGAAGATGAGAAGATTTGTCGAACCAGTTTTCAAGACCGACAATCAAAGATGAAGAACAGTTCAGAAGAATCGAGGAGCGTCCCTAACTTGAAGACCGGTTCAGGGGGCTACTGACGGTGTCCTGGATTAGGGGGTACTCAACACGTCGTCTCCCGATCAGTTGGATTGGGCCGAGGACCCCCATGACCGTATACTCATGGGCCAGTCCGGACAGCTGCCACATACAAGGAAGAATCCACAAGACTTGGTGATCAAGACAAGGACTCCTCCCCCACTGGCGTATTCGGCTAGGACTCTTGTTATCCTAGGCCTCTGCTGCATTATATAAACCGGGGCCAGGCTAGTCGATAGACATATACAACAACAATCATACCATAGGCTAGCTTCTAGGGTTTAGCCTCTCTGATCTCGTGGTAGATCAACTCTTGTACTACCCATATCATCAATATTAATCAAGCAGGAGTAGGGTTTTACCTCCATCGAGAGGGCCCGAACCTGGGTAAACATTGTGTCCCTTGCCTCCTGTTACCATTGATCCTAAGACGCACTGCTTGGGACCCCCTACCCGAGATCCACCGGTTTTGACACCGACAACGGGGTACGAGGCAGAATAGCCTCTTCCACAGCTCGAAATGGGCTTCGCAACCCAAAAATAGCTCACAGAAGGCAACGTAGCCTGCGATATGCAGTATGGAGGTTGGGGTAAAGTTATGCAGCTGAAGGCCGTAGAACTCCAGGAGCCTGCGGAGGAAAGGATGGGTTGGAAATCCGAGTCCCCTCAGCAAATAGGGGACAAAGCATACCCGCTCTCCCTTGGATGGGTTTGGAGAGGTCTCTGCTTGCTCCCCGCCATTATAAGTGGCTAGTCCAGCTCGAACGGGGACCATGTACGCAGGCGGGAGAAACCCCTTGGTCTGCAACTCTACTAGTCAGCTGTGGGGGACAGAACATTTCTCCCAATCGCCCGGCCTAGTGCTACGGGAGCGAGAGGAGGAACCGAATGAATGGCCATGGTGGTATGGATTTTTCCGGGCGCGCTCTGATGAATACTCGCTGGGAGGAGATCGTGTGATTTGGATCTGAGGATCCCCGTCTCTTTAAATAGACGACTTACTCGCATGATCGGGGTGGCAAATGTAAAAACGCCTCAACTTCTCGCATTCGCTCGACACGTGGATACATCCATTATTAAAGCACAGAAGCCGAGGAGTGCGACATTGACGAGGAGCCGGACACTGCTCGTTGCAACAATACTCTGGAGGATTTGGAGAAGAACCCGCCTTGCAATGCCGAAGACAATCTATGCGCCGGACTCATCGTCATTGAATCCTGGTTCAGGGGCTACTGAGGGAGTCCTGTATTAAGGGGTCTCGGACAGCCGGTCTTTATACTTTGGCCGGACTGTTGGACTATGAAGATACAATATTGAAGACTTCGTCCCGTGTCCGGATGGGACTCTCCTTTGCGTGGAAGGCAAGCTTGGAAATTCAGATGTGTAGATCTCCTTCTCTATAACCGACTCTGTGTAACCCTAGCCCCTTCCGATGTCTATATAAACCGGAGGGTTTAGTCCGTAGGACAAGAACAATCATAATCATAGGCTAGCTTCTAGGGTTTAGCCTCTATGATCTCGTGGTAGATCAACTCTTGTAATACTCATATCATCAAGATCAATGAAGCAGGAAGTAGGGTATTACCTCCATCGAGGGGGCCCGAACCTGGGTAAAACATCGTGTCCCCTACCTCCTGTTACCATTAGCCTTAGACGCACAGTTCGGGACCCCCTACCCGAGATCCGCCGGTTTTGCAACCGACACCCCTCCCGATGAACAGGACCCCTGTTTCGACCGTAGCGCTCCAACACAAGTCCGTTTCGTCTATTTTGCAGTACGCCACACCCCTCCCGATCAACAGGACCCCCGTTTCGACTGTAGGAGGTCCGTTTCCTCCGTTTTGCGGTACGCCAGACCCCTCTCGATGAACATGATCCCGTTTTGAACGTGGCCGGTCGAACACAAGGCCTTTTCCTCTGTTCTGCGGTATGCCAGGCCTCGTTTCCATTGCCTGTTCCGTCCAAGCCCTCCTGATGAACATGACAACGCATTCCATTCCGACGCAGCCGGTTGGCTCCCCATGAACACGACGATGACGTTGTTTCTCCGTTCCGACCCAGCCATGTACACGAGCCCTGGCCGTACGTATGCGCGAGTAAGCGTTCGGGACCCCGCCCGTATGTACACATATGTGGCCATATTTTCTTTCTTGCACACTGGCCGCTGTACGTACATGTACATGCTACGTGCGCACCTCTACTACGACATGTACGCGCCTCTACTACAACATGTGCGCGCCTCTACATCGACTAGTATATATGTACGTACACGTTCGCGACCAGAATGACAACGCTACGTACGATTCGACCAGGTGGGTCCCGACTGGCAGTCACTTCCTTGCGTGCGAAGATGTAGCTGGTGGGTCCCAACAGTCAGGGGGACAAATAGTTTTTTTTTCGGACGCACTTCCTTGCATGCAAAGATGTAGCAGGTGGGTCCCAGCAGTCAGGGGGGCGAATCGTTTTTTTGCCCGGACGCACTTCCTTGTGTGCGATGGTGTAGCTGGTGGGTCTCAGCAGTCAGGGGGAAACATTTTTTTGCGAAATACGGTGGCCCGTCCAGTGGGTCCCTGCTGTCAGGTGGAGGAATAATTATTTTGCGCGTAATAATGAGGCACTTCCTTGCGGCCGCCGTGGACCCAGCTGTCATCCTGTCCACGCACAATACTCTTCTGATGGAAATCGATCGTTGACCACATTGACCACACTGCGCCGAGAGCACCACGGCGGTGGACGATGGTGAGGCCTAGGAAGGGGACAACACGAAGCCGGGGAAGACACAACAGTAGATTCCCACGCGAAGAGGAGTACGAGGGTTCACTGGTTCGGCTGCGGTGTGGGGCTGCTGTTGCCGTAGAATAACAGGGGGTGTGGGTGAGTAGAGGGATGGCCTGGCCAGCGGTAGGAGTAGTAGGGGCGGTGAGGCCTCCGCGGCATCACAACCGGCCACGGGAGGCAGGAGCACGCAATACGACCGGCGCTGGTTTGTGCGGCTGGAGCAAGAAGACCAGAGATTGAAGAAGAACTACGGCCGTTGGATGAACATCGTACGGTAACAGGAGCTAGAATCGTTCATATTGACTAAGTTGACAAAGCCCTCCGTCCCCGTCAACTTGGTAGGCCCACAAGTCAGCCTCCCACTATGCCGGGTTCAAGCTGGCAGGGGGAGTATTCATTTTTTGTGCATAATAAGGAGGCACTTCCTTGCGTGCAAAGATAGCTGGTGGGTCCGACCTACCAACGGGGGGCACATTTTTTCGCGAAATACAGAGGCCCTTCCGGTGGGTCCTAGATGTTAGGTGGAGGAATCATTATTTTGCATGTAATAAGGAGGCATTTCCTTGTGTGCGGCCATGGACCCAGCTGTCAGCCTCTCCACGGAAAGTCTACTTCCGATGGTGTCATTCGTTGACCACGTTGACCACGCCGCGCCGAGCGCATCCAAGGTGGTGGATAATGGCGAGGCCCCGGACAGCAACGAGCCAGAGATGGGAAGACGCGAGAGTAGAGTCACAGACGGAGAGGAGTATGAGGGTTAACTGGTTCTAGTGCAGTGTGGTTCGACAGTCGATGGAGAAGAACAGGAGGTGTGGAGGGGTGGAGGGATGGCCTGGACAATGGTGGAGTAGCGCTTCATAGTGAAGTGTGCTAAGCAGAGCTGCTAGCAGCAGGAGGCGGGAGGTGGTCCCGGCGGCGCTGGAGGAAGAAGACGAGAGATTGAAGATGGATGCCAGTCGTTGGATGTAAATCCAACGGCTAACATGTCAGAATCATTTGTTGACTAAATTGACAACGACTTGCGTTGGCTTCGACCTATTGGCCCACATTTCAGCCTCCAAAAATGTGGCACGTATTCAACCCATTTTTTTAGAATTTACAGTCTTTTTTTTGCACGGTAGAATTTACAGTCAATTTGATCTTTTTTTTGAATTACAGCCATTAGCTGGGCTGGGTGAACAAATAATGTAGCTTCCATGTGGCCCATTTATTTTATTTCCTAAAAAATTACAGGCCATTTGCACTTTCTTGAAATACATGATTTTGCTGGGCTGATTCTAATTATAATGTTGGGTTGGGCCAACAATGTTATCAAAAAATAAAAAGGGGCTGAGCATTTTGTTATAAATATATTTAATAATAAGTGATATTATTACTTTCGTCCTTAAATCTTACCAAGCTTTTTTACACAATCACTAGGATTTTCGTGCCAAAACAATCCAGGATTTTATCGTTAAGAAATTATTTTTATAAGTTAATAAGATGTGGGATATTGTTTTCTTACATATGTAAGTATCTGTTAAATATATGATGACAATAAAAATAATATATAATAACATATAAAATAATTTAAATATATATAATATAGTTAGAAGGGAAATATAAGTTGGACATGGCGTTCCTATTCTTATATAGAAAAATAGAACAAACCTGTGCGTTTTCTTCAAAAAAATACATAAATTGGGCTGCCGATATTCAAGAAAAATAAAACCTCGGATGAGAGGTCCATAGGTCGGTCGATACATGACGGCCCTCAAGAAAATACAAACAGGCCTATGGACCTCCCATCCGAGGTCGTGGGCTGCCCATGTTAAAAAGAAAGCTTAGACGGGGCAGCCCAAAACCCAGCTAATACTTGCTGCCCCAATGATAATAAATGATACCTGCCAGCTCCCCGGATTTGTTGTGAATTTATCTCCTATAGTAACTACGTTGAAGCACCTAAAAAAATGTAACTATGTTGACAAACCCGTGAGCCCCAATGTCAGTATAGCATTAGGAGGAAGTATTTTTTTGATGAGGCACTTGCTTGCATACGGCCATAGACCTGGTGGGTCCTGACTGTCCGCCTCTCCATGTACAATCCTCTCCAGATTCCTCTCATTTGTTCAGCATGTTCATAACGGCAGATAGCGACATTGCGGCGAGCGCACAAAGGCGCAGGAGGGGATCTGACCACATGAGGAAGTGCCTTATTATTAACGAAACTACTGAACTAGCCTAGTGGCCAAGTGACACTACCCAACAACTGTTCCGCCCGGGTTCGATTCCACCTCACACATGTGCAGGGAAAATAACTCCAAATTTTTTGCCTCTGCCTTTATTGACATGTGGGTCCCCATTGTCATCTACGCACACCACATCCAACACTTGCCAAAACTCCGTCCCTCGTTTTCTCTGTGTTTCGCACACTCGACATTGTGTGGGCATTTTGACTGTGCATCATATGAAGATGTGCTATGCATGAATGTTGATCGGCATGATGTTAACTGGCTGGTAGTTCCATTTTCGACCATGAATAAAACTTCCAACATGATGTTAACCCTGTTTGAAAAGTCCGTGTTAATATAAATGCTCTGCCTCTGAAAGTTGCAGTTTCTTATCTGAAACTGATTACAGTTTCTTATCTGAAACTGAAACTTGCAGTTTCTTCTTTGAGAATCACATTGTCTGCACTTTTATACTCCAATGAAACTACATTTTTTAAGTGCTAAAAATAGATCTCTAGAATTCATAAAATACTTCATATGCTCAATACTGCAAATCTGAAATTCAAAAGACATTCATATCTGAAAGTACTCTCAAAACACACAACACAAAACACAATTCACAACCTGCAAATACTGACAACCCTAAGCTCCTCCTGACAATTCACAACCTGCCCGACTATTGGGCTGGGGGGGGGGCAGTCCCCTTCTATTCCTCGGCGGCAGACAGCCACCCCGTGAGACGATGTGAACGGCGAGGGAGAGGATGGCGGGGAAGTATCGTCGGGCCAACTGCTTTTCTCCTCTTGCAGTTGGGTTCGGTCGACGAAGACTCCACCGGCTCGCTCTGGCAGGACACCCTCACAAACGACACCCTGTAGATGCTCGATCCTTCAACCTCTGGTGCATGCTCCATCTGGGATCGATACTCCCACCACCACTCCCTCACGATCGGATTCGGTGAATCTGTTTGCTCCATGGCCCAGAGGAGCAACTCTATGTACTCCCGCGCGACTCCCTCCGGGTGTATCGCCGCCTTTTCGCTCTGTTGCAGATATTTGGCCATGGATGTCGCCATCGCCTCTAGTTGGTCCATGTTGTCAAACCAAGACTGTATCTCCAACATCCTAGCTAGCTTCACAGGGTCGCCATCTGCGTCCTCACGTATCGGTTGTACTCCTCCATCGATCTACTTCTCCACATCACCTTCACTCGCCGGCGGTGGTTTTTGAATGGAAGAGGAGAGGAGCAGCGCTGGTTTTGGATTAGAACGGGAGAGGAGCGACACTAGTTTTGGACTGGAACAAGAGAGGAGGGGCGGTGGTTTTGAAATGGAAGAGGAGAGGAGCGGCGCTGGATTTAGATTAGAAAAGGAGAGGAGCGGCGGTGGTTTAAGGGGAGAAGAGCGGAAGAGCGGCGTTGGTCTTGGAAGTATTTTTTGTTGTTTTGCGTATTTTGGGTCAAAGTTTGACCACGTATTGTATTTGACAAGCAAAATGTGAATGCATGTCACCAAAAATTGTATCGTTTGGTTCGTATCTGAATGTACTTTCAAATTATATTCTTTTTGCAACGTATAACATATATTGTATGTGCGAAAATCATGGTCAATTATGAACCAGAATGAAAGTGAGACTAGTTAATGTGGGGTCGCTTTCTTAATTGAAGGATAAATTGATTTTGATTTTGATCCAGTCACAGCGCGCCGGCCCTCTCGTCCAATCCTAAATAGCTGCCGCACGCTCCTCTACCTCTTCTCCATTGCAAAACCACCTCCTCTCCTCTCCATCATCTCCATTCCAAAACCACCGTCTCGCCTCTCCCTCTTCTGATCTTCTCCATTGCAAAACCACCTCCTCTCCTCTCCATCATATCCATTCCAAAATCACCGTCTCGCCTCTCCCTCTTCTCTATTGCAAGACCACCGTCTCTCCTCCCATCTTCCAAAGCTAGCACCGGACAGTTAGCCAGGTTGAAGGATATCCTTACTTGGTTTGACAATGAGTGGGAGATTTCGAGGACGGTGCGGGCCATGTGGCAATGTATGCGAAAGAGCGAGACGGCGGCGATGTACATGTACTCCTCGGCGGCAGTCACGCCGCAGTCCTCCGAGTTCATCGAGTGTCTCCTCTAGGCGATGGAGCAGACAGATTTGCCCGAGGCGATAGTCAGGCGGAGGTGGTGGGCGTATAGGTCTAAGGTCGAGCACCCAGAGGATAACGAATCGATCGAGTATGGTGTGCCGTTCGTGAGGGTGCAGAGCCAGCCGAAGCCAAAGGAGTATTCGTTCTCCCATCACAAGAGGAGACCGGATGGCGTGACGTCGCTTCCCCGCCGTTCTCCACGATTCCCTCGACGCTCGCCTCGTTTCAACGGCGGCGGTAGGGTTTAAGGTAAGCTTCGCACTAACCTAATATTCCACCTTCTCATGCTTACAATCAATGTGACGGCTAATGAAAATCATGCTTACAATCAGTCTCCAAGTACTACGCCAATCACCCTAAAATAGCTTTGGACCTTTGGGTCAAAGTTGTGACATAGTGTACAAATAAAGAAAATTAGATTGGTGCTTCTTTCAGAAAAGAGTACTCCCTAGAAAACTGCCAATATAAGCTACTAGTATTTGGTTAGAGGATTTGCTACTGAGACAGATCCGTCCACAGAGAGTGCCACACATCCCACTGGTGGTGGTGGATGCCAATGCATGCATGCATCATGGTTGGTGTCGGTAATTTTTACTTGGCACACCTCGCACTCTGCATATATGCCAGTTCCATACATACTTTTGTGCAGTTCCACCAAAATGCAGTTGAATAACCCTGTTTGCACAGATAATGAAAAAGCATGATTACATTATAGTGGCACTAGTTGATGAAACACACAAAATAAATATAAGAAAATATTGCGATAGTATCATAGTATGCCATGCTGCGAGGGCGAGATTGGCCCTGCGACGCCTCATACGGTACGCCTCATACTGGATATCGTCCCAAGTCTCCCAGATACACCTTCTACCAGTGATGGGCATCAGTGTACATCGGTAGTACAAGGAGGCGCCTTGAGACATTCAAATCTCTATTTTTGTACAGATCAACTAAAATTAAGCACCCTAGTTTGCAGAAACGCTTAAACATTAACAATGGGACTAGTTGATGAAACATACATTAACAAAGAGAAGCACTTTCTTTATTTACATTGGAAATGAAATGATAGAGAGGACACTCGCTCTATTTTAACTGTATTATTACTTCATTTTATCAGTGACACTAGGGTCGAGCAGGTGGCAAACGAGGTGTACTGTGCGTCACAAGGATGGAGGCCGGGGGTGCTTAGATTGGGATGCTGAAGCTGGCTCTTTCAGTCACCAACATGGATGATTCAATTCATGTGACCTTTTGGTGCAGTTCACCTAAAATGAAGCAATGTCCCGTGAGCTAGCAGCTTCTTCTTCAATTTTTTTTTAAGAAAAGGGCTCCAGCCCCGGTTCCATTTCCATCAGAAAATGAAACCCACAGAGCTTCTTCTTCATTAGTTGCAATAAAATTGAGCAACATCAAGGTTGGTTGTGAAGCTCCTGGAATGCTCAACTATAATTTGGATATCATTTGTGCAGTTCAACTAAGATCGAGCGTGAAATGTATATCCCTGTTTGCACAAAAAAGGTGGAAAGGAGGGTGACTAACAAGTGATGAAACATGCATCAAATGAAAAGAAGCATGTTCCTTATCTGAATGGCAATCCTACAAGGACAGTAGCAATTTCTAAAGCAGTGGCATTGCTAGATATTAGTGTGGGCATTAGGATTAACTATGACAACCGTTAAATACGACATTACTTTGGGCACGGGAGAGTAGGCGGACCAGGACAGTTGCATTTCTAACGAAAAGAACCAACTTATCTTAATGGGAAATTTAGCAGGACATGTAAAAAAGTGCCATTGATTCATATTACTGGAGGCATTACATTGAAAACAACATTGGTTTAACGTGTCCTTACTTTTAACAGTGTGACTGCTACATTTTACCAGTGGCATTACATAACAGTGGCTCGGGGCAACAAACATCAGAACAGGATATCTGGGTTGGTCCCATTTTTGTTCGGTATAGCCACCTTATACTATGTGAGGCTAGCAAATCTAGTGCTGGACTTACTCTATTGACTTGTCCCCCAGTCCCCACTTTCTTTCCTTTTTCAACCAATAGATCGGGTTTATATTGAGTTTGTACTGCGTTTCCCTTTATTTCCCTATTAGACCTAGAGACCAGTTGGAGCCAGTCTCTGCTACTTTTCGCCCCCATTATTTCCTCTTTCGACCAAGTCCTAGATTCAGGTAACAAATCCTCCCCCACCCCCACCCCTTTTCTTCCTTGTTTGAACCAAGTAGTACTAGATTCAAGTGCATGAACTAGTTTTACCTCTTAGACATAAAAAAGGTGGTTTTCGAACAGCCGATCGATCCTATCTACGAGGGGGCCTGAGAAATAGTAAAAGATACAAATGCAGCAACATCAGTAGCTCGGCAAGTAGAGCAAGGTCGGTTTCGAAGGAAGTTATACCTGATGGTCGCCGGGATGTCGCTAGGTGGGTGGCGGGAGGCCGGATCTGCCCACACTACGACAACGAGGAAGAAGGGATCAGAGGCCCTCCCTTGCCAGCGGTGCTTGGGGGAGAGCAGCAAGGCAGGCTGATCGGGACGCGCCAGCAGTGGGTAAGAGCCGTCGCCGAGGACAACCGCGTGAACGTTGCACCTTCTCACCTTCCCTGGTGGAGAGGATCCGTCCGGATCTGTGACCAGCAGTGAGCAGAGAGAGAGAGAGTGTGTGGCCACCGCTGTCGTGGTTAGTGTCGGTGTCAAAACCGGCAGATCTCGGGTAGGGGGTCCCGATCTGTGCGTCTTAGGCTGATGGTAACAGGAAGCAAGGGACACAATGTTTACCCAGGTTCGGGCCCTCTCGATGGAGGTAAAACCCTACTTCCTGCTTGATTAATATTGAAGATATGAGTAGTACAAGAGTAGATCTACCACGAGATCGTAGAGGTTAAACCATAAGAGCTAGCCTATGATGGTATGATTGTAATTGTGATCGGCCTTCTAAGGACCATCCTCTCTGGTTTATATAGACACCAGAGAGCTAGGGTTTACATGGAATCGGTTACAAGGAAGGAAATATAATATCCGGATCGCCAAGCTTGTCTTCCACGCAAGGGAGAGTCCCATCCGAACACGAGCCGAAGTCTTGAGTCTTGTATCTTCACGCTTCGATAGTCCGGACGATGTATATAGTCTTGAGTCTTGAGTCTTATCCAGGACTCCCTCAGTAGCCCCTGAACCAAGCTTCTATGACGATGAGTCCGGCGTGCAGTCTTGTCTTCGGCATTGCAAGGCGGGTTCCTCCTTCCGAATACTCCAAGGTTATTATCGAACAGGTAGACCATGTCCGGATCTGCAAAATGATCTTCACATACCACCGTAGAGAGAATGATACTTCAGCTGACAACTTTTAGACGATGTGACATGCCATTACAACCAGGTCATTATTCAAACCGTTTTTCCACAACCAGCCACAACACGTATTGCGAGGCGGTTTCCTTGACACGTCTTGTCAAAGCAGAGATCATGTCCCCTTATCACGGGATTCTCATCAATACGGGTATGGGTAATCCCCCTGTGCCATCAATCGTGGCGCTTGGGAAGTAAGCGACTCTCAACAGGCTAGTGGGGAGGCGCACCGCTTTCGTCGCCTCTATAAAGGGATAAGGGTTCTCCATTCTTACCCACACCTTCTTCCTCCTCTGCCCACTCTTGCCTCCTCGAGCTCGAACGCCCTAGTCCAAGTCTTCTCCGCACAGCTAAACATGTCCGGAGCAGGAGGCAAATGGGTGGCTTCCACCGTGAAGGAGAAGAACATCGCAAGTCTTCGGGCGGCTGGATACTTGGCCGCAGACATAGCGCACCGGCTACCAGACGGCGGGCAGGTCATTCCAACCCGAGGACCCCACGAGAGGGTCGTGTTCCTTGCCCACTTCATCCATGGACTGGGGTTTCCACTCCACCCCTTCGTCCGCGGGCTCATGTTCTACTACAGGCTAGACTTCCATGATCTAGCCCCGAACTTCATCCTCAACATCTCGGCGTTCATCGTCGTATGCAAGGCTTTCCTCCGCATCAAGCCTCATTTCGGCTTATGGCTGCAAACCTTCTGCGTGAAGCCGAAGATCGTGAGCGGCCAGCAAGCGGAGTGCGGAGGAGCCATGGTGGGAAAAATGCCTAACATCACCTGGCTTGACGACTCCTTTGCGGAAACCGTGAAGGGGTGGCAATTGGGGTGGTTCTACATCACCGAGCCGCGCGACGCCAACTGGGTGGCGGCCCTCGAGTTCTGATCTGGAACCCCTATGCGGCTCACCTCCTCGGAATAGAAGGGCCTGCTATGGGGCGAATCTACAGAGCTGACCGGACTCATAAACTGCATCAAGGGCATGAAGGACAAGAACATCAAGCTTGTCAACATGATCCAAGTCATGCTCGTTCGCCGGATTCTGCCATGCCAAAGGCGGGCATTCAATCTGTGGGAGTTCATCTCGGCCGAACACCAGATGCTCTAGAGGCTCTACGGCATGAATCACAAGAACGCGTGGAAGGCGTTGTTCAAGGCCACCGAAGTACCTCCTCTCATATCCGAGGACCGCGGGCTCCACGCCGCACGGCACCCTACCCAGGTGAGTTCTCAGGCTGCCACCGGGTTCGGTTCTTCCCAATGTACTCATGGGGAATCCTTAAGTGATTGTGTATATTTGTTCAGGAATATGTAGAGACAGCGGAGCGGATTGACTGTCCGGCTCCGCTTCCAGAAAGCCCAGCTAATGATCTTCTGACGAAGATGCTGGTCCCGGCGCCCTATAAGGGACTGGAGAAGAAGGCCGATAAGAAGGCCCCGAGGACCCGAAAGGGTCTCCAGCGTAAGGTTGCGCAAGCCTCGTCCGAAGACGACGAGGCACACTCCTCCCCCGAAGGGGAAGAAGAAGAAGAAGAGGTCGCCCTATCCAAAAGGGATGGGGGGCCGGAGACGGCGGACCAGGGGACCAGGAGAGGCCCCCAGCGCAAGGCCGTCATACCCTTGTCATCTGATGATGATGAGGCAGATTCCTCCTGCAGAAGCGGGGGGAAACAAGGAGAAACTCCA
>NC_041383.1:582719096-582743922 GCF_002162155.2 Triticum dicoccoides | reverse complement strand
CCCGGTGGGGGAGGCTGGGACGTCCAAGAAGGGAAAGGTGTCCCTTTCGGACTACTCCGCCACCGCCGCCGACAACGAGGAAGGGTGGCTGCCCAGGAAGAAGCCCCTAGTGTGATTCTAAGTACCCGCACTCCATCATAATTCCGCTTCATAGTTTTGTTGTAATGCCGAACTTGTATGCAGCCCGGCCAGGGCCCATCCCGAAGCGTCGTCTTCGGACGGGTCCTTGAGTGAGTCAGTAATGAACTCACTCCCGACGGCCACTTCTCCTTGGCCTGCGGACGACATGGAGGTGTTGTCCCAAAGGCTCCCAGAGATGGGGGAGGTGGCCCTGGAGGTGCCTCAAGGCGGGGTCCCAGACGTCGGACTCGCGGGGTTCAAGATCCTCGCGGATCGTGTCGATGAGAGCCACGGTAAGTCGGGCTCTTAGCCGAACACTGTTCCGGAGCCTTCAGTGGTTCCGGACTCAGGCGGGCAACCCCTCATTAGGGAGGGAGGGCCTTCTGTATCAAGGACTTCCGTTGCGCCTGAGGCGCCGGATTGTCTGCTGGAAGCGCTTCGCGGCACTTCTCTCGATGAAGAGCATCATACTCTTATGAGTGCGGTGATTCAAAAGGTTTCGTCCGCCAAGAGCGGACTAACCGAAGCCTGCACCAGCCTCCTGACAGGCTTTGAGGTAAGTAAAAAATGTGTGAAATTACCACCTGATAGGTAGTAGCCCTTGATACTCTGTTTGGTGTTCAGAAGGAAAAACCAAACGGAGGGTCAATTATAATCCGCAGGAGTCTAACAATAAGTTTGAATATAAATAAACAAGCTGTGCTGCTGACCGCTGCTGTCCGTACGGCCGAAATCGCTGGCCTAAAGCAGGACTTGGAGCGGGCACAGGAAGAGCTCAGCCTCACGAGGAGGCAGCTCGAGGAGAGCAAAGGTGAATGATTCCCCTCTCTCATATAGTAAAGTATAAATAAAATTGGTTATTCTAACAACGAGGCATCGTGATTTGGTAACAGAGCCGAAGTGGCATCTCTGAGGAAAGCGCTGTCCGAGGCCGAACACAAGGCAGCCTTGGAGCGGAAGGAGCACGAAAAGCAAAAAGCCCAAGTGGGCGAAGTACAGGAAGAGCTCCAGGAGCTCGGCAAAAGGTTCGAGTCCATGGAGCATGAGCTCAAAGCAAAAGAGGCCGAGCTTGCGAAGGCCCTTACAAATATAAAAGACGCCAAGCCCGAAGCCGAGAGGGTGCAGCGGGAAATCCAGGAGGCCAAAAAGATAGCGGCGGGTAAGAAATTCTTTATGCAAAGCAAACATGTGGAGGAGGCGTTTCTTTTACTTACACGAGTCCGGAGCTCTCCAGGGGCATTCGCAGATCTGCCACGCAGCGTATCAGACGCCGCGGAGTTCTACCGTGCCCAGGAGGGGAGCTCTACGGAGAAGTTGTTCTGGTCCCAGTATGCTGGGGCTGAACATCCAACGTCTTTGAGTGACCAACTGAAGCAGTTGATCGAACTCCACAGGGCGGCCGAAGTGGCTATGAAGGATTTCATAGTCCGGATGTTGCCTGGTGAGCTCCTGCCCACTAGCTACTTCGGCCTGATCAAGCGGATGATGAATGCCTGTCCGTGACTGGAAGTCATCAAGCGATCCGTTTGCATTGAGGGTGCCCATCGGGCCCTTGCCCGTGCAAAGGTGCATTGGGGCAAGCTGGATGCGGAGAAGCTAGTGAAGGACGGGCCGCCAGAGGGCAAGCCGCATCGCGTCCCCGAGAAGTATTATGATGGCGTTATGAAGGGTGCTTGCCTTGTGGCCGATCAATGTACCAAAGACATCATTTTTGAATGAATTCACCTCTGTCATGTTTGTAATGTAAAGACGAAGTTACTTGCGCTATGTAGCGCTTTTGTTATTTAAAATATTACCTTCTGTGCGGCTGTTTATCAAATTCTGGAAGTAGGCCAGTCGTCGGCTTCCGCCCCCGTGTAACTAGTACTGGGGTGTTCGTGGAAAACCCGGACACTCTTTATCCAAATGTTTGGTCCCTTAAGGAGGTGTCCAGCGCAGTGAACAAGGCAATCGGACTATATGGCTTTATAACCTTCACTTAGCCATAGAAGTCTACAATTTTAAATTTTGGCGAAGCCCCTAGAATCCGGAAGGCCGAATTGGGGCGCTATACACGCCTATATCGGACAGAGCCGAATTATCGCCTAAAGCGGAAAAATCTTTAAGGATTTTAAGACCTCTCGAACAGCGACCAACTCTCGCCACATCATGCCGGTCAGTTTTGTGCTTTCTCTACTGAGGTGCTCGTCCGAAAGAACCAGGGCACAATCGCAGTAGTTCTCCCTGCGCGACCTTAGCCGATATAACGGAACGTAAGGCACCAAAACAAGGGAGCCGGGCTATCCCAACTATAGACCCAAGACATGATTCGGAGCTGAAGCATATAATGCTATAAGTTCGGGGTGCCGCACTGTTGAAAGTGTTCGGACTTGTCGTGCCGTATTATGGGGCACCATAAGAAGCCCCTGGCAAACTCAACGTACCAAAGTGTACGGATGCAATATTAAAAGACATTTGTAAGAAAAAATGCTCAAATAAGAATAATAAGCTGACGCTATATAAGATCTCCAATTGATGAATAATACGTTTAGGCGTATGTTTACAATGAATGCATTAAGCGGAGATAAATAGGATTATTTGACATACCCTATCCAGAGGCAGGCTACGTTCCAATAGATAAAACAGGTATAACGATCACGAATAGATTCCACCTGGGTATTTCCTTCTGTGCGCAAAGCCTGTTGCCTTCTTGGTTGGTTCTCCTATGTGAGTCCAACAATCCGGCTCTTTGGGAGAAGCTGCACTAAAGCCATGTCCTTAAAGGTAAAAGAAAAGGTTACGACGCAATACTGTACTGTTGACTGAGCCACTGCTACGCCTCCGCCTGTGCCCATGGTATTTTGAGTGCATAATTGTGTATGCGTGGCACGAATGCTGCTTTGATGGGATTTGAGCAGAGGCCGGACTGCTAATCGTGCTCTTGGCGTGCCTGCTGATCCTGCTGCGGGGTGTTCTGCCCTCGCTTGACGGAGCTTGAGGTTGTCGTCGCCAGATTAGTGGTTTGTCGGAGGAGGCCGCATTGTACTTCTGCCGCAAGGGCTGCAGTGTGCTCTTCTGTACGGAGAGAGTGGTCCATATTTTCGTTGACTGTTATGACCCCGCGCGGGCCTGACATCTTTGGCTTGAGGTATGCATAGTGTGGTACCACATTGAATCTAGCGAATGCGGTTCGTCCGAGCAGTGCGTGGTAACCACTGCGGAAAGGGACGATATCGAAGATTAGCTCTTCGCTTCGGAAGTTATCCGGAGATCCGAAGACCACTTCCAATGTTATAGAGCCCGTACAGCGGGCCTTTACTCCAGGAATGACACCTTTATAGGTGGTTTTGGTGGGCCTAATCCTTGAAGGATCAATGCCCATTTTGCCCACTGTGTCCTGATAAAGAAGGTTTAGGCTGCTGCCTCCATCCATAAGGAATCTTGTGAGGTGAAATCCATCTATGATTGGGTCTAGAACCAATGCGGCTGAGCCGCCGTGACGGATGCTAGTAGGATGATCCCTACAATCAAAGGTGATCGAACAAGCTGACCATGGGTTGAATTTGGGGACGATTGGTTCCATCGCATAGACGTCCCGTAGTGCTCGCTTATGTTCCCGCTTTGGGATGTGGGTGGCGTAGATCATGTTGACCGTTTTCACCTGGGGGGAAATTTCTTCTGACCCCCCATGTTCGGATGCCGGGGCTCCTTGTCATCGTCGCTGTGCAGCCCCTTGTCCTTGTTTTCGGCGTTTATTTTGCCAGCCTGTTTAAATACCCAGCATTATCTATTGGTGTGGTTGGCTGGCTTGTCCGGGGTGCCATGAATTTGGCACGAGCGCTCCAGTATACGGTCTAGACTGGACGGTCCCTGAGTGTTGCATTTGAATGGCTTCTTCCGCTGACCAGATTTGGATCCGCTGAATCTGGCATTGACCGCCGTGTCTTTGGTGTTGTCGCCGTTGTTACGTCGCATGTGTATGTTGCGCCGTAGCTTGCCATTGTTGTCACGGACGTCCGACGTGCCAGAATGTGGCGTAGTGCTACTGCGAGCCAACCAACTGTCTTCGCCCGCGCAAAAGCGGGTCATTAGTGTCATGAGAGCTGCCATAGACTTGGGTTTCTCCTGGCCGAGGTGTCGGGCGAGCCACTCGTCACGGATATTATGCTTGAAGGCCGCCAGGGCTTCGGCATCTGGACAGTCGACTATTTGGTTCTTTTTAGTTAGGAACCGAGTCCAGAATTTCCTGGCTGATTCTCTGGGCTGTTGAGTAATGTGGCTCAAGTCATCGGCATCCGGAGGTCGCACATATGTGCCTTGGAAGTTGTCAAGAAATGTGTCTTCCAGGTTTTCCCAACTGCCAATGGAATTTGCGGGCAGGCTGTTTAGCCAGTGCCGGGCGGGTCCTTTGAGCTTAAGGGGAAGATACTTGATGGCATGTAGATCATCTCCACGGGCCATGTGAATGTGGAGAAGGAAATCTCCGATCCATACCGCGGGGTGTGTACTGCCATCGTATGATTCGATGTTTACGAGTTTGAATCCTTCTGGGAGTTCATGATCCATCACTTCATCGGTGAAGCAGAGGGGGTGTGCGGCGCCTCTGTGCTGGGCTATGTCGCGACGCAGTCCGGCTGCGTCTGACTGGTTATATTCGGCCCGGCCGAATTTGTTGGTAGTGTATCCGGTATGACGGTCATCGTCATGTGCTGCGGTGCGCCCCCGTGATCCGTAGATCGATCTTGGTTGTCCTGCAGCGTTATCCAGTTTATCGCGCAGGTCCTGGGTATTGCCCCGGGCCGTGGTAAACCGGCGCGGGGGTGGGGGATGGTATTTGGGTTGATATGCCGATTTATCCAAACCTCGAGGCGGCCGGTCAGCCGTGTGGTGCTCGAGTCCATATTCCTCGGCTGCTAGGACTTCTGTCCATCTATCTGTGAGCAGATCTTGATCAGCTTGAAGCTGCTGCTGCTTCTTCTTCAGGCTTCTCGCAGTGGCAGTAAGCCGGCGCTTGAAGCGCTCTTGCTCTGCGGGGTCTTCGGGTACGCCGAACTCATCGTCGCCGAGGCTAATCTCATCTTCAGAGAGGGGCATGTAGTTGTCCTCCTCCGGATACCCGTCCGTCGCCTGTTCATCTGGGCTGTCATGCCCATCTTCCTGTTTGGCCTGCTCGGAGGCGGGCTGTTCGGGGTTGTATTCATTGTCGGCACCGTCCGGATTGTCTTCGTCTCCGATGCCGGTATTACCTTGGCGGGGCTTGGAGCGGTGCGGGCGACGCCCATGCTTTGCTTTCTTCTTGGAGGGGTTATCCTCCATTGCCTCATCGCCATTGGTTTCGTTGGGAGTGTCCACCATGTATATATCGTATGAAGGGGTGGCTGTCCACCATCCTGTGAGCAGTGGCTCATGTACGTCTCCTACATCGTCGTCCATACCGTCGATGTCTTCAAAGTCGAAGTCGAGCATGTCGGTTAAATCATCGATCGTGGCGACAAAGTGGGTGGTGGGTGGGTAGCGAATTCCTTCGTCACCTACTTCCCACTCAAGCCGGACATAGTTCGGCCCAGAGCTTCCTGACAAAGAGAGAGACTTTAATGAGTTCAGCATGTCGCCAAAAGGCGAGTGCTGAAAGATGTCCACAACAGTAAACTCCATTACCGGAGCCCAACCTGGCTCGGATGGCTCGAGAGTGTGCGGACGTGAGCCAACAACCGGATATGAGTCCGGGGGCCCAGGTTTACAGGCTTCCACAGGGATGTGACCTGTGTTTGGCTCCACCGCCGATGAACGTGCGGCCTGCGGGGCGGGGTCCATCCCTCCGTCCTCGGGCAATGCAACCTGTTCCGGATTTAGATCCGGGGCTATTGCAGGGATGATGTTCCAAGCATTGTCTGATAGCAGGTCTAGGCCGTGCTCGTCATGACTGTCCTGCGCTCCTGGCACAAGGTCAAATCCGTCGAAGATCTTGTCTCCGCGAATATCCACCATGTAGTTCAAGTTTCCGAACCTGATCTGGTGGCCAGGGGCGTAGCTGTCGATCTGCTCCAAATGACCAAGCGAATTGGCCCGCAGTGCGAAGCTGCCGAACACAAAGATCTGTCTGGGTAGAAAAGTCTCACCCTGGACTGTGTTGTTGACGATTGAAGACTCCATCGAGCCTTGAAGCGACGACACAGAGGAACTCTCAATGAGAGCACCAATGTCGGTGTCAAAACCGGTGGATCTCGGGTAGGGGGTCCCGATCTGCGCATCTTAGGCTGATGGTAACAGGAAGCAAGGGGCACAATGTTTACCCAGGTTCGGGCCTTCTCGATGGAGGTAAAACCCTACTTCCTACTTGATTAATATTGAAGATATGAGTAGTACAAGATTAGATCTACCACGAGATCGTAGAGGCTAAACCCTAAGAGCTAGCCTATGATGGTATGCTTGTAATTGTGATCGGCCTTCTAAGGACCATCCTCTCCGGTTTATATAGACACCGGAGAGCTAGGGTTTACATGGAATCGGTTACAAGGAAGGAAATATAATATACGGATCGCCAAGCTTGTCTTCCACGCAAGGGAGAGTCCCATCCGGACACGAGCCAAAGTCTTGAGTCTTGTATCTTCACGCTTCGATAGTTCGGATGATGTATATAGTCCGGCTGTCCGGATACCCCCTTATCCAGGACTCCCTCAATTAGATCTGGAGAGGACGAGATAGTGTGAAGAGAGCAACACTAGCAAGCAAGCGCGGTGGCTCCTGCTTATATAGTGGAGTAGTACTAGTTTTCTTTTGTCTACCGGAGCCGGCTTGACCTCGTCAATGACTATTGAGAAGTCTTCATGCACGTGGCCCAGAGGCGCAGTTGTCGTCATTTTGATCTGAAGCACCGGATTATAATATATAAAACGAAAAAATGCCACCTGACGAGAAATCATAACCTCACTGTCCAAAGGAGATAACATGAATCCTGACGGACAAACTAGACGAGGAACAAAGCTCAAATTAAAGATAAACTCGTAGAAAAGGGGTCCGTCGATAGATATCCTAATTAACATAGCCGGCTTGACCTAGATGGCAGCCGAGAAGTCTTCGTGCATGTGCCCCCAATGACTAGCCCAACTCAGTTGTCGCTGTTTAACCCTCGCAGGGATCCGAAGCACATGACACCTAATTTTGCAAGATGACAAGAAACCTTTTTTTAGATTTCTCACCACAACTACAACCATGTACAACACAGCCTGCACGATATGTAGACGATATTCCAGACCGACCGACCGTCTGGGGTGTGACGCGAACGCGGCGGGCGTGCTGTATACTTCGTACATGTCTACCATTGTTTTCTATATGCTTTGCTCCATGGCGCAATCCATGGATACAAAATTAGTATACTGTACTATTTAAAAGTCGAGGGCGGGGCTTTTCCTGCGTGGTAGGTGGGGCAGTTCTGCCTAGTCGGTTCGACAGAGACGCGAGAAGACAAGGGAGTAGGCTGCTGCAAATGTAGGGCTGTGTGATTTGATAGCGAGTTACTGCCGGACAGGTGGGGCCCCGTGATTTGACTTGACATTATCATTTTAACCGCGGCGCTACGACCGGCGTGAGTCTCCCGATTCCTGACCACCTCCATACAGGTGCCTCTCCCAATGCTCCACCATGTAGTAGAGGCTGGCTCTTGCATGAGAGCCCACTTCTCCACTTTTTCCTTGCCTATCTTTCCTCCACATATGCAAAAATGCCATGTAAAGCGCACTACTGTACTTACTTGGTCCTACAGGTGCTAAGCTTGCCACATAGGCATAAAGTCTGATGTGGCAAGTTAATCAAGAAGAGAGAGAGAGTAGTTTGGTGACCCAAGGAAGAAACAGTGCTAAGCGTGTGTACCTTGGTGAAAAGACAATTTTGAGTCTATAGATAATTAAATGAAGCAAACTTAGCAACAAAAAACTAATAAGCACACCATTTCATTGGAAGAGGTCACTCCTTGGCAAATGCAATAAATACTAGTACTCCATGTGTCCCATAATATAAGAACATTTTTGGCACTACACTAGTGTCAAAAACGTTCTTATATTATGGGACGGTGGGAGTACGAAGAAAGAGATAGAGAGGAGTAAAAAAATACAGTTATAGCCAACCTTATAGCTAACCTTGTTGTAGTATGAGTGACTAAGTGATGACTATTTATGACATGCCAACATTAGATAGCCTAACACACTGTGTTAAATCTCCAAGGGCGCGACCGCGCGAGCGACGCGACGGTCGTGGTAGGCGCGACCATGATACGGGCTGCTGGCAGCCCTTGGATCTGAGATCAAACGGTCGCATGCTAAGTTGCTGAAAATTTGCAGAATAACCCTCTAGGATAGGATATTCACCCATAGGTCTGGAATCACGCCATGCAACCATTCGATCTCAGATCCAAGGGCTCTCGGAAGCCCGTATCATGGGAGAATGGAAAGCCTCTACCCTGCCGTTCGCACGCTAGTAGTTCGCTCCTACTCGTCCCCGCACGTCCTTTAATACTACGACGGTTCGCTCCTAGTCCTCCCGTCCTTTCACATTACGGCAGTTCCACTAATCCTAACCCTCCTCCCAAATCCATGGCGTCCCAAATCTCCATGATCAGCGGTGAGTACAAGGTTAGAACCATCACCGGCGATGAGTTCGACGTCATCTACACCCGTTCTTCCGCTATGGTGAAAGGATGCATTTCTCGCTTTAGACGCATGTTCGAAAACTCAGATGATGAGGGGGTTGCTGGGCTAGATGTTGAGTACACCACAGTCCTGGGATGAGAGAAGGATCTAAAGGACGAAGAGAGAAAGAAGCCCACCATGATCCAGGTTTGCGTGCATGACTTATGCTTGGTCTACCACATATGCCATGCCGACGTTGAATGCCTGGATTTTAAGAACTTCCTCGAGAGCAACCAAGTCAAATTCGTTACTGTAGACTTTACGAACGACGAAGAAGTCCTGGGTTGGATAGGCCTCGTTGTAGGCAACCGACCTCCAGAAGAATCGGATGGTGTCCTCTCGTCATCCTTCAATGCTGACCCTGGCAGGAGCCATGGTTCATCCTTCGTACGGTAAACTAGAGAAACCTCCATACACGTTTCATCATTAGGCATGGCAACGGAATGTACTAGATATAGACCACATCCACTACGCTGCAATGGATGGCTACCTTTGTTTCAATATCTACAAGGGTTGGATGAAGAGCAAGAGCCAAGTGTGCGGTTCAAGCAAAGAAGTATCGGCCAAGAGGAAGAGGGACAAGGACGAAGTCGAGGACGTGGACGAGGACTCCGAGTAAGGTGACAGTGTCGTTGCTCATGGTGGTTCTAATGCAGTGTCTACCGGAATAGTTGCAAAGTTTAATTTCAGGTGTGCTTAATTTAATTTGAGGGGTGTGTTGTGCTGAGCCCCCAGCAGAACTATGTTATGTTTCTTCTTGTTACTTTAACTCTTCAGTACGTACATACTACTAATATTTCTTACATTTCATCTTTTAGTTGGTATAGTACTACCACTCATTTCTTCACATTATATACGTACAATATATATGGCCAACATCATATAGCCAGCAGCTTAGTTGTCAAAGAATTTCAGGGTGCTTAGTTTTGTCAAAGAATTCCAGGATGCTTAGTTTTATTTGAGGGGTGGGTTGTGCTGGACACCATTATTGTGACTAGCCTTTTTAATAGTACTATATGCATAATTTGGCGATGAGCGCTCTCTATATGTACCACCTTTTTTTTAATTTCAAGTTTTGCTCCATGGCGCAATCCATCGATACTACTACTGTACAAAAGTATACATTTTTTAAAAGGCTAGAGGGCGGGGAAGTCTAGCTTGGTCGGTTTCACGAGAGGCGAGGGCCTTTGTGATTTGACGGCTCATTACTGCTGGAAGGCGGGGCCTTGTGATTTGACTGCTCGTATAAATGCGCCGACGACCTGAGGAGGAGCAAAGAACCGTGCAGTATACTCAAGTTTTCCACTGGAGTAGTACTACGACGGAAGAGCACGAAACACGGCAGCCCAATGCCATATGGCGATAAAAAATGATCTAATTTGCTAGTCATCTCATTGTTAGCATTGTCCTATTCATTCCCTAAAAAAAGCATTGTCCTATTCATGCCTTGCAGAGAATGTGACACGTGCAGCGAAACACCCGAAGCAAAAGATGAAACACAGGAGCAAAAGAAGAAGGAAGATTATCACCCCAAATGATCTAATTCGCCGCGGAGTCGTAACTGCTTCTTCATCGCCTCCACGACCTCCATCTCCTTGCGCGTCTCCTCTGCCATCTTCTTTATTCTGTCCATGACGCGAGATTTCTCTATGCGAGCCTTCATCATCTGTTCCACGGCCGCATTGCGTACCTTGACAGCAGCCAGGTGCTCGATGCGGAGCTTCGCCAACTCCTCCTTCTGTTCCATGACGAGGGCCTGCAGCATCTTCATCGAGGAACTACTATTCTCATGCAGCTTCTTCCAGCCGGTGTTCTTCTCCTTCAACAGGTCGATCTCATGGCAGAGCTTCGCCTTGTCCTCCTGAAGTCACAGGATTTTGCCGGCCGCCTTCTTCTCCGAGGCAATGCTCTTCTTCAGCAGCATCACCAAGCCGACGGTCAACTGCCCCTGCTTATTGAGCTCAGCGGGCATGTCGTCGAGGCTCTCCTTCAGCAGCTCCACCAAGCCTTGGATGAACTCCTTCTGCTTATTGAGGTGCTTATTGAGATGATCGGGCATGCCATCGAGGGATAACGACTCCAGCGCCGCCGGCTCGGCATGTTCGCCTCCGCGGCTAGGGCGCTCCTGGGAGCCATCGCCTGCCCGTGAGAGATTCGAGGTCTCTGGGTGGCGGCGAGCCCTCTTTTTTTTCTGCAGCCTTGGTTGCCGCTCCCTTGTTACGAGTAGTTCTCGACCTAGAGCTCTGCTCACCGGCCATGGCAAGGATGGACGAAGAAGACTTATGAGGAGGAAAGGTAGAGTAATTTTCGGTTAGGTAGTTCCCCTTTTTATAACCTAAGTACTAGCACTAGTACTAATACCTGCATAGTGGGAACACGTTCAGGTTTGGTACGTACTAGTAGATGTGAGCAGGCTTTCGAATGTGATGGGAACAAGGTAAAGATTAATTGATGGTTTTGGTTTCGAGGCCCGAAACGGCTCCCGATGAGTTTAGCGGAACATAAATTTCAAGTAGACTACACTGCTCAAATGCGTAAATATTATGTTACTGTCAAAAATTGGCACAAAATACGAAGGAGACCAATGGAAGTACTACTAGCAACCCATGATTTAACTACTCGCATGCACGCAATGGAGTAATAATATCTTTCTTCCGCCCTCACGTCCACTCAATTTGCATGCGCTGTATTAATTGACCATCAATGAAGTGAACGACTTTACATGCGTCAAATTATCACATGAGGTGGATCTTGGTACAAAATTGCGTCTGTCCGTGTACCTGTGTGTGCGTGCGAGGGAATGAGTGTATGCGTGGCGTGCGTGCACATCTTCGCTTCGTGCATGTACTGCTAGTATGGCTCAGGGAGGACGAGTACATTCTTATGGAACCAGCAGCACGTCACTGTGATCAATCCACGCAAGGAGGTCGCGACAATGCCTCCACATGTGCCACGTGGCTTCATGAACTGTAAGAGAGACACTGTGTAGCTTGCCATTGGAATTCTAATTTACGTGTTTTGCACATACTCGAAGTACTAGTAAGGTACATGTGCATTGCATGCATCATATTTTGCAACCAAATTATGAATAAATACCACACTATAACATGTAAGCTCTGAGTCATATATGTCTGATGTAGACCTTCGTTTAATTCTTAAGTTCATCTCATTCAAAATCAATTAGTTTTTATAAAAAGCTAGGGCCTCTTGGATCCGTAGGATTTCCAAAACGCGGGAATAGGAAAAACATGGGATTATAGTGGAATGTCGTCTTGAATCCTACAGGATTGTACGAGTGTTTGATTGTGCATAGAAAAAATGCAGAATTCTTTCAAAGAGGTTTGAGTGGATGGGATGTTTCCTATGAAATCTATTGCAAATGAATCATATGGAAAAATTCCTATGGTTTACAATCCTACGAATCAAACAACCAAGATAGGAAAAATTCCTAATGATTAGAATCCTCCAAAATTCCTTTGAGAATCCTTTGAATCAAAGAAGCCCTTAAAATATTTTATGATTCATGGAATTGTGCATTGTAAAGCATAAAGTAAAAAACAAATAATGACAATTCAACTAGAAAAAAAGTTTGGGCAGTTATGATACGGAAGATTCTAGAACAAAAGAGAACCACTGTTGTTTTGAGGTTTGTGCATCATGCTTAAGTTCAACCATGGAGTCTGCTAGATTGTACATGTGGCAAAATCCGGTGGGGGGCTAAAAGATGGTGCGAGGGGCCGAGTGGAGGGAGACTATGAAGGAATGCACAAGTGCGAGATCGATATTTAGAGAGAGGGGGCGACAACGTGTGTTGTTGCGCGCATCGGCGGAGCCATGAAAAATAAATAAGCTAGGGGGCCAAGCATTGCTAATCCTTTACCAGGAGGGTCAATTCATGAACTTAAACCATTTTTAGCAGCAATTTTCTAATGATCACATTCATATTAGCCTCGATATATAGTGATGTTAGGGGGTGGGGCAGGGCCCTTACTGCCCCCTGTCTTCGCCATTGTGCACACGTCATAGAGGTGAAGCGGAAGGCATGGATGATGAGAGGGGGGCGTTGGATATATAATTAATGTGGGTGTATTAGCTATATATGTTAATCCTATATAGAGAGGTATAGATTGATCGATGTGGACGTGGGAAAGAGGGTGAGACCTCACTGGATATATCGATTGATCGGTTTGTGTGGAAAACTATGAAAGACCTAGCTATATACACACATACATAGAGGAACATCGATCGTTGCGCATGCACGCGTGAGAGATAAAGAATGCCCGATATGATGGAGAGGGGGATGTGTGTGGGTGTGTGCCTTCATGGGAGACCGACCTAAAGAAAAAGATTGCATGTGTGCGATGGATAATGCCGACTGGTAGTGTGTGTGCATGCATGCACGAGAGAAAGTTAGTGGTACAATTATAAAGAGAAGACGACTGTGTGGGTGTAAAAGACTAGGTGAGGTCATAATGAATGTAAAGTTGAATTCAAATATTTGAATAAGAGATCCTGATGTTTGAAACCCATGCATGCATGAATATAACGGAGATCTGCGCGGTGTGGTTTGGAAACGAGCATGTTGTAATGTATACACATTGAACAAGTTCAGACTGATTTGAATTTGAGATACCGATGGCAGACATCATTTGGCCATGCCGCATCCGTGCATGGACACACTATTCTAATTGGAGATGATGGGTGGCTTTCGCATCACATATCTATATCTATACCCCTATATATATTATATTTTATATTTTTTTATTGTGTGCGGGTAACTTTAACTTTGAAAGATGGTCGTTGGATGAGGCGAATCCGATGGTCCAAATATGGCAAATTTGAGCACTACAGGCCATTGGATATCATCTAGATTCCACTAGATTTCGCCACATGTATAATCTAGAAGACTCCATGGTTGAACTTAAGCATAATGCACAAACATCAAAACACAAGCACTTCTTCTTTGTTCTAGAATCTTCCGTATCAGAATTGCCCAAAAGTTTTTCTACATGATTTGCCATTATTTGTTTTTACTTTATGTCTTACAACGCACAATTCCATGAATCTTAAAATAGATTAGCTTTCTTATAAAAACTAGATGATTTTGAATGAAATGAACTATAAGAATTAAACGAACATCTACATCATGCATATATGACTCAAAGCTTACATGCTATAATGTGGTATTTATTCATAATTTGGTTGCCAAATCTCATGCATGCAATGCGCGTGTACCTTACTCTAGTCTAAATGGTGTTTGTGTGTGTGCGTTGTGCGTGTTGAGGTGCAAATTGTCTCTTTTTTTGGTACACGTTAAGCTTGTTCTTCCAAAATTTCAAGCCACGCCTTGTTATGCCGAAAATTCAAGCTAGCGTCTCTGTCTATCGTGCTGCAAAACTCCCGCCTCTTCAACCCATGGCTTGTTAGCCCGGAATATTTAAGATATATCTTTGTCTTGTTGTGCTACGACAACTCCCTCCATCTCAACCCACGCCTTGCTATCCGAAATTACAATGCACGCGCAAACTCCCACCTCCTGTGAAATCCCGACACGTGAAATGCCCGTGGTACCCCTGAACCGAAAGAACCGCCTCAAATCGGTGGGGGTACTTTCATAACTTACCCCACATTTCGGACAAGCGCGTCCCTAAGCCATGGTTCCCCATTGCCATCCCATCCGCCCACCCATTCGTACACCGAGGCCGCGAAAACCCGCGACGAAGCCCCACACCCTGCTCCGTCCGCCACCTAGCTGGAGCCTCTTCCCCGACGATGTCGTCCACAACAACACCTCGACATCCCTCATCCACCGTACGGGATGAGGATCCGTCTTTGATCTCGTCCTCCTGCCGGTTCAGCCACCCCGTCATCCACCTCCAAGGAGCTGCCCTGACGTTCCCCTCGTCTTTCACGCCACCTCCATTCCCACACCGCCGTCTTGACCTGCACCACCGGAAGAGCATCATCATCACCGTTTCCTCGGATGAAGCTGCGGCCTAATCGGCGCCACCAAAGAGGTTGTACACTGTCAGATTTTGGGTTCCAGCAGACCCTTGAGGTTCGAACACTAGGGTGCGCACGAAGATCTTTCCCCTACCAGCTCACGTCTTGATGCTTCGCAAGGAATCTAGGCTAGAAAGAAGAAAATACAAGGGACAAGAGATTTATACTAGTTCAGGCCACCATTGTGGTGTAATACCCTACTCCAGTGTGCGGTGTGGTGGATTGCCTCAGGGGCTGATGATGAATAGTACAAAGGGGGAGCAGCCTCGCGAGGGGCTGTTCTTGAGCTGGTGCGATGAACTGCTTGGGTGAGTTTAGTCGCCTCTCTCTAGTCTATGCGTGATCTAGATTCTCGATGCCTCTACTCTATGATGGCTAGTCCTATTTATAGAGGGAGGCCCTGGGCCTCTTCCCAAATAATGAGCGGGAAGGGCGCCAACAATTGGCCATTTTGAAGGGGAACATCTGGTATACTTATCCTGACTAAAGTTGGTCTTCGGCTGCCAAAAGCTCTGACGATCACGCCGTCCTGGGCTCCATGATGACCTCCTTCCTGCCGCTCTGCTGGTCTTGGTCTTGTTGCACTGAAACAGTAACCTTTGCCTGATGCCTTGTCCTGTGCTTGCCCCCTTTGCACCGAAGGGGAAACAAGGACACTGCGCAGGCCGGCGCTCGCCTGGCGCCCTCCTGGTCTCGATCGTCATGGCTTGCGTCACGGGCACCTCACAAGGTAACCTGCATTGATCTCTCCGCCTCCTCGCGAGCCTGCCTGGTGAGGCTGCTCCTGAGGAAGCTTCCTGACGTCCACCCCGTGAGGCTTGGCCCCTCGCGAGGGTCTTGAGCTTGAGCTGATGAAGCTGGGCTTCACTGGGCCCCCACTTGAGCCACGCCGCAGGCCGCATGCAGGCAAGTCTGGGGACCCCCGTTCCCAGAACACCGACAGTAGCCCCCGGGCCCAAGGTGCGCCCGAACTTGGCTTAGCAGAGATGCGAAGGGGCAAGTGCGAAGTGCCGCGGGCCCCAATAGCCTGCAGCCTTGGGCGCTGCGTGGCGGTTGATTGGACGTGGGCGTCTCCGCTTCCCCATGATGCCTCATTATACGCCCGGCTAGGCGGACCCGTGGTTGCACACAGCTATTCCCCTTTCACCGTCCGTGCACTTCCTGTCCTTCCTTCTTCCACCGGCTCCAGCCTGCGCCTCCAATCCGGCTCGAGCTCTCCTGTCTTTCCATCGCCATGGCCCCAACGAAGAAGGAAAAGGGGAAGAAGCCCGCGCCTTCGCCCCGCTCGCCTCCAGCGGCGGCCCCCACCGTCAATCGGTCAATCATACTCAATCCCGAAGCCTTGAACAAGGTCCGCTCTGCTATTGCCACCATCTTCAATGAGTGCGGCAGGACCACGGTCTGGCCTGCGTCCCATGCCTCCTTTGATATGGTCGTCACGGAGGTCCGGTTCTTCGCTAATGCCCTGTGGGCGGGTCTGGTTCCCCCCTTTTCCGCTTTCTTCAATGCGGTGCTCTCCCATTATCAGATCCACATGATGCACCTCGGGCCTGAGTCCATTACCCTCCTGTCTGTCTTCACTTTTGTTTGTGAGGCAATGATGGGCATTCCTCCTTCCATTGCCCTGCTACACCACTTCTTCTCCTTGCGCCTGAGCGACCCCGCTCAATGCTCGGGTTGTGTGAGCTTCCTCGCCATGCCAGAGACGACTGCTTCAGGGATCGATTTCAGCCTTCCTCCTTCTGACTCTAGGTTCAGAGAGCGGTGGCTGTATGTGGATGTCAGGGTGCCCAGCCCCCTGCTCTCGCACCCGACCTTGCCAGCTGTTCCTAACTCAGGATGGGGCCATCAGACGCTCGCGAGCCCCCGGCTCGCCTTCGTCTGGCGCTTCTTCGAGAGTTTGAGGGCGCTCAACGTGACGGCGCCCAAGGTGGTGAAGGAGTTCCTCCAGCGTCGCATTGCTCCTCTCCAGCGCCACTCTCGCCAGATGTGGGACTTTGCGGGGCACAAAGACCGCATGCGGCTTCAGGAGGAGGACCTGGCGCCTGAAGCGCTGAGGAAGGTGCTCAGGGTCCTGATGGCGATCCTTCCCCAGGAAGCCTTCGGCATGATGGTGCCCTCTTGTATCTTTGCTCGGGCAAGGCCGATTTTGTGAGGCAGATGCCCAGCTTTGACGAGTGGGGGCTGCGCCCGACTGACCTCATGGGGCCCCATGAGAATCCTGTCAGGACCCCGACTCGATGTCACATCGATCTAGCCGGTAACACCTCATATCACCTTGCGGCCTCACGCACGGTATCCCCACGGGTGTCGTCTTACCTTTGCCCGGGACCGTTTGCGCATTTTGGCTCACGTATATGATAGTGTCGCTAGCATCCATATGATAAAGAGCCCGGGCTGACATGACTAGTCGTAAACCCAAAGTGGCACAGACTTACAGGGACAGGCATCCATGACCCAGCTTCGAACGTGTCGGTCATCAGCAATTGGGTCCGGGCTGTAGCACTGGGCTAGCAGGACTCCGGTAAACCGGGCTGTAGCGGGCTAACAGGACTCCGGTACTCAAAGCGTGACATTTCCCCGAAGGGACAGACACAGGAACGAAGAAGGACACATGCCGGCCAGCCTGAGTGTTCCAGAGCAGTAGCAAGCTACCATGGCTCAGTGGTAACACTAGGAGACATTTCCCGGTAAGAGAGGCTACTAAAGATAAACAACTAGATAGTCAGATCCCACACATACCAAGCATTTCAATCATACACACAATATGCTCGATATGTGCAAATACAACGAAGCATCACAACATGACTCTACGACACAAGTACTTTATTTAAGGCTCAGAGAGCCATACATAACATACACAAAGGTACGGGTCTCACGACCCAACATACAAGTCATACAGTCATACAAACCAGCAACGGAAGTAACTTGTCTGAGTACAGACAACTAGTAAAATAAAAGAGGCTTGGGAAGCCTAGCTATACTACAAGGTCCTTCACAAGCTCAGGGTCACCAACTGGGTCTTTAGCCTACTCGTTGATGTCAACGTCTACATAGAACCCATCAGAAGGGGTTGCAGCGTCTTCTGTAAAAAATATAAATTATAGCAACATGAGTACAAAGGTACTCAGCAAGACTTACATCAGATCCTACATACATGCATGTTATCAAGAAGGGTTGGTGGAGTTATTGCAGCAAGCCAGCTTTGACTCTTGGCTAGACTATCCTACGATACTCCAACTTGAAATGGTTTTGCGCACACGAGTCCACTACTCACCAATTCAATACACTACCGAGGATTCGCCTCCGTCTTCCTACGGAAGAGCCATCCTCGGCACTCACGCTTATCTTGAGGCTTTTAACAGTTTCCATTTACTTGTCTATGAACTGTATAGGCAACCAAGTAGTCCTTTACCGCGGACGCGGCTATTCGAATAGATCATGTTAACCCTGCAGGGGTGTACTTCTTCATACACGCTCTCACCACTTACCCTCGTTTACACGACATGTACTCGGCAACCTTCAAGCGGAAGCCCAACGTGGGTGTCGGCCACGACCTACCTAATCACCTAAGCCTCCAGTCCAGGTTTATCGCCTATCCAGGTTCCATCCGCAGGGAGTCCGGCCGAGGTTTCCCATACGGCCCCGAACGATGTGAACAGGGTTCCCGAGATACCTAACAGGTATTCGGTACACCGTGCCACGTACCTACCGCATCACAGCCCACCCCTACGGTCAGCGCTGTCCACGGCCTCCAGTAGGCTACAAACACCAGAAACTACTTGCAACTCCTGGACGGAGAACTAGGGTGAATAAGAAGCCGAGAGGGTCCATTGGTTTCGGGCCCAGTGCATGGTAGTAGCTGATTCTTAAATCACACATACAGATCTCAGTGCTTAAGGTCGGCTTCAATGAAACAACCCACCATGTACTCCTACATGGCCTCTCATCGATACCTTTATCAAATCGTGTTCACCACACCACTCTCATTACTGACATGAACATTTCACTCTAGCCCATCACCCAGATGAACCAGACCTGACACGACTCTAAGCATAGCAGGCATAGCAAGGTAGGAACAACACATACATATGGCTCAATCAACTCCTACACATGCTAGTGGGTTTCATCTAGTTCCTGTGGCAATGACAGGTCATGCAGAGGAAATGGGTTCAACTACCGTAGCACACAGCAGTTTGAATCGCGTTGTCTTAATGCAGTAAAAGAGAGCAGGAGCGAGAACATGGGATTGTATCGATATGATCAAATGGTTGGTTGCTTGCCTGATGGTTCGATGCACGGATACGGTTCTTCGTTAGGGTAGTCACGGTACTCCTCGGGGACAGATCCTGTCGTAAAGGATAACGATACACAGGCATCACCAAACAATGTGCAACAATATGATGCATGCATGAAACATGGCAATATGAGTGTGTTGGGCTAATGCAACTAAAACTAGAAGGGTTTGAACAAATTTGAATCAAGGATTCAAATTTCAGATTCAAATATGGCCTTTTAAAGTGCTTTTCCTTGTTCTGTTTAAAACATCAATTTAACTTGTTTGATCATGCATGAAAATAGTACAGATGGATAGATTGAATTTTTCTGATCATTTTTCATATATAATTTGTCCAATTTGGAGTTACAGAATAAAAGTTATGAATTTTTGAAGTTTAAATTATATTCTGGAATTTCCTGATTTAAATTAAATCCAGAAAATCAATTACTGCGTCAGCCTGACGTCAGTGTGACGTCAGCAGGTCAACGGAACAGGTTTGGGTCAAACCTGACAGTGGGTCCCGCATGTCAGGGTGATTATTTTAATTAAAACTTAATTAAAACTAATCCTGTTTAATTAACAGGGCTGGGCCCCACCTGTCATTGACTCAGGGGAGTCAACCAGGGCCCACCCGTGGTCAAACCCGGGTCGGCTGCACCGGCGTTTAGCCGCCGGCGAGCCCGACGCGGCGGCGGGAGTGGTTTTGGCCATTTCGGCCACCAAATGGGCCGCGGAGACCACCGGAGGGGAGCTGAGGACAAACCGCAGCTCTTGGCGGAGTCCGTTGGGGTCGGGGTGGCCGGAGTTGGCGCCGGCGACGACTTTGGCTGTCACACCCTAGCTAGTTATGCATTAGAGTGTTGCATCATGTTTACTCATTCATCAGAAACTTGAAATGGGGATGACAGAACCCCCAGTCCCCTCTGAAACCAACTAGGGTTTACTAAAATAATTTTTCAATGAACCTGAAATGCCCTTCTAAAATGTCCATCATTTTTGCCTTGGTTCAGAACCTCTGCCAAAAGTGGTGCACATTTTCCTAGGCCATCCTAGGGTTTTGAATTAAATCATAACTATTTGAATTTGGGCATTTAAAATTATATAAAATATTTAAATGCTCAAATATCTCCAAACTAAAATGTTTCATGTTGGAAATAATCCAACTATGGACCAGGAGTAGTTTGGTGATTTTTGGAGTTGCCTAGGTATTTTATTTAATTCAACAAAGTTGCAGTTATATTAAATAAAAACAGAAAACAGAAAAGAAAGGGGAAGACTTACCTGTGCGGCCCAGCCCAGCCGGCCCAGCACTGTGCTGGCCCGTGCCAGCCAGCTGCTTCCCCTCGCCAGAGCAGGCAGGGAGGTGAGCATGGCGCGCCCGAGCTCGCCACGCACCACCCAGCCTCTCTGCATCGCCCTGGTCGCCGTTGCACCGCGTGGATCGTCTTCTGGTCGTCGCCCCGACCTCGCCGACACCCCATTCACTCTCCCCCGGCTCTCCCTCACTCTCTCTCTCTCACGGCCGAAGCTCACCGTCGCCGCCGTTCGCCTTAGCCACCGTCTCCGACCACCCCTCGCTTCCCCGACCAGCTCAGAAGCTCCGCCTCGACTCCTTCTTCCTCCCCACCGCTCCACGGGTCCCCGGAAGCCCTGCATCGCCGCCACGTCGCCGTTCCCCTCTTCGGACTCCGACCACCGTCGCCGTCAAATTCGTCGTCTCCGACGCGTCCCCGAGCCCGCTTCGACGCCCACTGCAACCGCGGTGAGCTACGCCACCGTTTCCCCCTTCTCCCCTGCTCTCTCCCGACCCCTAGGCCCTAGCCCCACCGCGGCCGAAAGCTTCACGCCGCCGGCGATGTCGCCGTCGTGGCCACGATCGCCGTAGCGCCCAACTGAGCACGCCATCGTGCTCCACATCTCACTAGGAGCGCGTAGCACGCTCCAACACCCCCCCTAACACCCTGCAACACCGTTCCCGTGCACGACCGAACCCCGGCCGCCGCAGCCGAGCTCGCCGCCGTCGACTCCGGCCACCCCGACCCCAACGGACTCCGCCAAGAGCCGCGGGTCGTCCTCAGCTTCACTCCGGTGGCCTCCGCGGTTCATTTGGTGGCCGAAACGACCAAAACCACTATCGCCGCCGCACTGATGGTCGCCGCCGGCCAGAACTCCGGCGAGCTGACATGGCCTAGTTAATTAGCCACTAAACCACCACCTACTGACGCTGACAAGTGGGCCCCAGGGCTTAGTCAAAGCTAACCAGCCCGGGTCAACACGGGATTAGCCCCTGTGTCACTGACGTGTGGACCCCACACGTCAGGTTTGACCCGAGCCAGCCCTGTTGACCTGCTGATGTCACTGTGACGTCAGGCTGACGCAGTAAATGATATTTCTGGATTTAAATTAAATCAGGAAATTCCAGAATATTAATTAAACTTCAAAAATTCATAACTTTTATTCTGTAACTCCAAATTGGACAAATTATATATGAAAAATGATCAGAAAAATCCAATCTATCCATCTGTACTATTTTCATTTATGATCCAACAAGTTAAATGGATGTTTTAATCAGAACAAGGAAAAGCACTTTAAAAGGCCATATTGAAATTGAAATTTGAATCTTTGATTCAAATTTGTTCAAACCCTTCTGGCTTTAGTTGCATTAGCCCAACACACTCATATTGCCATGTTTCATGCATGCATCATATTGTTGCACATTGTTTGGTGATGTCTGTGTATCGTTATCCTTTACGACAGGATCTGTCCCCGAGGAGTACCGTGACTACCCTAACGAAGAACCGTATCCGTGCATCGAACCATCAGGCAAGCAACCAACCATTTGATCATATCGATACAATCCCATGTTCTCGCTCCTGCTCTCTTTTACTGCATTAAGACAACGCGATTCAAACTGCTGTGTGCTACGGTAGTTGAACCCATTTCCTCTGCATGACCTGTCATTGCCACAGTAACTAGATGAAACCCACTAGCATGTGTAGGAGTTGATTGAGCCATATGTATGTGTTGTTCCTACCTTGCTATGCCTGCTATGCTTAGAGTCGTGTCAGGTCTGGTTCATCTGGGTGATGGGCTAGAGTGAAATGATTATGTCGGTAATGAGAGTGGTGTGGTGAACACGATTTGGTAAAGGTATCGATGAGAGGCCATGTAGGAGTACATGGTGGGTTGTCTCATTGAAGCCGACCTTAAGCACTGAGATCTGTATGTGTGATTTAAGAATCAGCTACTACCATGCATTGGGCCCGAAACCAATGGACCCTCTCGACTTCTTATTCACCCTAGTTCTCCGTCCAGGAGTTGCAAGTAGTTTCTGGTGTTTGTAGCCTACTGGAGGCCGTGGACAGCGCTGACCGTAGGGGTGGGCTGTGATGCGGTAGGTACGTGGCCGGGTGTACCGAATACCCGTTAGGTATCTCGGGAACCCTGTTCACATCGTTCGGGGCCGTATGGGAAACCTCGGCCGGACTCCCTGCGGATGGAATCTGAATAGGCGATAAACCTGGACTGGAGGCTTAGGTGATTAGGTAGGTCGTGGCCGACACCCACGTTGGGCTTCCGCTTGAAGGTTGCCGAGTACATGTCGTGTAAACGACGGTAAGTGGTGAGAGCGTGTATGAAGAAGTACCCCCTGCAGGGTTAACATGATCTATTCGAATAGCCGCGTCCGCGGTAAAGGACTACTTGGTTGCCTATACAGTTCATAGACAAGTAAATGGAAACTACTAAAAGCCTCAAGATAAGTGTGAGTGCCGAGGATGGCTCCTCCGTAGGTGGACGGAGGTGGATCCTCGGTAGTGTATTGAAGTGGTGAATAGTGGACTCGTGTGCGCAAAACTATTTCAAGTTGAAGTATCGTAGGATAGCCTAGCCAAGAGTCAAAGCTGGCTTGCTGCAATAACTCCACCAACCCTTCTTGATACTATGCATGTATGTTGGATCTGATGTAAGTCTTGCTGAGTACCTTTGTACTCATGTTGCTATAATCTACATTTTTACAGAAGACGCTGCAACCCCTTCTGATGGGTTCTATGTAGACGTTGACATCAACGAGTACGCTAAAGACCCAGGTGGTGACCCTGAGCTTGTGAAGGACCACATAGTATAGCCAGAGGCTTTCCAAGCCTCTTTTATTTTACTAGTTGTCTGTACTCAGACAAGTTACTTCCGCTGCTGGCTTGTATGATTGTATGACTTGTATGTTGGGTCGTGAGACCCGTACCTTTGTGTGTATGTTATGTATGGCTCACTGAGCCTTAAATAAAGTACTTGTGTCATAGAGTCATGTTGTGATGCTTCGTTGTATTTGCACATATCGAGCATATTGTGTGTATGATTGAAATGCTTGGTATGTGTGGGATCTGGCTATCTAGTTGTTTATCTTTAGTAGCCTCTCTTACCGGGAAATGTCTCCTAGTGTTACCGCTGAGCCATGGTAGCTTGCTACTGCTCTGGAACACTTAGGCTGGCCGGCATGTGTCCTTCTTCGTTCCTGTGTCTGTCCCTTGGGGGAAATGTCACGCTTTGAGTACCGGAGTCCTGTTAGCCCGCTACAGCCCGGTTTACCGGAGTCCTGCTAGCCCAGTGCTACAGCCCGGACCCACTTGCTGATGACCGACACGTTCGAAGCTGGGTCATGGATGCCTGTCCCTGTAAGTCTGTGCCACTTTGGGTTTACGACTAGTCATGTCAGCCCGGGCTCTTTATCATATGGATGCTAGCGACACTTTCATATACGCGAGCCAAAAGGCGCAAACGGTCCCGGGAAAAGGTAAGACGACACCCGTGGGGATACCGTGCGTGAGGCCGCAAAGTGATATGGGGTGTTACCAGCTAGATCGATGTGACATCGAGTCGGGGTCCTGACAGCGTTGGCATCAGAGCAGGACTGCCTGTAGGTTCTCCAAGCCAAACTGGTCGATGTTGAGTCTAGAAATTCTTTAGTTATATGTAGGGGAATTGTTTGTGGGTTGGAATGTAAGGCTCTTTTTACTCCTTATACCTTATGACTTTCTGATCTGAGTCAGTCCATTCTTCCACCGGGGGTTAAGGAATTAGGATCTACTCTCTCTATCAGGATCACGTGTTACTAATCAGTAGTACCTTATAAGTTTGATGGTTACAAGCCTAGTTCAGTTCTACTACCACATTATGTCGTTAGAATGGTTCCAGAACTTTGATATGATGATGTTGGGTGTGTACGAAATCCTTTGTCAAATGTCTCAATATCCTTTTTGAGCATTTACAGCTGTTATGCTGCCGAAATTTTGCTAGAAATTCTAATGCCTTGCATTATGATTATGCTTTCAGTCGCGACCTCAATCAAGTGGTTCGCCTAACTCGATGCCTAGATGTACCCGGCCATACTGCTAAGTTGGTCAGGGTAATGACTGAGGCTGGATACCGCTGGTATCCTGAGTACACGGTCGAAGAGCAATTCCGAGATTTTAATCAAAGCCAGTATCTCTGCACTGTCAGGATATTTCCATCTTATCCTGGATCCACTGAGCCTCTTCACTGCTCCTATGGACTCGGGGTTACTATCGAGATGGCTGTGCAGGATGCCGCCTACTCTATGATGACCATTATGCGAGTCAGATCTGGTTTATTTCGGGACTCTGACTTCCGGTATATGCCAGGATCACTTCCGGGAGCACAAGGATATCTCCAAGCTATTTATGCTGACTCCACTCAGGAGGATTCACGGACTCGCACCACTGCTGAGATGCTCGAGGATAAGGAC
>NC_041383.1:582704874-582716284 GCF_002162155.2 Triticum dicoccoides | reverse complement strand
TTGACATCAACGAGTAGGCTAAAGACCCAGGTGGTGACCCTGAGCTTGTGAAGGACCACATAGTATAGCCAGAGGCTTTCCAAGCCTCTTTTATTTTACTAGTTGTCTGTACTCAGACAAGTTACTTCCGCTGCTGGCTTGTATGATTGTATGACTTGTATGTTGGGTCGTGAGACCCGTACCTTTGTGTGTATGTTATGTATGGCTCACTGAGCCTTAAATAAAGTACTTGTGTCATAGAGTCATGTTGTGATGCTTCGTTGTATTTGCACATATCGAGCATATTGTGTGTATGATTGAAATGCTTGGTATGTGTGGGATCTGGCTATCTAGTTGTTTATCTTTAGTAGCCTCTCTTACCGGGAAATGTCTCCTAGTGTTACCGCTGAGCCATGGTAGCTTGCTACTGCTCTGGAACACTTAGGCTGGCCGGCATGTGTCCTTCTTCGTTCCTGTGTCTGTCCCTTGGGGGAAATGTCACGCTTTGAGTACCGGAGTCCTGTTAGCCCGCTACAGCCCGGTTTACCGGAGTCCTGCTAGCCCAGTGCTACAGCCCGGACCCACTTGCTGATGACCGACACGTTCGAAGCTGGGTCATGGATGCCTGTCCCTGTAAGTCTGTGCCACTTTGGGTTTACGACTAGTCATGTCAGCCCGGGCTCTTTATCATATGGATGCTAGCGACACTTTCATATACGCGAGCCAAAAGGCGCAAACGGTCCCGGGAAAAGGTAAGACGACACCCGTGGGGATACCGTGCGTGAGGCCGCAAAGTGATATGGGGTGTTACCAGCTAGATCGATGTGACATCGAGTCGGGGTCCTGACATTGGCGGCCACCGGGGCTCGGTCGGAGGTGAACTTGGCGCTAGAGGGGTCGGTGAGGCTCGGGGAGTGGCTAGCTAGATGCTACGTGACACGGTGAGCATGATGGACACCCGTTTGTGGCCGGAGGATGACCGGGAGCACGTCGGCGACGAGGTCCACGGCGGTGGGTGCGGTTGAGCTCCGGGAGGTTGCTACACGGCTCGGGAGCAAGAACGGAAGGGAGGGGAAGATGGCTAAGCTCACAGTGAGTGCGACGGAGTCCTTGGTGCGGCCGGAGATGGACCGGAGCGACGACGGCGTTGAAGGGGATCTCCGGCGACGGTGAGCTCGGGCGAGGTCGGTGCGGTGGTCTCGGGCGTTGCGAGCGCTCGGGGCTCGGCTGCTCGATGAAGTGGACAGCGGCGGAGCTCCTGGACACGGTGAGACGGCGTGGGGTGGTCGGAGGGCGTGGCTACGGCGAGGGGGTGGCGGCGATGGCGTCGGCCATGGCTGGGGCGTGCGAGGGGGAGGAGCTGGAGAGGAGAGGGGGTGTCTGGGGGGTTCGGGGGAGAGAGAGAGACCGATCCTCGACGTCACCTGGCGAGGGGAGCGGCGAGGCGGCGAGCAGGTGCGTGGCGCACGCCGCGGTCGCCGTCGGGCACCTGCCTGCCTGCCTGGCCGGCAAGCAGCTCGCTGGAGCGGTGCTGGGCTGGGCCGGTAGGTGGGCCGGGGCAGGCGCCAGGTAAGTTTTTTTTCATTTTCTTCTGTTTTCTGTTTTTCTAATACTTCTGCAACTTTGTTGAATTAAATAAAATACCTAGGCAATTTCAAAAATCACCAAATCACTCCTGGTCCATAGCTGGATTATTTCCAACATGAAACATTTTAGTTTGGAGGTATTTGAGCATTTAAATATTTTATATAATTTTAAATGCCCAAATTCAAATATTTATGAATTAATTCAAAAACCCTAAGATGGCCTAGGAAAATGTGCACCACTTTTGGCAGAGGTTCTGAACCAAGACAAAAATGATGGACATTTTAGAAGGGCATTTCAGGTTCATTGAAAATTATTTTAGTAAACCCTAGTTGGTTTCAGAGGGGACTGGGGGTTCTGTCATCCCCATTTCAAGTTTCTGATGAAAGAATAAACATGATGCAACACTCTAATGCATGACTAGCTAGGTTGTGACAACTCACCCCCACTCAAAAGAATCTCGTCCCGAGATTTGGGTTCCTCCGAGAAGAACGCGGGATATTCAAGTCGAAGACGATCCTCCCTTTCCCAAGTTGCTTCATCCTCAGAATGGTGCGACCATTGAACCTTGAGAAACTTGATGTTCTGGCGTCGAGTGGTACGCTCGGCCTGATCGAGGATACGAATGGGGTACTCTCGATATGTAAGATTATCCTGGAGATCAAGCGTTTCGTGGTCCACTTCACGGATAGGATCCGAGAAGCAACGCCTGAGTTGGGAAACGTGGAAGACATCGTGGACTCTGGAGAGATGCGGAGGTAGTTCCAACTGGTAGGCAACTTCTCCTCGTTTGGCGAGAATGCGAAAAGGTCCAATGTAACGAGGAGCCAATTTGCCTTTGATACCGAAACGATGGGTTCCCTTCAGAGGGGTGACCCGAAGATAAGCCTTCTCGTCAACCTCGAAAGTCATAGCCTTATGCTTTCGGTCATATTGACTCTTTTGACGGGATTGGGCTGTTTTCAACTTTTCACGAACGATGCGAACTTGTTCTTCTGCTTCCTGAATCATATCCGGGCCAAAGAATTGTCTTTCCCCGGTCTCTGACCAGTTAAGGGGTGTTCGACACCGTCGTCCATAGAGAACTTCAAAAGGGGCTTTACCCAAGCTAGATTGATAACTGTTGTTGTAAGCGAATTCGGCAAATGGAAGGCACTTCTCCCAGTCCATTCCGAATGAGATAACAGAGGCTCGAAGCATGTCCTCTAGAATCTGGTTGACGCGTTCCACTTGACCACTCGACTGAGGGTGGAAAGCGGTGCTAAAGGAGAGACGGGTTCCCATAGCATTTTGGAAACTTTCCCAAAATCGAGAGGTGAAGAGACTTCCTCGATCCGAGTTAATTTCCAAAGGAACACCATGGAGAGACACTATTCGGGAGATGTATAAGTCTGCCAGCTGACTAGCAGTTATACTCTCACGAACAGGTAAGAAATGGGCTACTTTGGAAAGACGATCGACCACGACGAAAATAGCATTATTCCCTCTCTTGGTCCTGGGAAAACCGGTAATGAAATCCATGCCAATTTTATCCCATTTCCATTCAGGAATAGCTAAGGGTTGAAGGGTGCCAGCAGGCCGTTGGTGCTCTGCTTTTACACGATGACATACGTCGCAATTTGCAATATACTGAGCAATTTCTCTCTTCATCCTAGTCCACCAGAACCTCTGGCGTAGGTCCTGATACATCTTAGTGCTACCGGGATGAATGGTGAGAGGAGATTCATGGTCTTCCTTAAGGATCAAACGCCTCAGGTTTCGCACTTTGGGAACCACTAGTCGATTCCCGAAGTATACGACCCCTTGATCATTAATGGAGAAGCAATTCGCAATTCCTTTCTGAATGTTTCTTTTGATGCGGGAGATTCCCGGATCTACCTTCTGTGCTTTGATAATCTGATCCGTAAGGGTAGGTTTTGCCACCAAGGTGGAAAGAAAACCTTGAGGAACAATGTGAAGGTTAAGCTTCCGAAATTCCTCATGGAGAAGCGGTTGATTTTGTTGTAACATCAGGTTGTTACAATAAGATTTACGACTTAGCGCATCAGCCATGACGTTGGCTTTCCCTGGGGTGTAGGTTATTCCTAAGTCGAAGTCTGTGATCAATTCAACCCAACGTCTTTGCCTGAGATTCAGATCCGGTTGGGTGAAAATGTACTTCAGACTTTGGTGATCAGTGAATATTTCGCAACGATTACCGAGGAGGTAATGTCGCCATGTCTTAAGTGCATAGACTACAGCTGCAAGCTCTAGATCATGAGTGGGATAATTCTCCTCATGTGGGTGCAGTTGCCGTGAAGCGTAGGCAATTACGTGTCGATCTTGCATGAGAATGCAACCTAGTCCTTGCCGCGAGGCGTCGCAGTAGATAACAAAGTCCTTAGAGAAGTCTGGCGGTACCAGTACGGGAGCAGAAGTCAGGCGTCTTTTCAGTTCCTGAAAGCTGTGCTCACATTGTGGAGTCCATTCGAACTTCTTATCTTTCTTGAGGAGTTCGGTTAGAGGTTTAGCAACCTTGGAGAAGTTCTCGACAAAGCGACGGCAATAGCTCGCTAAGCCTAGAAAACTCCGAACTTGCTTGACCGATTCAGGTGGAGTCCAGTTAAGGACGGCTTGAACTCGCTCAGGGTTAACAGGAATACCTTTACGAGATATTACATGACCCAGATAGGTCACTTCTGACAACCAGAATTCACATTTAGAAAATTTGGCATAAAGGCGATGCTCTCGAAGTTTCTGCAACACTAGCCTTAGATGTTCGGCATGTTCTTCCTCGTTCTTGGAGTAGATGAGTATATCATCGAGGTAAACCATGACGAATTTATCCAAATACTCCATGAAGATTGAGTTCATTAACCAAGAAAAGGTGGCTGGAGCGTTGGTTAAACCGAAGGACATGACGGTGTACTCGTATTGGCCATAACGAGTAACAAAGGCCGTTTTAGGAATGTCCCCGTTTCTGATTTTGATTTGATGGTAGCCCAACCTCAAATCCATTTTGGAGAAGACTGAGGATCCAGCGAGCTGATCGTACAGGTCGTTGATCCTGGGAAGTGGATATTTGTTCTTGATTGTGACCAAATTGACAGGTCGGTAATCTACAACCATCCGGTCCGTACCATCCTTCTTCTTGATGAATAGGACGGGGCAAGCCCACGGAGAGGAGCTAGGTCGGATGAAACCCTTTTTCAAGGACTCATCGAGTTGTTTCTTAAGCTCGGCTAGTTCTAGGGGTGCCATCTTATAAGGTCTTCTAGCAATCGGAACGGTTCCTGGAATGAGGTCTATTACAAACTCAACATCCCTGTCAGGTGGAACGCCTGGCAATTCCTCTGGAAAGACATCCGGGAAGTCACGGACTACCGGAACGTCCTCAAGGTCTGGCAAAGGGCTGGCGTTAAGAGAATATAATTGTCGCTTGGCTATTCGGGTCAAGACATTGACTATCTTGCCCGAAGGGTGAGTGAGTTGAACAGTCCTAGAGAAACAATCAATTTTGGCTTGATGGGCTGACATCCAGTCCATACCCAAAATGATATTAATATCTGAAGATTTAAGGGCTATCAAAGACGCGAGGAAAACAAGTCTGTCGACTTGGATTTCATTTCCATGGCTTACTCTAGAAGTTTGCCATTTGGATCCCGGAGTTTGAATTACCATGGAGGTTGGCATATCAAGGAATGCGACGTTATGCAAGCGAGCATAGTTTTCAGATATAAAAGAATGAGAGGCTCCTGTATCGAAAAGAACAGATGCCGGGTGGCAATTGACAAGAAGCGTACCGAGAACGACGTTGGGATCCTCTTGAGCTTCTTCGGCAGAGATACAGTTGACATGGCCACGTGAAGCGGTGACCGGCTTGGCGTGGAATATTTTTCCGGTCGGCTTGCCACGGCCAACAGCTTTAGCAGATTGATTGGGGTTGGTCTGGGGACACTCACGCATATAGTGGCCAGATTCCCCACACTTGAAACAAGTCACGGAACTGGTACGTGGAGGAACATTGTTGGTTGGACCCCCATAGGGCTTGGCCGGTGCAGACTGTTGAATAGGGCGAGGCGCCTGGAAGGATGGCCTCGGTGTAAACCTGGGTGGCAGGGCGGTGTTGGGTACCCACACGCGGCGCTTCTGAGGACCAGCACCGGATGAGGAACCCATGTCTCGGCCATGCTTGCGTGTTGCGTCATAGTCAGTCTGACCAGTTTCAGCACTGATGGCTTTGTTAACAAGTTTCTGAAAAGTTGTGCACTCATGCAGACGGAGGTCACGGCGAAGCTCAGGACTAAGGCCCTTACGGAACCTTGCTTGCTTCTTGGCATCGGTAGACACTTCCTCGGTTGCATATCGTGCGAGATTACCAAACTCCCTGCTGTAAGCATCCACAGAGAGTCGGCCATGGATGAAACTGCAAAATTCTTCACGTTTACGGTCCATGAGACCCTCCGGAATGTGATGTTCACGGAAAGCCTCGCTGAATTCAGCCCAAGTAGTGACATGGCCCGCTGGGCGCATAGCTCCATAATTCTCCCACCATAGACTGGCGGGGCCTTCAAGATGATATGCAGCAAAGGTGACCTTGTCAGCCTCCGCTACCAGCGTGGAACGCAGTTTATGAGAGATACTGCGAAGCCAGTCATCAGCGTCGAGAGGCTCGACGGAGTGGTGGAACGTAGGTGGATGCAATTTGATAAAATCACTGAGTGACACCACGTTAGTCCTCTGATGGTGTGCTGTGTTCTGTTCAATACGCTCCAACAAACGGTTGGTCTCCCGCTTGTTTCTCTCAGCTTCCATCATAACCTCGGCTAGTGAAGGAGGATGAGGCAGATTTACATCCCTGGCTTCACTGCCTTTGGCCTGCTCTTGAGAAGCAGGGTTAGCGCGCGTGTTGACCATCCTAGGTAAACAAGACAATGTTTTAGTCAGGATGATAAAATTCCGACATAGGGTAAAAATGTAAGGAATAACTCGAAATGCAAGATGACCATCCGTATGACATGGTAGATACAGAAACTGCTTCTTTATTCCATCGTCATACACACCATACAGGGTTTAGTACAAGACCAAACAAGTACTATTACGATGAAAGAGGATTACATCTCATCGGAGGCATTCCAAGCTCCTATACATTATTTTTCTACACCTCCGGAAGGAGTACAAACTAGGTCATATCCCCCGAGTCACGCGGGACGATAGATGACACAGCTAGTGCGAACTAGTGATACTACCACTAACTCAGACCGATCCATAGTAGTCCTCGTAGAAGTCACCTCCATAGCCTGGGAGCTCAACATGATCATCCGAAAACAGACGATCTCGCGGAGCTTGTGGACCATAGGGGCTAGGATGAGGCCTTGGACCAACAAACGGTGGCCTGCGGGGACCGCGAGGTGGGGTGATGCCTCCTACATCACGCCAAACCATCACGTCTGGCAGAGCGGATCTCACAGGATAGAGATCACGCATATCTGAGAATCCAGCTTGCACCGCCGGTGCGAACCGAGTCAAAGTGGCCCAGTGGTCAGCACGGGTATTGAAGAGCTCTAACCTCAAGGCCCGATTTTCACGGTCCTTATCCTCGAGCATCTCAGCAGTGGTGCGAGTCCGTGAATCCTCCTGGGTGGGGTCAGCATAGATAGCCTGGAGAGACCCTTGTGCTCCCGGAAGTGATCCTGGCATATACCGGAAATCAGAGTCCTGAAATATACCAGATCTGACTCGCATAATGGTCATCATAGAGTAGGCGGCGTCCTGCACAGCCATCTCAATAGTAACCCCGAGTCCATAAGAGCAGTGAAGAGGCTCGGTGGATCCAGGATAAGATGGAAATATCCTGACAGTGCAGAGATACTGGCTTTGATTAAAGTCTCGGAATTGCTCTTCGACCGTGTACTCAGGATACCAGCGGTATCCAGCCTCAGTCATTACCCTGACCAACTTGGCAGTATGGCCGGGTACATCTAGGCATCGAGTCAGGCGAACCACTTGATTGAGGTCGCGAGTGGCCATCTGAAAGCACAATCATAATGCAAGGGCATTAGAATTTCTAGCAAAATTTCGGCAGCATAACAGCTGTAATGCTCAAGAAGGATTGAGACATTTGACAAAGGATTTCATACACACTCAACATCATCATATCAAAGTTCTGAATCCATTCTAACAACATAATGTGGTGGTAGAACTGAACTAGGCTTGTATCCATCAAACTTATAAGGTACTACTGATTAGTAACACGTGATCCTGATAGAGAGAATAGATCCTAATTCCTTAACCCCCGGTAGAAGAATGGACTGACTCAGATCAGAATGTCATAAGATAAAGGAGTAAAAGAGCCTTACGTTCCATCCCACAAACAATTCCCCTACATATAACTAAAGAATTTCTAGACTCAACATCGACCAGTTTGGCTTGGAGATCCTACAGGCAGTCCGGCTCTGATACCAACGCTGTCAGGACCCCGACTCGATGTCACATCGATCTAGCCGGTAACACCTCATATCACCTTGCGGCCTCACGCACGGTATCCCCACGGGTGTCGTCTTACCTTTGCCCGGGACCGTTTGCGCATTTTGGCTCACGTATATGATAGTGTCGCTAGCATCCATATGATAAAGAGCCTGGGCTGACATGACTAGTCGTAAACCCAAAGTGGCACAGACTTACAGGGACAGGCATCCATGACCCAGCTTCGAACGTGTCGGTCATCAGCAATTGGGTCCGGGCTGTAGCACTGGGCTAGCAGGACTCCGGTAAACCGGGCTGTAGCGGGCTAACAGGACTCCGGTACTCAAAGCGTGACATTTCCCCGAAGGGACAGACACAGGAACGAAGAAGGACACATGCCGGCCAGCCTGAGTGTTCCAGAGCAGTAGCAAGCTACCATGGCTCAGTGGTAACACTAGGAGACATTTCCCGGTAAGAGAGGCTACTAAAGATAAACAACTAGATAGTCAGATCCCACACATACCAAGCATTTCAATCATACACACAATATGCTCGATATGTGCAAATACAACGAAGCATCACAACATGACTCTACGACACAAGTACTTTATTTAAGGCTCAGAGAGCCATACATAACATACACAAAGGTACGGGTCTCACGACCCAACATACAAGTCATACAGTCATACAAACCAGCAGCGGAAGTAACTTGTCTGAGTACAGACAACTAGTAAAATAAAAGAGGCTTGGGAAGCCTAGCTATACTACAAGGTCCTTCACAAGCTCAGGGTCACCACCTGGGTCTTTAGCCTACTCGTTGATGTCAACGTCTACATAGAACCCATCAGAAGGGGTTGCAGCGTCTTCTGTAAAAAATATAAATTATAGCAACATGAGTACAAAGGTACTCAGCAAGACTTACATCAGATCCTACATACATGCATGTTATCAAGAAGGGTTGGTGGAGTTATTGCAGCAAGCCAGCTTTGACTCTTGGCTAGACTATCCTACGATACTCCAACTTGAAATGGTTTTGCGCACACGAGTCCACTACTCACCAATTCAATACACTACCGAGGATTCGCCTCCGTCTTCCTACGGAAGAGCCATCCTCGGCACTCACGCTTATCTTGAGGCTTTTAACAGTTTCCATTTACTTGTCTATGAACTGTATAGGCAACCAAGTAGTCCTTTACCGCGGACGCGGCTATTCGAATAGATCATGTTAACCCTGCAGGGGTGTACTTCTTCATACACGCTCTCACCACTTACCCTCGTTTACACGACATGTACTCGGCAACCTTCAAGCGGAAGCCCAACGTGGGTGTCGGCCACGACCTACCTAATCACCTAAGCCTCCAGTCCAGGTTTATCGCCTATCCAGGTTCCATCCGCAGGGAGTCCGGCCGAGGTTTCCCATACGGCCCCGAACGATGTGAACAGGGTTCCCGAGATACCTAACAGGTATTCGGTACACCGTGCCACGTACCTACCGCATCACAGCCCACCCCTACGGTCAGCGCTGTCCACGGCCTCCAGTAGGCTACAAACACCAGAAACTACTTGCAACTCCTGGACGGAGAACTAGGGTGAATAAGAAGCCGAGAGGGTCCATTGGTTTCGGGCCCAGTGCATGGTAGTAGCTGATTCTTAAATCACACATACAGATCTCAGTGCTTAAGGTCGGCTTCAATGAAACAACCCACCATGTACTCCTACATGGCCTCTCATCGATACCTTTATCAAATCGTGTTCACCACACCACTCTCATTACTGACATGAACATTTCACTCTAGCCCATCACCCAGATGAACCAGACCTGACACGACTCTAAGCATAGCAGGCATAGCAAGGTAGGAACAACACATACATATGGCTCAAACAACTCCTACACATGCTAGTGGGTTTCATCTAGTTACTGTGGCAATGACAGGTCATGCAGAGGAAATGGGTTCAACTACCGTAGCACACAGCAGTTTGAAACGCGTTGTCTTAATGCAGTAAAAGAGAGCAGGAGCGAGAACATGGGATTGTATCGATATGATCAAATGGTTGGTTGCTTGCCTGATGGCTCGATGCACTGATACGGTTCTTCGTTAGGGTAATCAGGGTACTCTTCGGGGACAGAACCTGCCGCAGAGAGCACCGATACACAAACATTACCAAACAGTATGCAACAATATGATGTATGCATGAAACATGGCAATATGAGTGTGTTGGGCTAATGCAACTAAAACTAGAAGGGTTTGAACAATTTTGAATCAAGGATTCAAATTTCAGATTCAAATATGGCCTTTTAAAGTGCTTTTCCTTGTTCTGTTTAAAACATCAATTTAACTTGTTTGATCATGCATGAAAATAGTACAGATGGATAGATTGAATTTTTCTGATCATTTTTCATATATAATTTGTCCAATTTGGAGTTACAGAATAAAAGTTATGAATTTTTGAAGTTTAAATTATATTCTGGAATTTCCTGATTTAAATTAAATCCAGAAAATCAATTACTGCGTCAGCCTGACGTCAGTGTGACGTCAGCAGGTCAACGGAACAGGTTTGGGTCAAACCTGACAGTGGGTCCCGCATGTCAGGGTGATTATTTTAATTAAAACTTAATTAAAACTAATCCTGTTTAATTAACAGGGCTGGGCCCCACCTGTCATTGACTCAGGGGAGTCAACCAGGGCCCACCCGTGGTCAAACCCGGGTCGGCTGCACCGGCGTTTAGCCGCCGGCGAGCCCGACGCGGCGGCGGGAGTGGTTTTGAACATTTCGGCCACCAAATGGGCCGCGGAGACCACCGGAGGGGAGCTGAGGACAAACCGCAGCTCTTGGCGGAGTCCGTTGGGGTCGGGGTGGCCGGAGTTGGCGCCGGCGACGACTTTGGCGGCCACCGAGGCTCGGTCGGAGGTGAACTTGGCGCTAGAGGGGTCGGTGAGGCTCGGGGAGTGGCTAGCTAGATGCTACGTGACACGGTGAGCATGATGGACACCCGTTTGTGGCCGGAGGATGACCGGGAGCACGTCGGCGACGAGGTCCACGGCGGTGGGTGCGGTTGAGCTCCGGGAGGTTGCTACACGGCTCGGGAGCAAGAACGGAAGGGAGGGGAAGATGGCTAAGCTCACAGTGAGTGCGACGGAGTCCTTGGTGCGGCCGGAGATGGACCGGAGCGACGACGGCGTTGAAGGGGATCTCCGGCGACGGTGAGCTCGGGAGAGGTCGGTGCGGTGGTCTCGGGCGTTGCGAGCGCTCGGGGCTCGGCTGCTCGATGAAGTGGACAGCGGCGGAGCTCCTGGACACGGTGAGACGGCGTGGGGTGGTCGGAGGGCGTGGCTACGGCGAGGGGGTGGCGGCGATGGCATCGGCCATGGCTGGGGCGTGCGAGGGGGAGGAGCTGGAGAGG
>NC_041383.1:582698735-582704864 GCF_002162155.2 Triticum dicoccoides | reverse complement strand
TTCGGGGGAGAGAGGGAGGCCGATCCACGGCGTTAGCCGGGCGAGGGAGGCGGCGAGGCGGCGAGCAGGTGCGTGGCACCCATGCGGTGCTCGCCGTCGAGCACCTGCCTGCCTGCCTGGCCGGCAAGCAGCTCGCTGGCGCGGTGCTGGGCTGGGCCGGCAGGTGGGCCGGTGCTGGGCGACAGGTAAGCTTTTTCATTTTCTTCTGTTTTCTGTTTTTTTAATACTTCTGCAACTTTGTTGAATTAAATAAAATACCTAGGCAACTTCAAAAATCACCAAATTACTCCTGGTCCATAGTTGGATTATTCCCAACATGAAACATTTTAGTTTGGAGATATTTGAGCATTTAAATATTTTATATAATTTTAAATGCCCAAATTCAAATATTTATGATTTAAATCAAAAACCCTAAGATGGCCTAGGAAAATGTGCACCACTTTTGGCAGAGGTTCTGAACCAAGACAAAAATGATGGGCATTTTAGAAGGGCATTTCAGGTTCATTGAAAATGTTTTTAGTAAACCCTAGTTGGTTTCAGAGGGGACTGGGGGTTCTGTCATCCCCATTTCAAGTTTCTGATGAAAAAGTAAAGATGATGCAACACTCTAATGCATGACTAGCTAGGATGTGACAAATCCAGTCACTATGATTGCTCTTCCGGTCGCCCAAAGCGGCTTTGTCTCAGGTGATGGAGTGGGGAGACGAGAACCGCCGGGGGCTGAAGGGGGTGATGTTGAGATGCTAACGCTGCGCGGAGCCCCAAAGGTGGCATCTCCCGAAGCCCGTCGTGGAGCAGTGGCAGGCGAGGAGTTGCGGCCTACGGCTCCCGAGGTTGGGGCTCCTACGGTCCCTACCATTCCTCATGAGGCGGCGCCTGAGGGCGTCCCTCAGGCCGGTCCCCTTGACGCTGATCACCTTGACGCCTCTTCCATGCCACAGACTGACCCCTGCGCTGAGCGCTTAGGCCGGTTCCGCGTAGACTTCGAGGCCCTCCGCAAGAGGAAGGAGGCCTTGGGTGATGACGACCGCCCTTGCCGCCTGTTGAAGCGCAGGAAGTACTTCACCATGGACGAGTAAGTCCTCTTCTCTCCTTGCTCCTTTACCTCTCTGTTCTCGCAGCTGACTGCGGCCTTTCAGGGCCCTTCCTGCCGAATTCGCGGAGACGGCCAAGGATCCATCCCCCCAAGCTTTGTCCTCGCTGCTTATCCTCGGCGTGCCAAGCTCGAGCGGCGTCCCTGCCACTCGGCCGGTCGGAGAAGTGGCCCGTCTCCTGGGCACCTCGAGCCTGCGCGCCTGCTGTCCTCCCTTCACGAGTTCTCCTGGGGCACAACTAGCTTGTCCCGTGCTCCTTCCTTGATCGTGGATGGTGATTGGCTGAAGTTAGTCTTGACCTCCTCTTCTGGGGATGGACCGGTGCTAGGCCATGCTCCTGGCGAGGTCCGTTCGGCGATTGCCGGGGCGCCAGCCCCCAGCCCTGCGCCGGGAGGGGGCATGCCGCCTCAGGGCCCTCCGCATACGCCAGTGGCAGAGGGTGACATGGAAGACGTGCTCACGCGTGCCTGTGAATGCCGCGCCCTTCGTCAAGAGTTTCTCCAGGGGGCGGTGGATGCGGTGAGCCAGATCGGGGCGGAGCTTGCTGGCGAGGATGCGCGCCTCGAGGCCGAGGGCCTGCGCCTCGTAGAGGAGAGGCGCAAGCTGAAGGTAGCCGTCGTCCTTGCGCGTCACCAGCGTGACCTTGATAACGCGAAGGCTGAAGCGTCACTGGCGGCCTTGTGAGAGGCCTGCTCCCAGGCCGTCGAGGAGGCCTGGGAGGAAGACCGACGGTGCAGGGAGGCAGAGGAGCGCATGTGGGAGCTCCAAGCCCGGAGCAACTCCCTAGAGCAGCAAGTGGAGCTGCGCCAGGCGGCCCTCGTGTCGCTGAAGGGGGCTTCCATCGACCAGGCGGAGCTCCAGAAGCACGACGAGGCGCTGACGCTGGAGGCCACCAAGCGCAACCTTGACCTCGAGCGGTTGGAGACGAGGGAGCGCCTGGTGACCCAGGCGGAGGATGACGTCGCCGCGCGCGAGGCCCGAGTCCAAGAAGAGGTCGACCGCCGCACAGCGGAAGCTCGCTTGGACCTCGAGCACCAATACGAAGCGAGGTTGGAGTTGATCAAGGCCGAAGCTGAGGGTAGGACCGCGGCCCTTAGGGCCAAACTGGCTGAAGTGACGCGGGGTGCGGACTCCTCCGTAGCCGGCCTTGGCGCAGCACAGGCGGAGCTGGCCTCTTCCCGCGCCGAGCTTCTTCTTATCCAACAGAGGGTTGATGGTGCCGAGGCCATTGCACAGTAGAATGAGGATGAGATCCGTCAGCGGCGGATTCTGGAGCACGAGCACGCCCCCATGCTCCGAACGCTCAGGGAATGGGCTAACACGGCCCTGGGCAACATTTGCGAGGCTGTCGCCGAGGTTCCGCATGAGACCAACTACGCCGGCAACCTCTAGTACTTCACTGACGTGGTGACGCTTCTGGAGAACCGCTCTAAGAGGTCTCGTTGGCTTGTCGAGGAGAGGAGTCGAGCCTTACTCGGGCGTGCCTTCTCCCTTGTCTTCAGTTATCTACAGGACAGGGACCCCCACTTCGATTTCGATGCCGCCATCGCACCTGTGCCCATAGCCATCCAGGGCGACCTGGTGCAATGGGTGGAGGACAACGTGGACGCCCTCGTCAGGGCCTTCACATCTGATGATGACGGCGTGATCGTGGCCTCCGATGAAGGCAGCGTTGTCGACGAGCCCAGTGCTGACGGAGGTGTTGGTGGTGGTGGCGATGATGTCGGCGACGCCAGTGATGCCTCTGGAGGCGCCCCAGAAGACGCGGTGAGTGATATGTCCGACTGATCGTATGTCGCCACTGTTTACCCTATATGAGGAAAGTTCGGGCTCGGCCCTGAAGATTGTAAGAGCATTTTGGAAAGGTAAGCCCCTCATGTAAAGGTTTTGTAATCAGTACCTCGGTAAGCATGACGCTGCGTGCGAGCTTGGCTGCTGGCCCGGTGATGGGTCAGCTGACTTGTTTACCTTTTGACCCCGACGAGTCTCGAGCGGGCCTGTGGGGGCCGCACCGCCTCGAGTGTCTTCTGGGTGAACCCACTGATCCTGCGATGAGAACCTCCGGAGAGGGTGCGGTGACAGCGGTCCGGATTGTAGACGTGCTTGGCCCGGCCCGGCTCGCAAGAGGCTCGCGAAGGATGGCAGCTGACGCTAACTTTGGACGCAAAGCCGAAATCAGAACACAAGAGATTGCTCGAACGAGACTAAACACCCCTTCCCCAGACACACGCAAGTCTCAAGCTCAAATCCAACTTAAATTGAAATCGAAGAAACTTGTCAACAGGGGAAAAGGCAAAAAGCAAAAAGCCGCGTCCGGCACCTAGTCTAGTCTTCGACGTCTTCTCACCAGCGGGAGACCCTGAGGCCCGAGGGCGGCTCTCCGGAGACTCCGGGGCGTGTACAGCCCCACTCATTATTACGTGCGAGTGTCACAGGGGGGCGAGCTTCACAGGCACTTGGCCTTCTTCACTGGTACCGGCCTTGCTTCATATCGCCAGACGAGGGCCCCGCCTTGCGCCACACTCTACCGCCATTGACAGCGGCCGGAGACCAAGGACGACGCCAATGGGATAGAGCGGTCGCCAGCGGTTCCCCCGACGACCACGGGTCCTCTGTCGGGGCAGGCCCTGAGGCACCTCCCCGGCAGAGGGCCTACCTCCTGAGAATACCTTGCGCCGAGTGCCGCGAGGACGAACCCGGATCTCGGCCCCTCTCCTGCAGCACCCGGTGCCCTCCTCCCAAGGGGTAAGGGGCTGCAGGATTGGGGCAGCCATCTGCTGCGGCGATCTGTACCTCCTGCGACCCATTGTTAGCATAAGCTTGCTCCTTAGGAATTAGCGGTACCAGATAGTTGCTGCCATCGGCGCGGTCGTCGTGGCCCTCTTGGGGATCCTGAAAGAGCTCAGCTTCTGGTGTTTCCTCGCCCTAGCCTGGCCTGAGGAATGAGCCATGGTCTTCTTCCAGTGCGCACTCTCGATCCACCATGTGGGGCACGTAAGCTTCTGGGGCCACCGCCCCACGGGTCTCTCCATAGTGCCCCACATGCCACGCAGTCCGGCCTGGAAAGTTGTCTTGAGGGTGGTGGCGTGGTGGTCCGCCTAGGTGGAAGGTCACGACGTGCACTCCTTCGCAGGCCAGAGATGGGGTCGGCGCGACTTGTCACCTGGTGTTGCCGGCCAGGTTGGCATTGAGTAGGCCCTGGAGCCTGCTTGGAGTTGCATGGGTGCGTATGGGGCCGCCATACGGCCCACTCTGGATCTGGGGTGGCAGCTGGATGCAGAAAGGAGGTGCTCCCGAGGCGGCGGCGTCCAGGAGCTCGGCCACTCGCTCCAACAACACGTCACGACCGCCCTCCTGCAGCTGGCACCGTAGCAGCTCTCGAGCCACCGTGAGCGCGGCCCTGGAGTTCGCCTGCTCCCGTCGAGTGTGTGGCGCTGTGGCCGCGGCGTGGCTTGAGGCTCTTGCTGCTGACCGTACCTGCCATGGCATGAGGGCAGGCGGCGTTTGGCCGCATCGCCCGCGCCCCGCAGCGCCTTGTGGAGCGTGAGCTGCCTGAGGCGCAGGGTTGAGGTTGCCCTGGGCCGGCGGCACGGCGTGGGCGGGCCACGCCGCCCAGCGGTCGGCTTTGGCTATCGGGTCGCTTGACATCAGAACAGCGAGGCGACGGAACTCGAGGCGGTGGAAGAAGGATTCTGGCGCACCCCTACCTGGCGCGCCAAATGGCGGATTTTGGGTTCCTGTAGACCCTTGAGGTTCGAACACTGGGGTGCACATGAAGATCTTTCCCCTACCAGCTCACGTCTCGATGCTTCCCAAGGAATCTAGGCTAGAAAGAAGAACATACAAGGGACACGAGATTTATACTGGTTCAGGCTACCATTGTGGTGTAATACCCTACTCTAGTGTGTGGTGTGGTGGATTTCCTCAGGGGCTGATGATGAACAGTACAAAGGGGGAGCAGCCTCGCGAGGGGCTGTTCTTGAGCTGGTGCGATGAACTGCTTGGGTGAGTTCAGTCGCCTCTCTCTAGTCTATGCGTGATCTGGATTCTCGATACCTCTACTCTGTGGTGGCTAGTCCTATTTATAGAGAGAGGCCTTGGGCCTCTTCCCAAATAATGAGCAGGAAGGGAGCCAACAATTGGCCATTTTGAAGGGGAACATCTGGTACACTTATCCTAACTAAAGTTGGTCTTTGGCTGCCAAAAGGCTCTGACGATGACGCTGTCCTGGGCTCCACGATGACCTCCATCCTGCCGCTCTGCTGGTCTTGGTCTTGTTGCACCGAAACTGTAACCTTTGCTTGATGCCTTGGCCTGTGCTTGCCCCCTTTCCACTAAAGGGGAAACAAGGACACTGCATAGGCCGGCGCCCGCCTGGCGCCCGCCTGGTCTCGATCGTCATGGCTTGCGTCACGGGTACCTCACGAGGTACCCTGCATTGATCTCTATGCCTCCTCGCGAGCCTGCCTGGTGAGGCTGCTCCGGAGGAAGCTTCCTGACGTCCACCCCGCGAGGGTTGGCCCCTCGCGAGGGTCTTGAGCTTGAGCTGATGAAGCTGGGCTTCACTGGGTCCCCACTTGAGCCACGCCGCAGGCCGTAGGCAGGCAAGTCTGGGGACCCCCGTTCCCATGACACCGACATACACTAATCGCTGCATTTTCTTCTTGATTCCATCTCACGGTGTTACCGGCGCTCGGTCCCGAGCCGACACGGCGCGGCTCCATCCACGGCGGCATCACCGGCCACTTCCTCCATGACATCGCTCCCTTGGTAGCGACGCCCACATCAGTAGGAGCTGCTGCTGCTTTAGCTCTCGCTCGCACTGCTGCTCTGCTCTTGCTCTCGGTCCCCTGCCTGGTATGCTCTTGCTATTGCTCTTGCTCGCGCTGCTGCTCTCGCTCTTGCTCTTGCTTGCGATGCTGCTCCGATTTAGCTACTCCAGTCGACTGAATTAACTTTTGGGTCAGTCGATTTTCAGGGGGTGGGGGGGCTTGCCGGGGTGAAGGAAGAACCAGCCGCAGCAGGGTGGGGGCGG
>NC_041383.1:582673609-582698315 GCF_002162155.2 Triticum dicoccoides | reverse complement strand
TAGAGGGATGGCCGGGGCGGTGACGGACCGATGGTGGGGAGTGTTTTCGGGGCGGGCGGGACGGCGCACCGCCGGCTGCGGGCTGTAGGGGGCTGCTATTTGGCCGGTGGTGGCTGGCAGCTCAGGGGGGTGGAGGTTGAAGATGAACTGCATGCCCTTGATTTCGTATCCAACGGCTACAAAATCGACTGACCAGAGATGAAAAAGTCAGTCGACCGACGTGTAGCCTCACCTTCCTAGTGCGTTCAGTTTCGACAGCAACATTCAGTTTCGACAGCAAAATTCTGTTTCGACAGTTAAGTTCAGTTTCGACAGTTAAGTTCAGTTTCGACAGTTAAATTCAGTTTCGACAGTTAAGTTCAGAGATGAGCGGCTGATGTATTTTACATCTAGCACTTTGTGGTTATGTATTTTACGTCATGTATTGGAGATGCTATTAGAATTCCACTCAGGTTAACCTTGTCTCTCTTGTCCTGCTTGAGCCTCGGCGTCGTACAACTCACTAGAGCTGCTCCAACAACAAAACCCTCCATCACAGCAGAGCAGTACCTCGGGCTCCATCTCTAGACGCCTAAGATCTTCTTTCCCTCCTCCGACAGCCAAGTTAGCTGGAGCATCCTCACCGGCCAACCCAATCACACTGAGATCGACATGGCTTTGCCAAAGAGGTTGTGCACTTGTTGCATCTCTTTTTTACACTACATGTTATATATATTGTCCATTGAGCACTCTTAGTAACGGCAAATACGATTATTTTATCCTACTATATGACAGGCAGTGAGGTACCAGGCAACTTAGCTATCCGTGATGGACTCTCTTGAACACCATCATTATTTATCTCTATGCGTTTGAGCTGTGCATTTGTCGATGGGCCTGGGAGTTGAGCTAGTATGGTAGTGGCCTGGGTCCAAAGTAATAGAAGTAGCACAAAAACATTTTTTAGTGTAGGATTTTCCTTGCTCAAGCCTGCCTACTAGAAATATCAGTGCTTGAAAGGAAAAATGAATGAAAAACATAGGAATTGGAAAGTTTCCTATGATACTACTTTTCATGAATTTGGTGCAAAGGAATGGAGCAAAGGAAAACTGTAGGATTTGTTCCTTTAGTGTCTCCTTGAAAGAAAAACCATATGAATTCTAATTTCCACTTGTCCTCCTTTTCATATTCCTATTCATCAAGCACAAGACTAAGATATAGTAGCATAATAACATTATAACCGTACATTTTCTTGTGGTTTGACTTAATCTCACCATGCTTTTTTGCATCCTGTGATCTTCCAATTGTTGTGAATCAAACACCCAGATTGGTAGAAATCCTATGTTTTTAAATTCTCTGTTTTGCACGTGCATTCCTATCCTATTCCTGTCTATTTCCTATCCCTGCATTGTTAGAATCCTCAAATTCAAACAAGCCCTTACTCAATTACTTCTGTTATAGATATGTGTCAAAGAAAACATTGTGTGGTTCCCCCTGCTCCTGCGGCGCTGTGTTCCACCCCAGCTCAGCTGCTCCAATGACGGAAGGGTTCACCACAGCAGGGATCCGCTCTCCAGACCGTCTTTCGCCACCTCAGATCTTCTTCCCCGCCGCCGACAGCCACGACAACTGAATTACCATCATCAACTAAGCAGATGACCTTGGGGACTACACGGGTCCGCAAGAGAGGTTGCACTCTTTCGTGTCTGCTTACGTTATGCGTCGCTTAATTTGATGACATGCTACATTATCATCATGTTCACCTATTAGACTCCGAGTTAGGTCCAAACTAATGCTGAAAATTGAGTTTTTAAATGGTTGTGGGGTACATATTGGGGCAGCAATTAGTACTATCTGTCTACTATCTGGTTAATCTTCGGTGTCTACTATGAGTTTCATGTTGGGTGCAAACAAACATTAAAGGAGCCATTATCTGTATTTTTTAACTATATCTACCTGCTATCATTGGTTTTGGGTCTATCCACAATTTGCTACCATCACTCTGGATTTGTGCATGCACTCCTTACATAATCTCACTATGTTTTATTCCTATGCATGCTAGTTATTGTACACAATGGAACTAATCATGTAGAGCAAAAGAGACGAGCCTTGCATGACAATAAAATTTCATGCAGACGTCATTCCATGGTGGGCGCAAAGGCAACCCCCTCCCCCCCATTTCGGATCGTAATCAAGAGGAAGATAACTGTTCTGAGGGGGATTCAGAAGGAGAAGACCACTCCTATTTACCCCATGAGGTCTTTGCTCTAACTTAGCATGCTGATGTTGGTAATATCATGCATATGGTGCCTTGCATTGCTTACTGTATACATTAAAGAAGTCATCTGCTTAGTTTAGATATGCTTTGTGTCAATGCCATCTGTTTAGTTTCTTTATCGTATATGGGAATCATGCAATGCCATCTTGTTTAGCAAGGCATCATATATGTGAATTTTGCAATGCCACCCTAGTTAGCCAGCCATCTTATATGTGAATTATATCATGCCATCATTTTTTTATTACGTGTTAAATTTGTCAACAATTTTAGTACATTCAATTACTCTTCCTGTGAATCAGCCATTCGGCACGGTCATGGAAAAAATCTGGAGTGGAAACAAGGTTTTCAGAGCAGACAATGCTATCTGACGAAGCGCATGTCTTGCTGGTTACTGATAGCTCCTCATAGGAGGATTCAGAGATAGATGACCAGTCATATTTCTCCCCCCCCCCGACGTGCATGCTCTAACTTGGCAGGGTTATGTTGCTCATATCGTGCGTATGGTATCTTGCATTGCTATGTCATTTGCTTAGTTTAGACATGCTTCGTGTGAATGCCACTTGTTTAGTGTCTAATTACCATATATGTGAATTATGCAATGCCATCTTGTTGCAAGACATTATATATGTGAATTATGCAATGTTATCTTGTTGCAAGGCATTATGTATGTGAATTATGCAATGCCATGATGTTTAGGCAAGCGTCATATATGTGAATTATATCATGCCTTCCTTTTTTTGTATTTCTCATTGCTTTTGTCGACAATGTTTGTATATTCAACTGCTCTTCCTGTGCATCATCCATTTGAATTGGTGATGGAGAAATCTGGAGTGAAAACAAGGTCTTTAGAGCAGACAATGCTACCTGCTGAAGCAGATATCTTGCTGGTTACAGATAGCTCTTCAGAGGAGGATTCAGAGGCAGATGACCTGTCCTATTATCCCCCTGAGGTGTATGCTCAAACTTGGCAGGGTTATATTACTCATATCATGCATATGTTGTATTGCAATGCTTAGTTTTTACATCATATACACAATATTGAATGCCATCTCCTTAGTTGACATATCATATATGCGATTGCCCTCTGCTCACTTCCTTAGTATATAAATCATATATTTGAATTATGTCAGGCCATGATGTTTACATAGACAGGATGTATCTGAATTATGGCATGCCAACCCATTTTCTAAAGACATAATATAGTTATATCATCTCATCCTGTTTACATAGTCATCATATTTTAAATTATGTCATTCTATCCGTGAATTATATCATGCCATCATGTTTCCATCCACGGCATGTTTGTGATTTATGGCATGCCAACCACTTTAATAGACACATCGTATAGTTATATCATGTCATCCTGTTTACATAGTCATCATATTTTGAAGTATGTCATTCTATCTTGTTTAGTTAGCCATCATACATGTGAAATTGTGTCATGCTATCCTGTTTAATTAGCCATCATATATGTGAAATTATGTCCTACTATTCTGTTTGGTTAGACAACATAAGTGTGAATTATTTCATGCCCTATTTTCTTCACTACTATCCATTGCACCTGTCTATCTTACAATGTCTGTACATTCAATTACTTTTCTTGTTTATCAGCCATTTCAATTGGAGGGAGTGATGGCAGTATCTGTGGGAGTAAAAACACGGTCTTCAGAAAAGATCGTGCTACCTGTGCAGATAGAACCACAGTTGTACTTGCCCAAGAACCAGCCCCACCACACATAACCCACACTCATGCAGATTGTACCCTACCCAGTTGGACAGAGAACCAGCTACACCCCTTCAACTCCAACCCCAGCAGATAGACACCTAGTTCCCGTTGACACAGCACCGTCTCCACCACAGAGCACCCAAACACGAGCAGTTAGTAAGGCAACTGCAATGCCCAAAGCACGAGGACCACCACTCCGAACCCCAAGTCAACGCTTAAAGCAGAAGAAGAATTGTTCTCAGGTCAGGTTCCGTAGCTATGGTTCATACTACTTTGCTCTTGCATCATTGTATTTACTCATACCAACTAATTTCAAATTTGAAGGATGCAATTGAAACTCAAATGGTGCAACAGGTATGTTTTAAACCTGTTTCTTCAACGTGTTTTGCTGTTTGTTGTTGTAACTTTCTCTATGTTGATTTCAGTTTCAATTGAATAAACAGTTATGTTCTCATGCCATGCACATTACAAGTGTTGTTATTGCTGTGTAGTTTCCCACACTTATATTCTGTCTATGCTGCTTTGTCTTAAATAGATATGACTCGAACTGTATCTATCTTGATTTGGCAACATAAACTAGAATGATATAGACCATACAGTGACCATACTACATAGATATATGTTTGTTTCATGCTGTTATCTTGTCCACCTTACTACTGAACTGGTTTACCAAAATGAGTTTCATATACTACATTGTAAACCCGTGATATGTTTGTTTGTTTCTCTTTTAGAACGCGAATAAAATATTGGAGAAGAGTACCCCATTATGCAATGGTAAAGGAAGTAATGCAGATAAGGTTCAACATAGTGAGACATCCTTGTTGGTCTCCAAGAAAGCTGATAAAAACTATATTGAAGACACTGAGACAACCCCAAAGTCCTGTCTTGATGTAGTGTTCGAGTTACTGGCTACTACTGCTGGCACCAGCTCTTCGAACTCGTTGCCTGAATCAGTTCGGCTTCTTGAGTCTCAACTTCAAGTTGAAAGACATCAATCAGATGTTATGCGACAGGAAGCCAAATGACTGAGGAAGTCCCTGCAGAATTCAGATGCATACTTTCTGGTGCAACAACAAGTGCTGGAGGACTTAAGCGCCAAACAAGAGAAAGTTAATAAGCTTGCTAAGCATCTTGCTAGCATTATGGGTACCCAGGATATTGTTTCTTGAGCTCTTCTGAAGTGGTTTTAGTTCTGGACTTGTTTTGCTGCGGTGTTTATATGCTACTGTGTTCCCCATATTTGCACCGATGGCAAACTTTGATGCCCAGTGGATGTAATATGTGTAATAGCCGTGATAGCCTAGCATAAGTTGCTTGCTTATTTATTTCCTTATTGTCTTGTTTATTTCTTTGTTTGTAGTCAGTGCAGTTTTTTTCCACGGTTTGCTAGTGGTTGCAATAACCTATCTTTTAAAACTAGGCCACAATAACCATGGGCTTATATTTACTGTAGTGACACTGGGCCTGCTATGGGCCGTAGAAATAGTGGGCCTTCTACGGGCCGTAGAAACAATGGGCCTTCTATGGGCCGTAGAAACAATGGGCCTTCTACGGGCCGTATCATCAATGGGCCTTATACGGGCCGTATGATCGATTGGCCAAACATGGGCCAAACAGACCGCAATATGGCCATAAACGGGCTAGAGTTGGAATCGTCCGTTCATGGGCCGACAATAATGGGCCATCGATAACAGGCCGTATTTGATGATGCTATGAAAACGGCCCAACGTATTAATGGACCACAAATGGGCCGACTATAACCACGGGCTGAATTTGGCCCACAAGCAGAAAATGACAGTAATGGGCCGTAAGTAAACGAATGCTAGAAATGAGCCCAAGAATAAATGGGCTCTGAGAAGGACAAAAGATAACATGGTCTGGAAACGGCCCAACGGAATAACGGGCCATTAGTGGGTATAAAGTGATACACTATTCATTACGGGCCAGTTTCACCACGGGCCGTTAATGGGTGTAAAGTGATATACTATTCATTATGGGCCAGTTTCACCACGGGCCATTAATAGGCCAAGAGTTACAAAGGGCCTCATATGGGTCGAAAGACGTCATGGGCCATACATGGGCCAGAAGTGAAAACGGGCTGGAATCATATTGGTTGGCCCAGATGACGCTACTGGGCCTAATTCGGATAGGGCGTAACGGGCCTTGGGTTAGCGGGCTGTAAATGGGCTATATGCGAACAGGCTATTTCCATGGGCCGGCCTGCCACCTTTTGACCAAGTCAAATGGGCCGGCCTTTTCACAGGAATGGGCCTCTGTTGGGCCGTGCCACATGTTGACGTATCATAGGTACCTTCTATCCAATGAGTGGATGACAACTGTCCCAACGATGAGTCGACACATGTTTCCTCCAGCCAATGATGATTTTACACGTGGAAAATCCCCATTGGTCGGGGCTGTTAACGGGTTATTGGATCCAAAACCCGACCCGATAGCTTAACGGCATTCCGTTATGGTGGATGCCACGTGTCGGTCACCCTTGACGAAAGCACTTCCGTGACGCACGATTTATCGTCATGGAAGTGGACACTTCTGTGATGATAATTTTGGTAATGTCATGGAACACTTCTACGACAGCACATGTATGACTATCTTGATTCTGTCATAAAATCGTCATGGATGTACATGCATGATAGAAAACGCGACCTACTGTGACAAACACGTATCATCACGGAAGTGTATTTTTTTGTAGTGTGGGTCGTAAAATTTACTTGATTATGACCACAATATGTTGTAAATAGAAGCCTGACATATTCACAAGCTCTTTTGCCCACCCAAAACTCCTTTTTTTGCTCTTCGACATACCCATCCGTCTAAACCATGCTGCTGATAAACTTAAGCCTGATGGACAATAGTAACCTCGCATTCAGCAGGAAGAATGTGACAAATCTAGTGTTTACACGGTTGGCTACATATCGTTCTAGCATTATTGTCTTCAATCGAATCTCATGAGAAGTGAGAAAATCCCGATGCTTACGAATCCACCGATTGGTTATAACTTTCTTGCCCCATCTTGCTACCTAAATAGACATGAAGATTGAAAACAGTTAAGGTCTAAAAAAGAGTGTCGAAAGAGCAACAACTGAACGGTTAATTCTAGTACACTATATGCGGGCTTCCATTGTGCGTGAAATTATCACCTTTCTATACAACTTCTCCAGACATGGAAAGCATTGCAGCAAGCCAATAATCTTGTTCAGATCAAAACTATTCCTTTGGATATATAAGATCTTGACAGAATCCAGCACCATTGATAGGCCATCCATGGAGAAACTCTTCATTGAGCATAGAACATAATATTAGTACAAAATGTGTACTCTAAGATGATATAATACTTAGGCCCAGAAATTTAAGATGCAGCTTATGTTTACAAGTGTAGATGATAATATAAAGTACCTGAAGAACTGTGGAGCCAAACACCATATTGAAATGAGCACAGAGATCATGCATTACACCCAAGGTCTCCAGTTTAGGCGCAGAGAGGACGATTATTTGCAACGTGAATAACTAGAATCAAGGATCAACCTTTGAAGTGAAGGGGCATCTTGGATGATGAGCTGCCTTCCATCAAAAGAAATTCCAATTCTTATAAGGTTAGGCGACTTTATTTGAAGACTACCGATTCTAACTGTGAAAACAAGCACCAAGCACTCCAGGGCAGGGCAACTAGAGTGGATGATGCTGTGCAATGAGGCCTCCGATATACGAACTCGCACAAGTGAAAGTTTCCTGAGAAATGGGAGTCGAAGGTTTAGTACCAGATTATCTGGTAGGTAGCACAGCGCAAAGGTGGCAGTGTGGAGAGAGGAGGAAAACCGCGAGATGGACATCGGTGCTGAGGGCACAAGTACATGGCGTTCGGTATGTGGTATGTGATTTCCATGGGAATAGTAGAACTCAAGCATCTGTAGTTCTGTGAATTCAGGGGATTTCAGCCAGGCGTCCACCGTGTAGGGCATAGTATGCTTGCTCAGGTAGCATGACGGGATGTAGAGGCTTTGAACGGAGCCCTGGTGGGAGGAGATGATGGCTCTGGAGATTTCAAAATCATTGAAGAGAGATAGCTGACGACAGTCGAGATTAAGGGGCACGGCAAGCCATAAAGGGCGCCACTGAATTGAGAGGACTTGGGTGCGGCAGCAATCCTTGGTGGGGAGAAGCGAGATGATCTCCCCAAGGACGGCGTCCGGGAGATCGCTAATGCGGTCCACCCGAGATTCTATGGATTCCTGGGTTCCAGTGGGGGCGGGGTCACCGCTTCTCCCCGCGCTGCCGGGCGTGAGATCTACAACAGGCGTTGCCGCTGGCGGGAGCCTCATCTTCTTGGCGCTGGGGTTAGCCGACTCCATTTTCCTCGAGGGCGTCGCGTCGCGCTCACGGATTTGAGCAGAGTAACGAATGACGAGCCTAGTTGTAGTGCGAATGAAGAAGAAGGGGAGCTGGAGTTTTTCTGTAGTAGTGAGGAAGAAGGGGAGTGGGGTTTTCTGTAGGAGTTAGGTGAGGAATTTGGGGGTACGAGTGGTGCGAGCTGACGTGAGGTGGGTGGGAAGAGCACCCAGGTTTTTTTTGGGGGCGGTGTGCTGGGTGTGGGTAGCGCCTCTCATTCAGTAAATATATGGGCTTTTGAATTGATTTTACTATTTACTAGGCTGGATGGGCTGTTTTGTCTTGGGCCCAGAGAAACAATTACTACTAGTACAGTGGAGACACTCTACAGCTACCCAGAAAAACAATTACTACTAGTAAAGTGGATACAATACCGCTTCTGGCTCCTCCTAGGTCATTGAAACTTCTCCCTCTACTGAATGTTGTTATACTTTTGTTCACCGACATGCAGGCCATGCAGCGCGCAGGCCCAAATGCAATCCAGCAAATTAGAAGGCATAATGGAGGCAGGGAGTCACCTCGGTCATAGCGCGCCAGTAAAAAGCCGTCGTATCACAAAACCCCACCTCCCCGCAGTCTTAGTTTGATGGACAAAGCAACCATCATTTTGCTGTTCACTGAATCCCCTTCTCCCTCACCATCTTCAAGAAAGGAAAGACTTGCATCTGCCATTGTTCTTCTCTCCCAACGAAGGGAAGGTAAGCGGATCCATGATGTTGGTTTATTTTTGTTCAGAAAAAAGAACTTTTGCAAAGTAGTAACCAATCCTCACTATCTTTTTTGTTTCATTTTCATTGCGATTGTGTTTTCCTTTCAGTTGTCTCCTAGTATTCGTCAAATTCATGATGGACCAAGGAGAACGAGGCAAAGATCTTCCAATATTGGAGCAAACACGGGAGGCTGATCCCCACGAGACAGAGAGCTCCAAGAAGATGGAGGCAACCACCGAGCCAACCCCAGATACGCTCACGGCCACTAATGAGATGGTCAACACCCCGTTTGAGGCTACAGCCCCCGTGGCACTGCAGGAGCAGTTTTCCCCCTTTGAGGATGTGTCCCCCCCCCCCGCTGAGCTGCCCAAGGTGATTTTCTTCTTTGCCGATCTCGATTGTGGTTTTTCATCTAAGTATGTGGTGATGAATAATGCAAAATTTTATTAGCTTTGATGCCATGCTATACATAGTGGTTTAAATAACTTGTGTTTCTTATACTGGAAAGTAATTCAGAATTTGTTTCTGTTTCAATTAGAGCCCTCATGCAGACAAGGATTGTGTGGCTGTACATGTCACTCGCTATGAGGTGGATGACCTGAATATACGCACTGGGAAAACAGAGTTCTTAGGCTATTGGATCCTGGAAGCCATTTGTGCTTATACCAATGTCGAGTTGTATTCCAGCCTCATTGTTGTCAAGCATGTTGTCTAGGGTGTACTGAAGCACAAGAAGTTCAAAGCTACTCCTTCATTTGTGAGGCATACTATTTTTGTCAAGCTTACACAGGAAGATGACGTGGCATGCCTCCACAAACAATTTTATGAGTGGCAAGGCCACAAGGTTGTCTTCATGAAGGTTCACATGATTGAGCTGCTGCCGGACGTCCTCGATGATGTTCATGGCAAGGTCCGCCTTGTGTCCAGCCCAAATTAGATCGAGGCATGAAATAGTTACCCCAGCTAGTGTTTAATAGTAGTTTGGATTGTGTCTAATTATCCAAACCTTGCCTGTTATCGAGCCCTCTGGGGCTAGTACTCTGTTTGAATCTGTCTATGGGAACTGCTGCTACTTTTGTGTGCCCGTGAATCATGTGAGAACCATCATAATTGTTGCCGAAATAGATGGGTCCTCACTAGTTTTTTCATGAATATGGCATGGTAAGACATAAGTTGTCATGGGTTATCATACGAGCAGTGTGTGTTTCGATGAAATAGAGTACTCGTTCGAGAACTATGCGCTGACGTATACATAAGTACTTGTAAACACTTTTGGTGCTACCCCACTTGTAAGTAGTTGTGCAAAACACGGCTCATTGGCTCAACTCGCTTCAACACTAGGCTATCGACCAGCTAACAATCAACAATCTGATGTCTGACATATAAGCAACTATGTATCTTGTTACAATGGTTCATGCGGTTAACTAACGCCAAAATGTAAATTCCAAACGTTCACGCGCTAGTCCAGCGTTCATGTGGAACACTCACATTAAACTCGGCTTCATAAAAAACTTGAAAAGCATAAGTTAAGCAATTTTATACATCTCAATGATTCATAGAACATAACAAACATATACTAGTTAACAACAAAAGACAAAGTTGTGAGAAGGTTTACAAATCAGGAAAAAACAAGCAAGACTTCTCTGAGCAAAGGGCCTCCCGGCAGGCTTAAATTTCCTTGAGTTCACTCTGGTTTTTTCTTGTTGCCACCATCCAGGGTTAGGTTCTCTCATTCCAGAATAACCAATTATAATTGTGGTCTCAGCTGGAATGCTGAACTGAACCATGCAGTGTACTGACCAGCTGAAATTCTTGTGCATTCCACTAAATTTAAGCACCTCTATTTGCAGAAATAAGCAGACCACAATGCCTCTTGTCCGCGCACCTGTCCAAAAAACTGTCGTGCAGTCGTGCCAGCTAGTCCTCGGTCCATGGATGAACTGGTAGAAAGTGCATTCCAGACTAGGATGCAGTCTTTTTCGCTCGTCCCTACACTGCTATCAGGAAGTAAAACGTATGAATCAACTTCTTTTAGATTGCGTTGGTCATTCTACCTAGTAACTACCAATGTAGGAATACCTGGAAGACGGGTGGTTAGATGTAACGCCCCGGATCCGATGCGCCAGGTGTCTGCCAGTTATTCGCCGGCGTTGCCATGTCAGCTGCTTGCGTGTTGCATTTTTCCATGTCATCATCTGCACTTCATCTGCATTTCATCTGCATGTTTTTCAAAACTCGCATCCGTTCGGGTTCTCCCGGTTCTCTTTGTTGTCCGTTCCGAGTTCAGACCACACTCGCACGCGCCCGCGGCACCTCTGAATATTATTTTATAAGTGGCATAAAAATGTTCTCGGAATGGGGTGATAGTTGGCATGCGGTCTTATTATAGTGTAGACAGGCCGCCTGTCAAGTTTTGTCGCATTCGGAGTCCGTTTGATAGCCCAACCATTAAAGTTACAGCCGCACTATAGCCAGTCTAGCGTCGGATGTTTTCGGTATCCGGAAGCTGCCACCGGGTCGCTCTGTTTCTCTCTCTTCTCAGCTCGAGGCATTCTACAAAGCCGACCTGCAGCCGCCTAGTCCCCCCCCTCTGTCTGGAGCGCTCGATCGCGATCCGAGGGCCCGAAAACCCCTCCTAACCCCTCAAACCCTAGCCCTACCTATATAAGGAAGCCTCCCCTTCCATTTTTGGCAGCAGCCAACCCCCCTCCTCAAAATCCGCGCCGGCCACCTCGCCTCCGCCACTTGGCGCGTAGCCATTGGCTGCGCCGCCACCGCACCACCGCCCGTGGCCACTCCCCGTGCGCCACGTCGCCCCAATCGCCCCACTTCGCCGCAGCCCACATCCGGCCCGCCCTCAGGCCACACCAGGCCCGCCCGGCCCGAATCGTGCCGCCGCGCTCTCCCGCTCGCTCCGCCCGAGTTCCGCTCGCCCCCGCCGCCTCGCCAGAGGACACGCACCGCCGCCGTCGATCGGCGACCTCGATGCCCAGGCCAGATCTGCCGCCCTCTGCCTTCTTCTCCTTCTCCCCTCTCATCCTCCCTCTAATCTCTCTCCTCCCCGCAGGGAACCGCGCCGCCGCCGCCTGGGGATCTCGCCTCCAGCTCCGCCGCCGGAGCTCCCCGCCCCGTTCCGGCGCCGGGAATGGGCTCCCGACGCCCGGATCCGGCCTCCCCTTGCCGGATCTAGCCTCCTCTGCCTCCCCATCACTGAGAACCGCCGTCCTCCGTCGCCATTGGATGCTGGCGCCGCCAGCCTCGTCCCCGTTCGGGAGAGACCACGACAGGCGTTACCGGCCACGTGGGCCGCGCCCCCCACGTGGGCCCCGGCCCAGCAGCGCCCGGCCAAGCCGGCCTGCCTCCTCCTCCAACTGGGCCTTGGCCCAGGGTGAGCAGCCCCGTCCCCTCTCCTGTGCACTTTTGGGCCGACCAGATTCGGCCCTATCCATGTTTTTTTCCCGCGGAACGATTTAGCTATTATTCCAGGATCTGTAGTTTTGCAAAAAACCCCTTAATGTTCATGCATCAATAATTAATTAACCATGCATCGGATTAAAACAAATTATATACGTAAAGTGCTTAGAATTTCATCTAGTTTCATAATATGCCATTTTCATCCCATGTTAAAATGCTTAAAATGTTGTTTGTTTAATTTTGCTCAAATGCCATGTTAAAATGCTTTATTTCATGTAAATGGGGTGGAAAAATGCCTAGATTAACATGGTGCACTTTGTTTTCCTGTTTAACAACAATAAAATTGTGTTTAGGGCAGAATAGTACCAAACTCAAAATATGCATATGAGGATTTTCCGGAATTGTTGTTTGTTGTTTCCGGCCTCATTTAAACTTGCCTAGATAGGTAGTTTCATCATGCTTCACCTCTTTCCATGTTTAAGAACATTTAATATTGTTGTGTACATAACCGAGATCAAACTAAATAATTGTTGTGGTGTTTTGTCAATATGCAACTCGTTGCATATTGAGCTCCACTTAACTTGTAGTATGGCTTGTTGCACTTTGCCATGCCATGCCTCATCAAACCGGACATGCATCATACTTGTTTGTGCATCATGCCATGTTTATGCTTTTGCATTTATCATGTTGTTTGTTTCTTTCCGGTGTTGCTTCTTAGTTCCGGTAACGTTGCGTTCGTGAGGATTCGTTCGACTACGTTGGTTCGTCTACTTCATGGACTCGTTCTTCTTCCTTGCGGGATTTCAGGCAAGATGACCGCTACCCTGGATCTCACTACTATCATTGCTATGCTAGTTGCTTCGTTCTATTGCTATGCTGCGTTACCTATCTTTTGCTCATCAAGCCTCCCAAATTGCCATGAACCTCTAACCTTTGACACCCTTCCTAGCAAACCGTTGCTTGGCTATGTTACCGCTTTGCTCAACCCTCTTATAGCGTTGCTAGTTGCAGGTGAAGTTGAAGATTTCTCCATGGTGGACAAGATTTTGGTTGGGATATCACAATATCACTTATATTATTAATGCATCTATATACTTGGTGAAGGGTGGAAGGCTCGGCCTTATGCCTGGTGTTTTGTTCCACTCTTGCCGCCCTAGTTTCTGTCATACCGGTGTTATGTTCCCGGATTTTGCGTTCCTTACGCGGTCGGGTGATTTATGGGACCCCCTTGACAGTTCGCTTTGAATAAAACTCCTCCAGCAAGGCCCAACATTGGTTTTACCATTTGCCTCACCACCACCTACCTTTTCCCTTGGGAGTCGCGCTCTCGAGTGTCATCTTTATTTCAGCCCCCTCCGGCCAGTGCTTGTCTAAGTGTTGGTCCGAACCGAGCAGCCTGCGGGGCCACCTCGGGGCAACTCAAGGGCTGGTTTTACTCGTAGCTTGACTTATCCGGTGTTGCCCTGAGAACGAGATATGTGTAGCTCCTATCGGGATTGTCGGCGCATCAGGCGGCTTTGCAGTTCTTGTTTTACCATTATCGAAATGTCTTGTAAACCGGGATTCCGAGTCTGATCGGGTCTTCCTGGGAGAAGGTCTATTCCTTCATTGATCGTGAGAGCTTGTCATGGGCTAAGTTGGGACACCCCTGCAGGGTATAATCTTTCGAAAGTCGTGCCTGCGGTTATAGGCAGATGGGAATTTGTTAATGTCCAGTTGTAGATAACTTGACACCAGATCCGAATTAAAACGCATCAACTGCGTGTGTAGCCGTGATGGTCTCTTCTCGGCGGAGTCCGGGAAGTGAACACGGTTTCTGGGTTATGTTTGACGTAAGTAGGAGTTCAGGATCACTTCTTGGTCATTACTAGTTGACGACCGTTCCTCTTGCTCTCTTCCCGCTCTTATTTGCGTATGTTAGCCACCATATCATGCTTAGCCGCTGCTGCAGCCTCACCACTTTACCCCTTCCTTTCCCTTTAAGCTTTGCTAGTCTTGATACCCATGGTAATGGGATTGCTGAGTCCTTGGCTCACAGATTACTACAAAAACAGTTGCAGGTACAGGTTATGCGATGATCATGGCGCGAGAGCGATGCTTGCTTGCGTTGAGTTCTTCTTCTGCTTCTTCGATCAGGGGATAGGTTCCAGGTCGGCAGCCTGGGCTAGCAGGGTGGATGTCATTTGAGTTTCTGTTTGTGTTTCATCCGTAGCCGGATGATGCTCTTATGTATTGTGATGTCGTATTCGTGTGGCATTGTATGCCTTATGTATGTATCCCCATCTTTTATGTAATGTTGATGTAATGATATCCACCTTGCAAAAGCATTTCTATATGCGGGTCTATCCTTGGTGGAACCTTCGAGTTCCTTTTGGATAGGGTCGCATATTGGGCGTGACATTAGACGACGTCAGTGAGGGATAGCCATCTCATTTTGCATAGTTCTACTAAATTTGAGGTGTGTGATTTTGATTGCGTGGATAGAAACGACACGGAGACAAACATCCCGAAACGATATGGAGACAGACATCCCTGTTTGCGCAAATACAAAATACGGTTATTTAAATAGTGACATATATTTGCAGAGGCGTATGATTAACAACAACATCTATTGTGTAATAATTTGCACTACATTGACAATATGAAAGTGCCCTTAAGTAAGTAGCATCACATCACATCAAAACTGCCACTAGATTAACATGCAGAACAATAGCATTAGTATTACTGTCATGAGATTAGCACATGTCCATTAAATGTGCAATCAAATTTGTGCAGTTCCACTGGGATGAAGCAATGTTAGCGGTGTGAGATTTAAGTGTAACTGCAAAAACACAATTCATGGAAAATAAAGCAAGACGGAAGCACTTCATAAAATGGTGGTGGCATTGCGTCAACTTATCGACGGCACTAGACCATTACTTATAGTGACATTAGGTGGCATTGCTTAATGCTTCATGTGATTTTACATTAATGGTAGCGATATGGGCATAGGGACAACATGGGCATAAAGTGGTGAGGCAGATGTGGTTGTCGAGAGCGGAAAACACTCAGGCAGCATGTCTGCATTTGTCCCATTTTTTATCTCCTCGGCAACATTTTCCTATGTGAGCACAGGAAATCTAGGCCTCCTCATTCTCATTTGCGTTGTCCCCTGACACCCGTCACTTTCTTTCCTTTTTCAACCAAGAGACAGGTCCAATTCGCCCCACCCTTCGACATCCACCATGCTTTCTCTGTCTTTTCAACCAAGAGACCGGTTGGGTAGCCAGTATCTACTGCTTTCCCCCATTTCCTCTTAGAACCAAGTCCTAGATTCATGCTACAGCTTTCCCACTTTCTTCCCTGTTTGAACCAACTCTTAGAGTCGACTGTATGAACTAGCTTTACCTCTAATAATAGTAAAAGTCTAGGTGGCTTTGGAACAGCGGACGAAAGTAGAAAAAGATCCACACGAAGCTAAGTGGGGAGCTGGGGCAATAGAGCAAGGTAGGTTTCGAAGGAATATATACCTGAGGGTTGTCGGCATGTGGCAAACACGGCGTCGGGAGGCTGCATCTTGGCCACAATACCGCAGGGAGGAAGAAGGGGTCGGAGGCCCTCCCGAGCCGGCGCTCTCTCGGAGAGAATGACACGGCCGCCGATCGGGACGTTCGGGCAGCTGTTGGTCTCCTCCCTTGACGCCGACGACAACGTGAACCATGAACCTACACCCCTGCCCCGGTCGAGGTTGCCCAGCCGGATTTGTGACCAGCCGTGAGCAGAGAGAGAGAGTGTGGCCACCTATGTCTTGCTTAGATCTGGAGAGCATGAGAGACTGAACGAGAGGAACCCTAGTAAAGCAAGTGCTAAGGCTCCTGCTTATATATATAGTGGAGTGATTTTGTTGTACCAGCTTCAAAAAAATGCGCTCCTACGTGTACCGGCGAGTGGGTGTGAGTGAACTAGTGCGTGCGTGCACCGCTTCTCTTCGTGAGCATGCAATATACTATGCCCAAAGAACGTTCTCCACAAGAGTAAATAGTATAAGCGTGTGATGTGTGAGCTTAAATAAAATGTGCGCGACGTCTTTTGTTTTTTTAGAAGTTTTGAGGGTAGGGTGTGAAGAGCACATATGTGTGTGACATCTACCTGCAGATAGACGGTGGGTGCGAGAGGACTCGGGAGAGTCGTGACTCGTGAGGGTGCGTGTGCGTGAGAGACAGGGGGGCACGTATCAATGCAATGCATGTGTCCGTAAATCATTATCTGACAAACGTTCGCCACAAGCCTTTTCCTCACGAACGCCGTAAGAACCATTAGATCAGCATCCGACAATGTCATTTTTGCCATATCATTTAACAGAACAGCCACTCCTCCTACACACAAAGCTTCCGCATAAGTGTTAGCAACTGCCGTATGCTCCCTCCGTTCCAAAATGTTGTGCATATAGCTTTATTGAAAATTCGAACCTCGCAAACTTTTACCGAGTTTTTGTGTACCAAATTGCACATGTAGAATACCCAGTATATATCATTTCATACATCTTCGAGAGGTAACTATAAAGATGGGGGAGGAGTCTACAAAGAAAGACCATCGTATCACCTGCAGCAATTTCAACCATCCTTTGGTGGGGAGGAATATCATAGGAACTCTATATGATATGATTTTTATAGGATTTTTTCCTTTAGAGCCAATTGGTTCATAGGAATAGATTCATATACTCCACATTTCAAAGGAAATAAACATGATATCATTTTTATAGCTTTAGAGCCACTTGGTTCATATGAATGGATCCCTATACTCCCATAATTTCAAAGGAAAATAAACATTAGCGTATCTTCAATAGAAAAGTTCCTATGATATGAACCAAATTACATCTCTTTTCTAATCCCTCCTCATAGGAATTGAGATACATGTCATCTCTAGATTAAATAGAAAAGTTCCTATGATGTGAACCAAATGACATCTCATTTCCAATCCCTGCTCATAGGAATTGAGATGCTCCATGTCATCTCTTTCCCTACAACTTCCATGTATACATCTTCTATTCCTAAATAGCTAGTACAACCCACTAGTAGCTTTTTTCCAAGACATGTAACTATGGCACATGAACTATATAGTGTGCGGATAACTTTGAAAGATGGTCGCTGGATGAAGCTAATCCGACAGTGCATAGATGGAAAATCCGAGCACTACTGGCCAATGGATATCATCAACATTCCACCAGATCTGCCACATGTACAATTTAGAAGACTCCATGGTTGAACTTAAGAATATTGCACAAACCTCAAAACACAAGCACTTCTCCTTTGTTCTAGAATCTTTTGTATCATAATTTATTTATTTTTTCTAAATGAATTGCCATTATTTGTTTTTTACTTTATGCTTTACAATGCACAACCCCATGAATCTTAACATTTATATAAAACTAATTGATTTTGAATGAGATGAACTATAAGAACTAAACGAACATCTCCATCATGCATATATGACTCAAAGCATTACATGCTATAGTGTGTATTTATTCATAATTTGGTTTCCAAATATCATGCGTTCAATGCATGTGTACCTTGCTAGTTTTGAGTAGAGTAGCAAATTTCACGCGGCCCCGGGTATATCATAATGCGGGCCCATGCATCATTGCCTTTCGGTCGAACCTACGCCCACATTTTTGTATGTACTATATCTCCACTGGTCCCCAAACCCAAAATGTTGCCTCGTTCCCATAAAACCAAGCGGCCCACACATATTTAAGGCGTCAACTCGAACTCAATCCCTCTCATGTTTACTACGATGTGGCCCCACATGCCGTAGTACTCCCACAAACCCTACTGCCGCACGCATCTTCGGTTTTCTTCAAGAGGACGAGGGAGAAGCCGATTTGTAGTGGAGGCGCTTTCAAAAAAAAGGATCTGTAGTGGAGACCCCTACCATAGGGTGCCCTAGGTAGCTGCCACACACATAATTGGTTCTCTCTTTTCTTTATGCTCTTGCGCCCAGAGTGAAATGATGGTTGCTTCGTCCGTCCAACTTAATGTGGGAAATGTCGGGCTTTGTGATTTGACCCCTCATCGCTCATTTTCTACTACTACGGCGCTACAACCGGGGTGCCTCCAATTCCAACCGCTGCTCTGAACTGTAATTTGGTGCATCACACATGGAACAAGATGGTGGATGAGCCACATGTCGGCCAAAGGGGTCCTGTTAAGTGTGTCGCCATTTTGTGTGCGGACTAACCCTGCTTGAGTTGCTACGCCAACACGACAAGAGCAACCCACCACTTGGTTTTTATCCTTGGTGAATCCCAACTATTTGATCTAAAAAGATACTTACAGAACTACCCTCTCCACTCATTTTTAGGCGTCTCGGTTTATAGGGCATGCACATAGTTCTAGGTCATCCATTTGACTAACTAAATATGAGTTACTATGTCACAAAAAGTATATCATTGGATTCTTAAGCAGATGCAGTTTCTAAACATATACTGTTCATCACATATATAGCCAGTTAAATTCTCAACCTAGAACGACGTGCATGCCATGTAAACCGATACGGAGGAAGTAGTAAAAATGAGGTGATTTTACCGAGCGATCGGCGGGGGAGCATGGCCTGTCATGCGGTCCCACATGTCATGATGTACGAAGGCGATGCATGTGTCCCTCTTGAGGCAGAAGCAATACTACGTGGTTTGAGATGATGGCGAACCGAAGTGTGAAATAATGGTTGCTTCGTCCGTCTGGGAAGGTGCGGCATTGTGATTTGACGTCTCATCGCTCACTACTACTACAGGGGCGGTACGACTGGGGTGCGTCCCCCTTGCTATTCTGCACTGTTATTTGGTGCTTGGCACGTCGATCCGGTTGCTATATGTCCCACATGTCAGGGAGAGGAAGTACATAATTCATGAAAGCGAGCGTCGACGGAGGAGTACAAGACACGACTTGGTTTTTGCTGCTTCGCGTGATCCATCAATACAAAGCCAGACTAAAAAAAAGCGAGGGCGGGTCTTTTCCCAAGCGGCAGGTGCTACCTCTTGAGCACTGCGTTGGTTTTCCCTTGAAGAGGAAAGGGTGATGCAGCAAAGTAGTGTAAGTATTTCCCTTAGTTTTTGAGAACCAAGGTATCAATCTAGTAGGAGGCTCCTCACAAGTCCCTCGCACCTACACAAACAAACAAGAACCTCGCAACCAACGTGATAAATGGGTTGTCAATGCCTTCACGACCACTTGCGAAAGTGAGATCTGATAGAGATAATAAGATAAGATAAATATTTTTGGTATTTTTATGATATAGATTGAAAAGTAAAGGTTGCAAATAAAGTAGATCAGAAACTTATATGATAAAAGATAGACCCGGGGTCCATAGGTTTCACTAGTGGCTTCTCTCAAGATAGCATAAGTATTACGGTGGTTGAACAAATTACTGTCGAGCAATTGATAAAAAAGTGCATAGTTATGAGATTATCTAGGCATGATCATGTATATAGGCATCACGTCCGCAACAAGTAGACCGACTCCTGCCTGCATCTACTACTATTACTCCACACATCGACCGCTATCCAGCATGCATCTAGAGTATTAAGTTCATAAGAACAGAGTAACGCATTAGGCAAGATAGAGGGATAAGCTCAAACAATATGCTATAAACCCCATCTTTTTATCCTCGATGGCAACAATACAATACGTGCCTTGCTGCCCCTGCTGCCACTAGGAAAGGACACCGCAAGATTAAACCCGAAGCTAAGCACTTCTCCCATTGCAAGAGAGATCAATCTAGTAGGCTAAACCAAACTGATAATTCGAAGAGACTTGCAAATCAATCATACATAAAAGAATTCAGAAGAGATTCAAATATTTCTCATAGATAAACTTGATCATAAACCCACAATTCATCGGATGTCGACAAACACACCGCAAAAAGAGTTACATCGAATAGATCTCCAAGAAGATCGAGGAGAACTTTTTATTGAGATTCAAAGAGAGAGAAGAAGCCATCCAGATAATAACTATGGACCCGAAGGTCTATGGTGAACTACTCACAACTCACTGGAGAGGCCTTGGAGAATATGTATAGGCCCTTCATGGTCGATTCCCCTTCCGGGGAGCGCCGACGAAGGCTCCAAGATGGGATCTCACGGATACAGAAGGTTGCGGTGGTGGAAATAGGGTTTCGTGGTGCTCCTGGATGTTTTCAGGGTATGGAGGTATATATAGGCGAAGGAGGTCGGTCAGGGGAGCTACAAGGGACCCACGAGGGTGGGGAGAGCGCCCACCCCCTAGGGCATGCCCTCGTGCCTCGTGGCCGCCTCAGCTGCTTCTTGACGTCCACTCCAAGTCTCCTGGATTGCGTTTGTTCCAAAAAGATCGCTCCCGAAGGTTTCATTCTGTTTGGACTCCGTTTGATATTCCTTTTCTTCGAAACACTGAAATAGGCAAAAAACAATAATTTGGGCGGGCCTCCGGTTAGTAGGTTAGTCCCAAAAATGATATAAAAGTGTAAAGTAAAGCCTATAAACATCCAAAATGGGTAATATAATAGCATGGAGCAATCAAAAATTATAGATACATTCGAGACGTATCAAGCATCCCCAAGCTTAATTCCTGCTCGTCCTCGAGTAGGTAAATGATAAAAACAGAATTTTTGATGTGGAATGCTACCTAGCATATTTCTCAATATAATTTTGTTTATTGTGGCATGAATGTTCAGATCCAAATGATTCAAAATAAAAGTTTATATTCACATAAGAGATAATAATACCTCAAGCATACTAACAAAGCAATCATGTCTTCTCAAAATAACATGGCTAAAGAAAGGTCATCCCTACAAAATCATATAGTTAGGCTATGCTTCATTTTCATCACATAAAATACTCCCATCATGTACAACCCCAGTTTCAGCCAAGCAATTAGTTCATACTTTTTAACGCGCTTTAGCTTTTTTCAACTCTCAGGCAATACATGAGCGCGAGCCATGGATATAACACTATGGGTGGAATAGAATATAATGATGGAGGTTGTGTGGAGAAGAAAAAAAAGGAGAAAGTCTCACATTGACGAGGCTAATCAATGGGCTATGGAGATGCCCATCAATTGATGTCAACATGAGGAGTAGGGATTGCCATGCAACGGATGCACTAGAGGTATACATGTATGAAAGCTCAACAAAAGAAACTAAGTGGGTGTGCATCCAACTTGCTTGATCACGAAGACCTAGGGCACTTTGAGGAAGCCCATCGTTGGAATATACAAGCCAAGTTCTATAATGAAAAATTCCCACTAGTATATGAAAGCGACAACATAGGAGACTCTCTATATGAAGAACATGGTGCTACTTTGAAGCACAAGTGTGGAAAAAGATACTAACATTGTCCCCCTTTTTTCTTTTTTCTTTTTTTTGCCTATTTTTATTTGGCCTTTCTCTCTTTTTTTGTTGGCCTTTTTTTATTTGGCCTTTTTTCTATAAGGGACAATGCTCTAATAATGATGATCATCACACTTCTATTTATTTACAACTCAAGAATTACAACTTGACACTAGAACAAAATATGACTCTATATGAATGCCTCCGGCGGTGTACCAGGATATGCAATGAATCAAGAGCGACATGTATGAAAAATTATGAAGGTTGCTTTGCCACAAATACGATGTAAACTACATGATCATGTAAAAGCAATATGACAATGATGAAACGTATCATGATGAACGGAACGGTGGAAAGTTGCATGGGAATATATCTCAGAATGGCTATGGAAATGCCATAATAGGTAGGTATGGTGGCTGTTTTGAAGAAGATATAAGGAGGTTTATGTGTGATAGAGCATATCGTATCACAGAGTTTGGATGCACCGGTGAAGTTTGCACCAACTCTCAAGGTGAGAGAGGGCAATGCACGGTACCGAAGAGGCTAGGAATGATGGATGGGTAAGAGTGCGTATAATCCATGGACTCACATTAGTCATAAAGAATTCATATACTTAATTCAAAAGTTTTATTAGCCCTCAAAGCAAAGTACTACTACACATGCTCCTAGGGGGGGGGGTTGGTAGGAGTTAACCATCACGCGCCCCCGACCTCCACACATAAGGAAGGCAATCAAAAGAGCACCCCATGCAACAAATTTGTTACACAACTTTTACCATACGTGCATGCTACGGGACTTGCCAACTTCAACACAAGTATTTCTCAATTTCATAATTACCCAACTAGCATGACTCTAATATTACCACCTTTATATCTCAAAACAATTATCAAGCATCAAATTGATCATAGTATTCAATGCACTTTCTATGATAGTTTTTATTATAGCCAACTTGGATGCCTATCATATTAGGACCAATTTTATAACCGTAGAAAATACCATGCTGTTCTAAAAGACTCTCAAAATAATATAAGTGAAGCATGATATATCAACAATTTCTACAAAATAAAACCACCATCGTGCTCTAAAAAGATATAAGTGAAGCACTAGAGCAAAATTATCTAGCTCAAAAGATATAAGTGAAGCACATAGAGTATTCTAATAAATTCCAAATCATGTGTGTCTTTTACAAAGGTGTGTACAGAAAGGATGATTGTGGTAAACTTAAAAGCAAAGACTCATATCATACAAGACACTCCAAGCAAAACACATATCATGTGGCGAATAAAAATATAGCTCCAAGTAAAGTTACCGATAGACGAAGACGAAAGAGGGGATGCCTTACGGGGCATCCCCAAGCTTAGGCTTTTGGTTGTACTTGGATTATCTTGGGGTGCCACGGGTATCCCCAAGCTTAGGCTCTTTCCACTCCTTATTCCATAGTCCATCAAATCTTTACCCAAAACATGAAAACTTCACAACACAAAACTCAACAGGAAATCTCATAAGCTCCGTTAGTGCAAGAAAGAAAAACCACCACTTAAGGTACCGTAATGAACTAATTATTTATTTATATTGGTGTTAAACCTACTGTATTCCAACTTCTCTATGGTTCATACCCCCCGATTCTAGCCATAGATTCATCAAAATAAGCAAACAACACACGAAAAACAGAATATGTCAAAAACAGAACATTATGTACCAATGTGTAACTTTCGAATACTTATGGAGCTCTAAAAATCCTACCAAAATAGGAAGTCCTAGGAAAGTTTTCCGTTGATCTACTGAAAAAAGAATCAACTAAAAAGCACGTTTTTGTGATTTATTAAAATTATTCTCGTGCGCGCAAAAGTTTCTGTTTTTTAGCAGAATCAAATTAACTATCACCCAGGATGATCCTATAGGTTCTACTTGGCACAACCACTAATTAAAACATAAAACCACATCTAAACAGAGGATAGATAATTTATTTATTACTAAACAAAAGCAAAAATCAAGGAACAAAAATAAAATTGGGTTGCCTCCCAACAATCGCTATCGTTTAATGCCCCTAGCTAAGCATTGAGATTTCAATGATGCTCACATGAAACATAAGAATTGAAGCACAAAGAGAGCATCATAAAACATGTGACAAACACATCTAAGTCTAACATACTTCCTATGGTAACGCCCTGGATTCGATGCGCCAGGTGTCTTCTAGTTATTCGCCGTAGTTGCCATGTCATGTGCTTGCGTGTTGTATTTTATCATGTCATCATGTGCATCTAATTTTGCATACATGTTCGTTTCATGCATCCGAGCATTTTCCCCGTTGTCCATTTTGCAATCCGACACTCCTATGTCATCCGGCGTCCCCTTCTTGCCTCTCTTCGTGAGCGGGTGTTAAACTGTCTCGGAATGGCCCGAGGTTTGTCAAGCGGCCTTGGTATAGCACCGGTAGACCGCCTGTCAAGTTTCGTGCCATTTGGAGTCCGTTTGATACTCCAACGGTTAATCGGGTAACCGTAAAAGCCCTCTTTGTGTTGCAGCCCAACACCCCTCCAAAGTGGCCCAAGACCCATCCAAACCCCCTCCATGCTCTCGGTCATTCGATCACGATCGTGTGGGCAAAAGCCGCACTCCATTTGGAGTCTCCTAGCTCCCTCTACCTATAAAATCACCTCCCCCTCCAAAATTCACGGTGCAAACCCTAGCTCTCCCTCTCCTCGCGCCGCCGAATGTTTTCTCCCCACCGGCCGGACATGTCCGCCGCCCTCGCCGCGCCACATGTCGGCTCCTGATTCGCCGAGCCCCCGCGCCCACTTCCCCGCGCCGGCACGCCGGGCCCAGGCGGGGCCCGCCCGGCCCGATCCGCCGCCGCCG